>NC_136510.1:110279446-110409446 GCF_053919585.1 Euprymna scolopes
TTTTGAAGTAGGATGCTACAATCGAGGACATACGTTGCAGGGATATTATGAAGGGAGATGAGTTGCAAGATGTTTGTTCACATTACACTTAAACTTCTGCATGTGAGTACAGTTGGGAAAGCAGAATCCCGGAAGGGCGTTCGAAAGTCTAGCAGTTCTAGGGAAGAAACTATTGGAGTAGAAGGCTTTCTTACACCTAGGGATCTCTTCTGTTAAGGGGTGGGATTTAGCTGCTTGTCGCGTTTGTCTGGGGTATTCACGACGAGGGGGTACAAGTGCCTGTAGTTCGTCAGAGTACTTGTAGAACAGGCAGAGGTATGCCACATTTCATCGTTGGAACAGAGGCTGAATCCTGGATGATAGTTCTCCCCTTACAATTACTAATGAATCGAAGGATACAAATTTGGCTCAGTCTAGAAGGAATTCATTTAATCAGCGAGGAAATAAATCGTGAAGTTTGATATTAGATACTACACTTTGATCGTTTCTTAAAAAACATGGATATAAGAATCACGTTGCTAGGTTCCATTTTAGCATAGTTTTTATATCAGTTTACTATGCTCAAGTTGAAGATTATATTTTTTATAAGTTTAATAGCAGAATTTATCATTTAAATAATAAAAATTATTAATACATATATTATCTTATTTTTTGTTTAACTGCAACGTTTCGCCCGATTAATCTTCGACGAATCCAAGTGCATGATTTTGAACGTCTTATTGTCCATATCGAATTAAAAAATTACAGATGTTTTAATAAAATGCTCTGTTTTAAAATTTCGAGTCTGAGATAAGCATATATAAGCAAGCATTTTTGCCAGTTATACGTAATTAACTACTATAATAGGGGTACGATTTATTTTCTTGGGTCAGTAACCTAAGCGGGGAGTTGGGCATACAGTTTCCTGGTTACATTGTAATTAAATTTCGGCGGTAAGAGTATAAATTTGTAGGGAAGAAGAATAAATGAGCTTAAAAAGAAAAGGAATTCCATAATAAAAAAAACTACGTAGAAAAAAGAAGCAATTAGCGTAAAAATATGTTAGCGTCGACTGGTTTATAAAATGAGCCATAGTTGATACTCAGGCCTATGGACTACTACTCCATACTCAGGCGAGTGATTCCTTTGTAGCCGAATGTGAGAAGTTTTCTATTCCAGTAAATGCGGTTTATCGTCTTTGCATCAGACGTGATATAGAAATGTATGATACCTAAGATATTATAAATTGAAAACAATGTTGCGTAATCGCAACCAAACACGTGTTTTCCCCGTTTCCTGTTGTTTCGTTTTAATTTAAGAAAGATAGATAGTAATACAGCCTTATCAATATAGATAAGAGGTTTTTATTAGAGAAATACCTACTACAATCCAATAATTCACATATTGCTATTCGGAAATAAAAACAATGCTTTGAAACAAGTCATTATTTATTATATTCAGAGATTTGCGTTGGAACCGTTCGCGTTTCGTCAATTCTCGTCAAATCTCATTTGTTCTCGCCATATCTCGCTAATTCTCGTCAAATAATCTAGATTCTATCATATTCATTGAATTCTTATCATATTTTATAATTTCTTTACAAATTCTATGTTTATCCTTTATTTCCTTCTTCGCATTAGGTATTGCTTTTAAATAATTGTTAAGTTTAATATTCCTCGATATATCGTTTCTAAAGCGAGTAAGCAATATAATTGTATATTTCGAAATATAGACGATTTTATTTGGTTATTTTATTTTACGGCATATCAATACTTTTTGTGATTTGATTCTGAATCAACTCATTTTAGGGAAAAAATCGGTTATTATGCTTCACGTGCTTTATATGTTCAGTTATTTATATTTGGTTTGGTGGATTTGTTTTATGAGATCTCAGGATTTCGGGTTATTTTATACTGAATTCAGTCATCTTGGAAAATGTTGCTGTGCTTCTTTTTTTATCTACACTGATTTAATCATTATTAACTGTGTTTTTTTTTAATTTATTGTTTGGTTATTTTGTATGGGAAAATTGCTGTTTCTGGTTGGACTCTAAAGAACATGATCGAATCTTTCAAACCTAAAAGGCATAAAAATGAATAAAATAAAATGTTTGGTACATTTTAGTTCTATAAATCTTCAGAATATTAACGATATTAAAGCTATTTGAATAGAGGAGTATTATTTTGATATTATTATATTCGCTGGTGGACAAAACAAACATAAAGTTCATGCCCGCAATCACTGTAATTACCAACGGAACATTCCGAATTTTAAACTTTGTCGAAGTTCACTCCAAATTGCTATTTGCACTTAGTGGCTCCTATAAAGGTGAACCTGTATTCGTTCACGTTGAAATTAAATGATGATGGTGTCGTTTAATGATTATTATACAAAAACTTTATACAGTGATAACAAAAATGATATTATGTAGTTTGTTTCAATTGTTGCGCGTAATATGTGTATAGAGGTAATATGTGTATAGAGGTAATATGTGTATAGAGGTAATATGTGTATAGAGGCAATATGTGTATAGAGGTAATATGTGTATAGAGGTAATATGTGTATAGGGGTAATATGAAGAAGGTGAAAACCTACACGTGTCCAGAAGTGTTTTTAATATCTTTATTTTAGTAAATCTTACTTGATTGAGTCCAAGATTCTGCATATCTAATATGTGTGATAGGTTTCCATCATATATTTCGAGGTAAATTAAAAAAAAATACCCTTACGAAATCGTGTTTCTTTCGCTCGTTTCTTTGTTAGTTGAATCACTTGAGGATTTCAGTTTTACTTTTGATATACCAGCACCAAAGAGAACAATCTCCATTATTTTAGTAAAAATATAATTTTTAAAAATCCACCTTTACGGAATCGCACCCCCTGTATTTTTAAGTTTAATCACTAAATAACTAAAGAACCCAGATAAAAACGTAAAAAAAAATACGAATATTATATTTTCAAAACGAATCTATTAGAGTAACGCATCCGTTTATCAGTTGGAAAAATTAAATTTTCTGTAAGTTGGACGTTTTTCAATGTTTAAAAATACCGCGGAAAACAAACCAAAACAAATCTCTACTCAAAAGACCAAAAAAAGAAAACGGAATCAATAACGTCATTCTTTATACCTTTTAAATGGATAAATTAGAAGAACATATAATTTTTTGTTTTTAGTTTAAAATATATATATAAAAACAATTTTAGAACATTAAAATAAATGTTCTACTTTATTCTTATAACAAATAAACATGGCAAGCTAAGTAATTATTATTTAATTCATATTGATTTTATGTGTTTATATATTAAAAAAGTCATAATATACTAATCATAAAAAGAGGATTTAGAAATTTTAAAGTGTTCTGATTGCTTACTTTATTTGATATCTTGAATACTCTTTTATACTGAAGGCAATTAAAATTCGTGTTTTATTACAAACAGAGAATAAGTTTTGTTAATGCAAAAATTATGATATTTCTTCTATAGCTTAAGTCAATAGGATACCCATTCTATATTTCTGTGAAAATTTTATTAAATAATTTTGTGTATACAATTTCGTTATACAATTTTACTAAATAATTTTAGTATACAACGTTTTTTATATAATTTTACTTTACAAATTTTTATACAATCTTGTAATACAATTTTACTTTACAATTTTTTATACAATTTTGTTATACAATTTTACTTTACAATTTTTTATATAATTTCTGCTAAACAATTTTAATATACAAATTTTGTTAAATTGTTATAAAATTTTTATTATATAATTTTACTTTACAATTTTTTGCAATTTTGTTATACAATTTTACTTTACAATTTTTTATACAATCTTGTAAGATCATTTTACTTTACAGTTTTTGTACAATTTTGTTATATAATTTTACTTTACAATTTGATACAATTTTGTTGTACTATTTTAGTTTTAGATTTTTTATACAATTTCGTTATATAATTTTACTTTACAATGTTATACAATTTTGTTATACAAGTTTACTTTACAATTATTTATACAATTTTGTTATACAATTTTACTTCACGATTTTAATTTTGTTATGCAATTTTTACTAAATAAGTTTGCTATTATTTTAGCTAAACAATTTTACTATACAATTCTTGTTAAGCAATCAAATATGTAATATTTGCTACACAATTTTTTATAAATATTACTTCATAATTTTACTATACAATTTTATACTAATGTAGTATGTTCTAACGCTTGCTTCTGGAGACGGTGGACAAACGATTTCAGTGTTATTAGACCATCATCAAAAGAACTTTGCTGTTTTGGGGTAATATCCTGTGACTATCAGACAATAATCCAAGGTATTAATCCATCTGTTTCTAATAATATCGCTTGACAATATACAATTTACATAGGTTTCACCAATCACATCTTGTTCGTGGCCAATCATGGCCGCTTTTAACATTTTATATGTTTTCAAAATTTTCTAAAGTATTATACTGTGATCCTATCATTTGATTATAAATTTATTTTTAAAAAAATTACTAGATCTGAATATATACTAATAAATCTGTCGTTTATTTTCCAATATAATTACTTAAAACTAATCAATTAACTAGAATAAGCATGAAAACCGAACGAAAATGAATAATACTTTGTTCGAATTCCGTATAATATTTATTGTTAAAGTCAGTTTGTAAAGGCAAACGGTGAAAGGATTTATATTTAGAGTTTCACCGTACATTCATGGAAGGTACATAGGTACATTGCGACGCCATCTTTGTTTTGCGTGATTAAACGCCACCAACAGAATTTGAAATAAATTTTGACAGACATATTATTCGAAGCAGGAATGATTAATAGAAACACAGTCAGTCACAATGGATTGTGTGTGCAGAAGAAAGATAATAGTGACCTTCTAGCCAAGACAAAAACTTATATATATATATATATATATATATATATATATATATATATATATATATATATATATATATATATATATATATATATATCCCGAAGTAAATATAATGACCGACTTTCACAAGTGTCGTTTATTTATTTATATACCCACTATAAGTCCTGGTTGGCAACAATCCTTGATTACTAGTTTTTATATATAACACTTGATGTTGGTCACGCGTGATTTTAATGCCAGACTTTGCCACGAGGCAGAGCAACAGATTTGAAATTACGCCTATTGACAAAATGTCTACTTGGTTTAAATTTATTTTGTTCAGCAGTTAGTAATCTTTTATCTGACACTTGGATCAGAATTTTCCGGTTGAATCTGTTGTCTGAATAGTCATTGTTTTTGCTCATACATTGATGAAGGTGGAGGGGGTGACTTAGTTCTGTGCTTTACGACACGGACTTACGGCCTGGATGCTCCAAGTTTGAATCTAGTTTTTTTCCACAGAAATCTCTTTCACTTAGGATGTTGGCAACTGTTGCAATATTGTTTAGTTATAATGGGGGGTATGGTCATACAGAGTAGCGAGATTCTATTTATTAACGATGCTGCTAGGAACTGACGAATCAAATTAATTCACATTCTGCTACTACTCAATCAGAAACCAGAATTGCTCCATAAAAATTAAAAACTTTTCTGTAGCAACTTCGCATATATTTTCTTCGTGTCAACATGGGAAGAATCTTTTGCTCTGTGGCTTCTAACTCAAGAACTGTCTACTGACAACCAGTCAACTGTAGGACTTGTATAGAACAAGTAGACATCGAAAACTGTTCTGTCTACTGAAAACCAGTAAACTGCAGGACTTGTATAGAACAACTAACCATCGGAAACTGTTCTGTCTACTGAGAACCAGTAAACTGCAGGACTTGTATAAAACAACTAACCATCGGAAACTGTTCTGTCTAGTGAGAACCAGTAAACTGCAGGACTTGTATAAAACAACTAACCATCGGAAACTGTTCTGTCTACTGAGAACCAGTAAACTGCAGGACTTATATAAAACAACCATCGGAAACTGTTCTGAAATAACATTGCTCTCAACTCAAGAGCAATCTTCACCTGATTCCCTTTGTACGTAGCAAGTGTTTTTTTCTAGAAAGAATTATAACTAGCAAAATATAAGGGAAACCCATGCCATCAAGAAAGAAATCGTATTTATACGAAATGATAATCATTATAATAACTGGATAATTAAAAGACAACATTATTTGTTTAAAAACAAATATATCAGCCTACGTCATAAAAATGGACTCTTGTTTTTTTTTTCTTAACAAATACATTTGATCTGATTTTATGTGTGTATGATGTTACATGTCTAAAACCTCAATTTGATCGAAATTTCTAGTATTCAACGCTGTCGAAGTGTTAACTATTGTCAGACTTCACAAAATATTTGTTTAGTTGTTGTCACATTTTGTTTTAGCTCAAACAGTATTCTAAAAACTTCCCAAACACTATGTATATACTGTAGCAATCGGCAAAGACCAGCATCCAATGATAATAAATCGACGTCTAGATATTTTACTTTACTATAATTATAAACACTAGCGGCCCTGTCAAATTTCCACAGCGCTCTCTTTCATATGTAATATATTGATGTTGGTATTATGGGGATGTTCAGCCTAAATAGAGAGACCTTGATATTATTGTAGCTCTTTTGTTAAAACTGCAAAAGTATTTGTCTTAGTTAGAATGAGCGCCCGGCGTAGCCTGGTTGTTAAATACGCTTAAATATGATATTCTTATTTATGCAGATTAAGTCTATACGATTACAGATTCAACTTCCTATCGATTTTTATATATTTGATTATGATTAAGAAAAAGCACAAAACATTATCCGCATGACTTGGGTGCATCAGCTTCTTGAATCTAAGAATATATATATATATATATATATATATATATATATATATATATATATATATATATATATATATATAACTGCTTCATTTACTCACATAAAATTAATATACGAAAGTATAGATTTATGCGTAAACTTTAAGTATTTACTTCAAAAGTGCTCAATACGTAGGTAGAGCTAGTTAGCAATTTATAAAATATATATGGCGATTAAGCTTCACTGAATATTCAGCGTTTCATCCACTATAGGATTCGTCAGGCTTATGGGCGAATTCTGTGGGGTTTTTTTTTCGTTTTTATATATGTTGAGAATTTTAGTTAGCCAATCAGCTTACTAGTATCCACCGCACCCCTTCCTATCAGCCAATGGGCATGCATTTTATCGAACAAAGGATCTGTTTTAGAACTAGGTTAGTGGTTTAAGGCAGACGATTTTCCTCATTTCTGCTCTTTTTTTTATTAAACTGAAGACGAGAAATAGCAAACAATTGTGTTCACAAAATAAAACTTACTCTAGGATAGCGATACAAAATAGCTTTAAAACTAACAAAAACAATAGAAAATAAACAAATAAATAAATTAAATAAACATGAATATACATAAACGACCACACACATATATATATATATATATATATATATATATGCATGTGTGTGTGCATGTATGTGTGTACACATATATATATTTATATATAAAAAAGAGCAGAAATGAGGAAAATCGTCTGCCTTCAACCACCCACCTAGTTCTAAAACAGATCCTTTGTTCGATAAAATGCATGCGCATTGGCTGATAGGAAGGGGCGCGGTGGATACTAGAAAGCTGATTGGCTAACTAAAATCCTCAACATATATAAAAACGAAAAACAACCACAGAATTCGCGCATAAGCCTGACGAATCCTATAGTGGATGAAACGCTGAATATTCAGTGTAGCTTAATCGGCATATATATTTTATAAATTACTATATATATATATATATATATATATATATAGAGAGAGAGAGAGAGAGAGAGAGAGAGAGAGAGGGAGAGAGATCACTTGAGTGCCATCAGCTATAATCGAAACCGAAACCAAAACTTATGAAGAATTCTTGATAAGATTGTGTATTACAAGAACTGAAGCGCCATAACAATTAAACAACAGTCACTCGGAAAAATAAGACGTAAAGCGTGAAACACAAACTACCATACACGCTATCTGAACTACAAGATCAATCTTAAACGAACTGCTAATAGTGCGACGCTCAGCAAACTAGTCTCCCTGCAATTCAACGTAACATTCATGTCCTTTAATTGTGCATTCGATAATTTGTGAATACCATACGCGAATTAACGGTAGGTAGCGGTGGGCACACAGTTAATGAAAACTAGATGTTTATATATGTTGGTTATGTAAAGATTTGCTTGCTAAATTGTCTGCATCAAAAATGTAAAAATTTGAATAAATGGACAAAACTGTTTTTTGCAACGTGGAGATGCGAGAAAAAAAAAATAAACCAGCAAAATAATTCTTTCGTTCTCTGATTGTGGATCTGAGACGGTCCCGAAATTAAGAAGAAAAGTTCTGACTGTAGAGAAATCAAAAAGCAAAAAGGCAAAACAATAAAAAATATGACTTTTCTTCTTTCTGTTAATAGTTCTTTTACATCATTACGGAAACAGTTTTTTTTTTTTTCGATTTAATCACAGATTTTAGTTTACGTATATTTCATTTTATGTATTTATGCATAATTATGCTTCGGAAGCAAATACAACCCAGACTGCAATCATAGAAAGAACAAAGCATAAAAATACGCCGTCAGGTACTATATTATTCGAGCGTTAACATATCTATCAGAAACCGATATTTCAATTCGATTGTGTTTAATATTTTATAAAATAACTAACCAAGGGTTTGTATTTCCTTGTATGATGGAAATGCATTGCTGATTAGTCACATGTTGTCAATAATACCTTTTACATCAGGCAATACAGTATATATATATATATATATATATATATATATATATATATATATATATATATGAGAGGAAATATTTAATATTTATTAATCCACAAAAGATACGCACAAAGATGTATTATAAGACTCATATGTGTGTGTGTATATATATATATATATATATATACATATATATTTATATATATATGTCTACTTTCATTAATCACATACATTAATATACGAAATTTATGTGTAAACTTTAAGTATTTACTTCAACAGTGCTCCATACGTAGGTAGAGCTAGGTAGTAAGTTATGAAATATATCTGGCAATTAAGCTATACAGAATATTCCGCGTTTCATCCACGCTAGGATTCATCAGGCTTATGCTAGGAGTTGTGGTAGTCTTGCGTTTTTATATACGCTCATTCTATTGAGTTTTTAGTTAGCCAATCAGCTTCCTATTTTCCACTGCATTCTTTCTAATCAGCCAATAAGTAGAAACTTACAGGACAAAAGCTCAGTTGACCTCCGGTTCACTCCTTCCTTTGTGTGTGCTATTTTAGCGGAGACCATATATATCTTGCGTTGTTACCTATGTTAAACTTAATGCTTAATCTCCAATGTATATTATATATATATGTATATATGCATATATATATATATATATAAAGTGAACGTGTCTGTCTGTCTTTATGTCTGTCTGAGTGTCTGTCTATGTACATTTTCCTGCGCAATAACTCTGTCAATTTTCAGTCTACAGACTCGAAATTTGATATACAGAGTACTGAGATTTGGCAAATTCTTTTTAATCCATTTTCGCCAGAAACTTTATTGTTAAGGCGTCAAAGTTCAACGATTTAACCTTTGAGAACTCTACCAAACTCCTCCGACAATCTTGCGTCTAAAAACTTGAAATTTTAGATATAGGCTCCTTGGACATGGATCTAACTTAATAATTTTATTTTCACCCAAAACAATAGATATTTAATGGTTATAATAGGGGTCAAATTAAAAAAATATTGACCTTTTTTTTTTTGCTCAACATACATCTCCAAAGACCCGGGCAACGCCGGGTTGAAATGCTAGTATATATATATATATATATATATATATATATATATATATATATATATATAATGTTTAACCTCAAATGCATATTACTACTATATAAAACAAAAAAAGAGGGGGGGTAGCTTTCTGATCGACCGCTACGGGAGAGAGCCGGCGTGACGAGGTGGTGACGTAGGTAAAAAGGGTTGAGTGTGACCGTGTTGAGAACAGGATGAGTAGTAGCCACGATAGACTGTCAGCATACCAGCGTGGTGGAGGACAATACATAACCACGATAGATTGCTAGCAGACCAGCGTGCCTCTGGAGTACCAAGACAGTGGAGAGCCAGCCCCTCCCCGAAAAAAAAGAAAGGAAAAAAAAAGAAAGGAAAAAAAAGAGTCTGCCTCCAAGGTGGCAGAGAAGAAAATCATGAATAATCCGTGGTAGTGGTGTTGGTGGTGGTAGTGGTAGTGGCGGCGGTGATGGTAGTAATAGTGGTGGTGATGGCGGTAGTAGTATTGAGAGCAGTATTTGCAGCCTTGGTAATTGAAATAGTAGTCTTAGTAGCAATTTAAGTGAAAGCAGTGTCATAGCTTGTAGTAGTAGTAGTAGTAGTAGTAGTAGTAACATACCCTCTAATAACGATAGTAGCAATAATAATTGTATGGGTAAAGAAATATAAGTAGCTGTAGTAGTAGTTGTATTCGTATTCGTATTATTATTATTATTATTATTATTATTAGTAGTAGTAGTAGTAGTAGTAGTAGTAGTAGTGTTTTTAGCGGTTCACCGCTTAGCAAGGCCCGGAGGTCAATATAGGATAAGGCACCATGATTGTTAGGCGATAAGTAATGGCGAAAGTTGAGTACACTTGAGTTATATAAGAGAACAACTACACAACAATTAATTTACATAAGACTTGAAAACGACCTTTTTTATAGTAAGCTTCGAGGCAGGCACACGATAATGTGTCAAACCGACGGACAATTCTAAGAAATAAACTTTGCTCATTAACTTTTCTTTCAACTACAGACAAAGACTGAGGGAAATTATTAACGATTTTTGCATCATAGACGAGTATTTTATCCGAATGTTTACGGGTGTGACAATAGATTGAAGCTCAATTTTTTTTTATTATTACATTTTCACCCCGAAGAAGGCACATTGCCACTTTGATGTAAGGGGCTACTATCAATTACATAATCAACAGGGGTACTAGATGGGGAGTTGGGCAGCAATATTTCGGCTCATGTTACACTTGAATTCTACATGTCAATACAGTTGGGGAAGCAGGAACCCGGAAGAAAATTCCAAAGTCTAGCGGTTCTGTGGAAGAAACTACTGGACTTGAAGGCTCTCTTAGATCTAGGGATCTCTACTGTGAAGGGGTGGGATTAAGCTGCTTGTCGGGTTCGTCGGTGGTATTTACGTCGAGGGGGTACGAGTGCTTGTAGTTCGTCAGATAATTCACCGTTAAAGTACTTGTAGAACAGGCAGAGGGATGCTACATTTCGTCGATGGGCCAGAGGCTGAAGCTTAGATGACAGTCCAGAACCTATCAGGTTGGCGACTCTCCTTTTAACCTTGTCTAGGACTGAGAGTTCAGTAGCAGATGCACCAGCCCAAATATGACAACAATACTCAATTCTTGGGCGAATGGTGGCCTTATAGAGGTGCAGGATACTTTCGGGCGTTAGTAGCTTTCTAGCACGGTAGAGAGAACCTACATTTTCGCAGCGGTCCTGGCAATGTTCTCAATGTAATTGTTCCAACTCATGTTTCCTGTGAACGTTAGGTCGAGGATTTTAAAAGATGTACTTTCAGATAAAAAGTCTTTGGCCATGGCTATTAGTTAATTCTTTATATCAAGCCACTCTGTAATGCGTTATCCTATTCCTAAGCTAACATAAAAAATAATTATAAATTTAAAAGAAAAATATAAAACTCTTTCCAACTAATCTGTTGCAAATATAGCTGCTTCCACTGCGTGAACTTTTACTCACCCCCTCTTCCAGTAACAATGAAATAGGAATGTCCCTTAATCACTTTGAGGAGTGTAATTTCTCAGTAGATATGTAAACTTTACAAACAAACCCAGTAACACTAACTAACCACGCGGGGTCGCAGAAATACCTGGATTAGGACCCAGGGCGGGGTAAAACCTCTCGGTGCTGACTTAGCATTATTGCAACGAGAGAGCAGAGACAAACTAGCAACCCCTCTGTACAAAAAAAAAAGGAAGTAGAGAGGCGATAATATTCTCGCCCACTAAATTCAGAAGTTGCTATAAGTATTAATATACTGTGAGCTAACTTCATACACAGATTCTTAAAACAAACGATATTAAGTTGCTCTACCATAGTTGCCTCTTCTGACTTTCAAATCAGTAAAATTTAGTATTTATAAATCAGTAATTCCAACTATTAAGTACTGAGGTTTTTTTTTAGACCAACTAAGGATGAGGGTAAATGAGAGCAAACTAGTTAATGGGAAAATGTAGTAATCGTAGAAGTGAAAATTTGATGATTATGTTGTATTTAAATGCGGCCATTTTGTAATCTGTTGGAAAGCAGGGCAACGGTGCAGTTGAAAGTTTACTTTGAATTTTGGCGAACAGTGAGCCATATACTAGGACAGACGTGTTGAAAGTTATAACGACTACAGACCAATGCCCAAATAAACTAATATTTGTTATATATATATATATATATATATATATATATATATATATATATATATATATAAACGAGCAAACAGTTAATAAAACATGTTTAAAAACACTTTGAAATGAGTTAAAAACATATTTAATCTGAAAAATAAGTGAATAGTCCTTAATCCGCGGAGTTTCGAAGAAATACCTTCCTTCTCATCAGAGGGTAGGAATTAGCAAAATGCGGGATCGAATTTTGCAAGGAAAAGTATTTGATAAAACAACAAGTAAGTCAAAAATCTTACTTGATAACAAAAAAAGTGAAGCAGAGGGAATACGGTGAAGAAAAATGTGATTACACATGAATGGATAGTCTGGTGAAAGATAAATAATCCAGTGACGGTAAAATCCAAATATATAACTTCAAGAAAGTTAATTGGATTTCCATTTGCACAAGTAAAATTCATGGAAATCCCGTAATTGGAATAAGATGGTCCATAATAATCCAAAGGCAGAAATCCATGGAACAATTCACAAAAATGTGAATATACATATTGCAGGCCGGTCGGCGTTGCCCGTTCGAAAAATATGCATAAATATTGCATTTTAATGAATAGAGAAACTGAGGCATGTGCATGCAAGTATTATGGATTTTCAAAACCTCTCAGCTCTTCTAAATAAAAAATACTCCAGTTTAGATCGAAACCAAAACCTAAGAACATAATTTAAATGACATTTACCAACGCTTTCAAACTCAATTGTTCTTATGCTAAAGAAGCTGTAATGTGTCAAGGCCTCGCATGGGCATTCCTGCATCAGTTGAAAAGCATAAACTCCGATGACTATCAAGTAGCATTTTTTCAGTTTAACTACTTAGCAGACATATTTACCGGATGAAAACTGAGTAAAAATTCTTCCGTATGACTGAATATCGTATATACCAAATTTCTAGTCTGTTAATCAAAAATACATTGAGCATAGAGGTTGACAACTGTTCTCACACACGTGTTCTCACTTCATTATATATATATGTATATATATATATGTGTGTGTGTGTGTGTGTGTGTACTTAATTTAATCACACAAATTAATATACGAAAGTATCATTTTACGAGAAAACTTTAAGTATTTGCTTCAACAATGCGCAATACATATGTAGAGCTAGGTAGTAAGTTAAAAAAAATATATGACAATTAAGCTACACAGAATATTCTGCGTTTCATCCACGCTCGGGTTCGTAAGCTGACGAATCCGTGCGTTAATTAAACGCGAATATTCTGTTTAGCTTGATTGCCATATATATTTTTATAACTTACTATATATATATATATATATATATATATATATATATATATATATATATATATAAAGATAGATATATTATTAGATACTAACTAAATGTCACAGAAATTATATTGTTTTAGACAGCAATCTGTATAACTCACCGTTATTATCAATATATGCGTTTTAAAACAATAAATGTCAGTTTTAAAAATGATAAATAAATGGTATGATAAATCGCTAAGGATTCCTAATGTTCATTTCAAAAAGATGGAATCGTCCAATCACTGACAAAGCAATTCAAAATGTATATTAAAACCATAATCTAATAACATGCTTGTGCCGAAAGTTAATCTCGATAATAAAAAAATTTTCCTATGATCAAAATGTAGTACTTGTTCTATCCCATTATAATACAATTGGTTCTGCGTTTTAACCGGACGTCTGTAAAGTAGAATATCAGAGATAGACCCAAATTAAGAGATATCTACTGAATCTATATTGAATAACTTACTTACATAAATATGATTTAGCTTTATTTTAGCGGTGTTCTGTGATACAAACTACTACAAGGACACCACTATCAATTCTCTACGGTATCAATATTATTAATTCAAATTAGTTTTTACACGCACGACCCAATGAAAGTTTCGTGAGTATCTGACAACAGTTTGTGTTACTTTGTATTCGTAAGATGAATGTATTAAATAAACAAACGTTTTAAACATTAAGGGATTTAGTTCTCCCCCACTGCAAGTACTGTGACGCCAGAATTGGAAAGTAGAGGGGCAATCTGACCTGCACAAATTTATTGACCTGCTCCATGAACATTCCCCGGTACGGATATCTCAGCCGATTTAAAGTAAACTAACCCCCTGCTCAACGAGAGGAGGAAACCCTGGGACAGGAGACCTCCTAGAACAACAGGGAACTAGCATTATACTGAAATTAATAGGCGCCAGGTCATTACAGGAATTGTTATGATCTCTGTAAATAAACAGAGATTAAAGCATTCCTGTAAAATCCTGGCGCCTGTTAATTAAGGGGACCGAAAATAAAAATTCATAATCAAAGCTTAATTTAATGTATATCATATTCTGCTTGGTTCATTCCTTCGTTAGTCAGTGCGTTGCGTTTTGAAAAATGCCTAATATATGTTTTGAAGGACAAACTGCTTCAACATGGACCAAATTCGCCATATTTAGCTTCCAAAAACACCAATCTTGGAAAGGAATATGTAAATGACCTCCCTTTAGCATGTAGCATCGTTTTTTTTTAAATATAATTATAATACAATATGATTATTGCTGTAATGGAGTGATAAAAGCAGTAATTTCGACGTGCAATGGTCCTTCACCGCTTGAAAACGTTAACGAAACGTGGAGCATTAAGAAAGAAAAAGGGAAAATAGAAAAACATTGTCCGCCAAAACGAACTGAAGTGAATTTATGAATTAAATATTCTATCTTACAATAAGAGATTAGAATGGTTAATTTCGTAGTATTTATTAGTATTTATTAATTTATGTCATTTAACTGAGTCTCTATTTGATAGGCAATAGGCACTATTATCAGAATAATGTTAATAAACTCATAGTTGGTACGTTTTATTATTTTTTTATATGCAAAAACTATTTTTGCGCTATCCAGAAAATTATCACAAGTATAAGAATATATTTGCTGATTATATTTATTATCCCGTGGAATTTTCACGACTCCTGCTTGTTTTTATCCATCCATGGCCTGGGGCCCCTGGGGGGGGCATAGGCCATCTACAACTTTTGTAGATTTTTTTGTAGCAACTGAGTTCTTTTTTCGGGGTGAAGGTGCTGGCCCCACGCCCAACATTCCCTGAAGGTACATACAGCGCCTAGCCTTCCAAAATAGTCACCCATCTGGTATTTGCCAGGCTTAACGTTGCCTAAGTTCGGTGACCTGGTGGGAACCGGTGTGTCAACGTGATTTTTCCGTACTCCTGCTGGTTTATGAATAGATTAACGTTTAAAAATGGATGGCTGTTATTTACGCTGAAATAATTATCACTGCAATGAATAAAACGAACGCTTATCTGTTATTTTATTCGAGTTTGTAGCACTTAAGCTTGAAATAATTATAATATAAATAAATCAGTACCAATGACATCACATAAGCATGAGTAACATTTTAGTGAATTAACAGGGCGATTGACGTAAAATACGCATAGCTATTATATTTTAATTCATACAGAAACTTAGACATGTGCATGTGAGTATTATTTTTTTCTGAACAGTTCACTTCTTTTAAGTAAAAAAAAAAAGATCGGAATCAAAAGCTAAAAACAATAAGGTAAGTACGAAAAACATTACACCAGATTCACACGATATTTAAAAGCGTATTAGAACCTACTTATTCTTAACATAAAGACGATGTCACGCGTCACGGGAGAGCATGCGCATTCATGAAACCGGAAGCAGACAAATAAAAACTCTTTGACTCCCAAGTACCAATTTTGTAGTTTGGACCCCGTAGAAGCCGTTGTACCGGATTAAAACCGATAAAAAAGTTTTACACATGTCTGAATATCCTATACACTAAATTACAATTCCGTTAAGTATATAGGCTGAGAACTGTCCTCACACACATTGTCACTTTTATAGATATATTGATTAACCGATGGGAAATCCGTGTGAAACGTAATGGCGTACGTACCAATCCAAGCACACTACAAATTATAATAGTAGTTGTATGTTGTGTGTTTACGGCATATAAAATCTTTTCGGGTGGTTGAATGCGGAATTCTCTAATTATTAGAAAGTGTCTGATCCTACAAGTTCTTACTATCAATAAATATTTTTTTCGTGGTATTTGGTTTGAATGTTTAATGAAACATTGATTTCTTTCGGGTTATTCAATCCGGAATGCAGTGCTTTTTAAAAGATGTTTTTATAGTTAAATCCTTTTTTGTGTTCAAATATTGATCCATGTTGTTTGGTTTTATTGTTTTGTACTGGAAAATTGTTGAGTTTTGCTTTTGTATTTTGCAAAACATGATCAAGTTTTGCAGAAGGAAAGAAATGAAACACTAACAATGATTCGTGCATTCGGAAATACAGTATATGCAGAAACCGTAATCTAGTAGCGCCAAACATTGTAGTAATTACTATTGGAAGGAATGACACTAATTGTATAAGTAACATTTTTCGTAATTGTAATAGTACTATTCATAGTCGGAGTAGTATTAAGCATTAAATAAATAATACTCAGTCTTGCAATATCAAATATTAAATGACAGTGCAAGGCCAACGATTTTAAAAGGAGAGAGAGTATGAGAGATAGGGAGAGAGTGCAAAAGGATGGTAGTATTGGGGTAGGTATATTTCCACCCAAAGATCAATGACGAATTTTGTTAGCTGTAAGCGAGAAATGAACAACAAGGGGTCGTTACGATAACGAATAGTTCTTTGCAAATGTTATCGAAAAAAAAGTAGAGCGAATTGAAAATCTGGGAATACTTGTTGTCAGTCAGGCCCGAAGAAACAATGCCATTTATTATCAGTAATAATAATAATAATAATAAGAAGAAGAAGAAGAAGAAGAAGAAAAAAGAAGAAAATAATAATAATAAATAACAATGATATTAATGATAAAAATAACAATATAATATTAGAAAATAATAATAATAATAACATGATAATAATGTGATAATAATAATAAAATAATAATACTAATAATTATAAATATTATCAAATAATATCAATAATGCTACAACTTCTACTATTACTACTACTAATAAAAACAATAATGAAATAATGATAATAATTATAATAAAATAATAATAATTATTATAATAATTAAATAAGGATAATAACTATACGATAAATAATGTTATATTATCAATAATACTACTGCTACCTATAATAATGAAATAATATTACTAATTATACGATAAATAACAATAATATAATATTACTAATAGTGTAGTAATAATAATAAAATAATAATATAAATACCATAGAGAAAAACAATATCATTACTACCACTTCTACTCCGACTACTAATAATCATGATATTAATAATGATAATACTACTACTACTAATACTAATTAAAATGAAAATAATAAGTATTGGAGTTCCTATCAATCAGTTAAAAAACTTATCGATTAATATTAAAAAATATAAATATAAAAACAAATTTAATATATTTTTTTTAACTAATAACAATTTCGCATTCTTTGCATTTCGTGTACAATTTTTTATTTGCAAGAGTAAGGAAAAAGCTAGAATATATATAGTTCACTAAAACGGGCGCTAACAACTCCTTCAAATGAAACAAAGCATAGCATTTGTTACGGTAAAGTACGAAGAAGTTAGACGCAAAATTATAGGCTTAAAAACGAACAAATTATGAAACAGATTCCGAATTTTTTATCTTGGTTAAATGTATTGTTGCGTTATAATGAAAGATTTAGTAAATATTTCACTGTGTTTACTTTATAAATACTTTAATAACAAAAACGCTTTTCCTAATTAAAAAGGGAATAGGGATGTTTATTTTCTTTCCATATTCTATGTAAGATAATCATGTAATTACCATATATACCCTATATATTTCTATCTCTATATATTAATATATTAATATATTGATCTGCTTTCGTGGTTGTGTGTGTGAGTGTGTGTGTGTGTGTGCATGTGTGGATGTGCGTTTACGTTCCCAAAACAAATATACGTTTATAGTGTATATATTCAATAAGGCTATCTAATACTGATACAGATTATTAAGCTCAATGAAAATGAATCTACACTTTCAAAGCATATGTAACTTTATTAAACACCACAAAATCACAAGAACAAACACTTAATTCCCAACCTATTGTGTTTAAATTACGGGGTCTTAGACGAGTTTCATTAAATAACATGAACCAAACCAATTATTAGAGACTTTACATTATTTAATCAAAGAATAAAAGGTACATTCAATGAAATACCTGTACGATACAGTAGCTTACAGAATATGAATGTGAATTAAGTGTACACTCCTATGATTTTGAAGTGTTTCATAAAGTTATATATATATTTCTGTGTGCGTGTGGGTGGGTGTATGCGTGTGCATGTGTGTGTGTCGATGTGTGTGTGTGTCTGTCTGTGTGTAAGAGTCTAATCCATCTCATAATATAATCGTGTATTTCTCTTCTCAGATATAATATCAACCGTGTATTTTCGAAGAAATGGATTGAGAAAAATATCCTTTAATTTCACAGACGAATGCCTATGTCAAGGCCGTTCATTACCCGAAAAGACACTTGAATGACTCTGATCCTAATTGATTGCCACACACGAAAACCTCACGACAGCACTCCATCATCCGATCATAAATCAGGAAAACCGTGGAAATTATACAAACATTGTAAAATAAAGGAAAAGAAATGTTTATTCAGAAAATCATATTTTTAATATTTCTGAACGGTTATTCGCATCTTGGACCCATAATTTTCAAATGCAAATGAGCATATATAAAATCATGTAATCTAGTATATAGAAATCTAAATAACTGTTTGTCTATCTGTATGTCTCCATATTTTAAAGTTCTATCTCTTCCGAAACTAAAAGTCGCAGAGTAACACTAGGGACGTTCTCAAATGATTGGATTTTTATGGACCATTTCTTAGTTGGTCTTTAACCGGTTAAAATCGTTTTTAGAGATAAAAAATGGGTTAAAATAGAAAGAGTCGTTATGCATTTTGTACATTCATCTTAGTTTATTTTTAATCAGTTAATGTGCGTGTCACGTTGGTACAGTGGTAACGTTAGCAACTATGAATGCTACACTGTTGCTTTTGGTTTCGATTTTAGCTGGTGGCACCAAAATATTGTTTTTTTTTACATTTTGAAATTCCAACTTT
This sequence comes from Euprymna scolopes, assembly GCF_053919585.1. Taxonomy (NCBI): domain Eukaryota; kingdom Metazoa; phylum Mollusca; class Cephalopoda; order Sepiida; family Sepiolidae; genus Euprymna; species Euprymna scolopes. The sequence continues at coordinate 110,299,021 of NC_136510.1, forward strand.
ACAATAATATATACGAAATCTGGACGAATTAAAATATAATATTTTAGCGTATTTTACGAATGGGCAATGCTGGGCGCCCGCACTTTAGTATATATATATATATATATATATATATATATATATATATATATATATATATATATATAAAGTAGAAATGGTAATTAATAAAAACCTGAAGAGAGTGCTCAATACTGTTGTAGAGCAAATATGCGTTTTATTTTATATTACCGTATTTCTCTGTTAAGTTACATTATTGTTTCAGCTACCCGACCTTTTTTTGGCCGTCTGTAGCTTCCTCAGACTAAAAGTATATATATATATATATATATATATATATATACGCTTTATTTTTTTCACCGTATTTGTCTGTTAAGTTACATTATTGTTTCAGCTACCCGGCCGTTTTTTTTAACAGACAAATACGGTGAAAAAATAAAACGTATATATATATATATATATATATATATATATATATATATATATATATATATATATATATATATATATATGAAAAGAAAATAATTTACATGGTACTTCGTACATAGTTTTTTAGGATATAGTTATCATATATTTTTATGGCTAAATTATGCTATTTGTATGTTATTAAGAATCTAAGTAAATAACAAAAATGCAGGGGAGTACTAATGCAAGATTCAACGAATTGAAATCAGGAAATAACAAAAATATTAACAAAATTTAGGAATATAATAACTAGTAAATAGCAAAAAATAGAAGATGCGATATATATCAGATGAAGAAGAAGAAGAAGAAGACGAAGAAGAAGCAGGAGGAGTATGAGGAGGAGGAAAATAAGAAACAGAAGAGGAGAAGAAAAACATAAATGAAGCAGAGAGTGAAAAGAATAAAATTAGATGTAGGGAAAAATAAAATTCCAAAATAAAAGAATTAATTGAATAAAGATGCAAATTAAATAGAATTCAATTTATGAAATAGAAGAACCGGTCAAATGTAAAAAAAAAAAAAAAAATGAAAAACAAAGAAAATAATTAAATATGTAAATGAAATTTAAAATAAATATTTTGGAATTTTTCGACTCGTAATTTCTACGAAGTTATTTCATTTCGCCCGTCAGCTGACGGAAAAGCCGCGCGTTCTTTCCCATTTTTAAAACACTACGAAAATATAATAAACATTTACCTAATACGAATTACACCGGAAAACAAAGACTAAAAAACTGTTTTATTTTTAAAACTAGCAGAGATTCGATAAAAGTGGTAAACAAATCAATTATACGTTCTTCTGCACTTATTGTGTCGCGCAATATTGTTAAACGTTTTTACATGTTTTATGATATCGTTTTTTTATTGTTAGGTGAATGTACAGAACAGTTATAAAACCTCTCCACCATGATAAGAATAGTTTTGTAAATAATAACGTAATTATTTCAGCGCAATACATAAGTATTATTTTTATTAATTTTTTGGATAAAAGTACAGAATAGTTACAAAACACATTCCCTCTCCATGTTAAGATTGGCTTTGGTAATTATTTAAGCGCATTATTATAAGTGCATAAATATCCTTTTTTGCTTATTAAAGTGTAAGGTGAAAGTACAGAATATTTACAGAAAATCACCGCCCAATATTAAGAAGGGCTTTCTAAATCATAACTAATTAATGACTATTTCACCGCGGTACAATAAGTGCATAAGTATCAATAAATATCTGTACCTTGCTTTGGCTGTTAAGCAAAAACGCCCGGCCTTTCCTATTTATTTCTGTCCGCTAAGAGGGAGCCTGAGTAACTATGGAAATCGCCGGTCGTTAACTGCAGAAGTACCGTAAAATCAATAAATAACGCAGTAGGAGAAGATGACAACAAGAAAAAAGAGACCAGCAAAAATGATACGAGAAGGGAGCTTAGAAAATCAGAAAATTGAAGAAGAAAAAGCAGGTGATTGAAGGAAAGAATGTTTGTTAGCGTAAAATTTAATCGGACCGATGTGTTGCTTCGTTCGCATCTTCTTGGAAAGCAGCGCAGGTTGGGAGCTTAATTTGTCGCCTTGCTCGACTGCATTCTTAGATTAGGCGTACTGAAAATGCGTGTTCATAAATCAAGCCTGATAAGATAAGGTTTTAGAGGAGGCGGTGTTGAAGGTGAAGCCGTTTCCCAAATCTAGGAAGTTTGGGGGAGCGTCAAGGCGGAAATAATGGCCGCTCTCGCAGCCAGAGAAAGATGGTTGAATGTGGACGATAATACGGAGATGATGGATCGAATTTGGCAGTATATGCGAGATAAGCAAAGAAATGGAGGAAGGAGAAAATTAGAAAGGAGAGAAAAAGAAGGGTTGACTATAACACTATCATATAAAAGCGGGTGTACCTCAAAGATCGATCACAGGACCTTTATTATTCCTGCTATTCATAAGTGACCTCCCTGATAAAATTGTTGTTAAGATAGGTATATTTGCTAAGGACACTATGCTCTATAACAGACACGATGGGAAAATAAATAACACATATTCAAAGTAATAGTGAAAACCCCAGAGTAATACTCCCCCAGTCTATCGTTAAATAGGGGGGGGGGAAATGGATGGTAACATTAAATGCTGGCAAGACTAAGCTTTTTTCCTTTAATAATTACAAGCAACCTCCTAAACCAGTAATATCCATCGCTAATGATCTATTATCTGAATGTACTTCGTTCAAATTCTTCGACTAAACATTTACAGAGAACATGGGTTGGAAGAGATACATCTAGGGCATTGCCAAGGCTACTGCAACGAACCTGCTCTCTCTCTCCCTCTCCCTCTATCTTTCTCTGTTTTGCTGGAAAGTTACTTACGCACGGGTGTATCCTGTACCGTTATGTATGAAGAATTGTTGCCACATTTAGGCTGGTGCATCTGCTACTATTCTACCACTCTTAGGCAGGGTTCCAAAGGGATTCGCTAACCTAATAGTTCCCGATCTGTCAGTTAGGCTTGAACCGCTTCCCCATTGACGAAATGTTACATGCCTCTACCTGTTTTAGAAGTATTTTAAGTGTAGATGGTCCTACGAACTAAAAGCTTTTGTCTCCCTTCGATGTAAATACCTCTGAGAAACCTGACAAGCGGCAAATTCTCACCCCTGTACAATAGAGATCCGCAGATACTACACAGCTTTCTACTTTAATTGTTTTCTGTACTGACATGCAGAAGTTCACGTGTAATGTAAAACTTTCTGCTTAAATTTCGACATGGTATCCCTACAAATTACATCAAAGTGGCACTGTGCGTTGATTAGAGTGAAACTGGAATTTAAAGAAAACCAAAGACAAACTCAGAACGAATGTATAAAGAATAAAAAAGATAGAGAAGAAAAGATCTCAAATCATGAGCAAAATATAACATCCATCTTTACAGAAATGAAAAGAAAACAATTCATCGCAACAACGGACAGATTACGTAGTTTTTAGTTATCAACTTGTAATAGCGATTCGATCTTATTAATTGTCTCTTCCAGGGATTATTCTTTACTATCGATGATGGTCGAGTTATTATTGTTGAGGCGCCTTCATTTCTGGGGACGCTGTAACTTGAAAAACTGTAAATTTTACTCCGATCTTATTGGTGCTTTTGGAATGTTGGCTTCTTTAACTCGTAGTATGCAATTGCTAGCAGTTTTATAAAGATTGTGGCGAGTCGTGTTAAGTATATGAGGGATATCATGAAGAAAAACCGGAGGAGATAAAACGGAAGAAGAAAAAAGTTGGTAAAGAGGAAGAAAAGAAATAATTAAAAAAAAATGAAGAGGAAGAAGATGAAGAGAAAAATGGAATAAGAATAATCATTAGGAAAATAAGAAGGAAATAGGTGAGGAAGAAAACGAAAGAAGACAAAGAAAAAAAAGGAAAATAAGAGAAGTAAAAAGAGGAAGAAAAGTAAAAAAGAAAGAAAAAAAGATAAATAATTAGAGGGAAACTAAAATGAAGAGGAAAAATAAGAAGAGAACAAATAATAAGGAAAAAGGAGAAGAAAAATAATGGGGCGAAAAGTACAAAAAGGAGGAGTAGGAAAAAAAGCAAAAAATATGAACATGTAAATAAAAAATGAAACAGAACAAAAATCCTCGTGAAAAAACCCCCCAATAAATATCGAAAACCGCAAACAGGAGCATGATTATGATATCAACAGAAAATATACGGAAACTATTGCATTTCTGTTAAGCTATATTGTTGACCTAAATTATAATGTATATCATTAAAAAATATATTTTTGAGTAATTTTAGTTTATTTAAAGGGAATGTATACTATGATTGTCGCCAAACTAGAAAACTATATTTTAATAAAATAATACTAAACTAATATTATACTACGTGTTTGAATCAATCCCTGCCTTTATTACGCTTCTATTCATTAATTTACGACTAAACGAAATGGTTAAAGTTTATTATATCTCAAATGCCAAAGTATACCAATGACTGTCAGCAGAGAGAAACCACTAATAAACTATGCTCGTTTAAATTCACGTGATGTGCAAGGGTTATCTTAATAATATGTATCTGCGATGATCTATTGCTTGGTAGAATTTTTCAAAGTTAATATTGAGGTAATGTGCTTACCTTATGATGGATTTAAGGTGTCAATTACGCTTGAAAATTAAGAATTACTATTTTGCACACTTTGAACAAGTAATCACACGTAAAGATGGGGTACTTACATCCGCGAGCTGTGTATAAACACCGGAAAACCCATATCGCAGCTGTAACACGAAAAACTATCGATGAGGGACAAACAAACAAACAAACAAACAAACAAACCAATGAATTTTATAGACTAAGTTGATTACACTGTCTCGTAGTGGTTCTCATTTTTCATATACCTGTCCAGAGTTTATGTGTTACGGCGCAGCAGCAACCTGTACAACTTTTAAGACAAATCACAATTTGTGGACAGTCTTGTCCAGCCAACAGAAATCAATGATTGCATCGTCACGACTTCTTAGTTGTGAAAGGAAAATCACACACACGAAAACGTTATATAAAAACGTTCGTAAATACCGAGTCAGCAACAATAACAAATGTCGTGATCGGTATACCATTGTGAAAAAGGGAATGTTTAATAATAGTTTAAATTATTTATTTGTGCCGGGCAAACTCCTAACAATTTATAAGTTTATTTTACTTAATTCCTATCTTCAAAAATATGATGTGTTAGCTTAAAGTATTACAATTCCTCATAATGTCTTCAGTCATATCTTACGTAAACGTGAGCACATGTTTCTTTTCCTCCGAAAGTTTAATTTTTTTTTCATTTTTGTTTTCTAAATTCTTACTCACTTCTCCAAGTCATGGGTTACTCAATTATATTGTTATTAAACGTGAAATCATTGATCATTTAAACTTATATCTCCAATAAATACACGCGTTGTCCTGACCAACTAAAACATTGTTTTATTTTTTAACTGAAAACTTTCAAAATTAATGCTATTTATAGATGGGTGCTGGGTTTTTATATATAGTGCTTCAAGTATTTTTAATTTTTTACAATTACTTTCTCGTTGCAAAAATATCTATAAATAGCATTTATTTACAAAGTAGCAATAATGTGCTGAAATGTTTAGCATAACCAGTATACGACTGGTTTTACTAACATTGCATTTTATCATCCTAATTTTTAATCGAGTTTTTTATCACTAGTAAATGTATATTTTAATCGACTTTTCATTGACTCTTTTTATCATTCGTAAGTATATATTTCACTTCTATTTTTAATATTTTATCTCCACCTGATGATGATTCAAGAAATAATCGAAAGCGCTCGTGTGAACCATGGAACATTTGTAAATACCTTCCATCTTGAAGTTAAAAAAATCTTACGAAAGATAAAAAAAAAAATGAAAAAAAAAGAATCATTAAGCAAGGTATCTCTGTTGTTTTTAATAATGTTTGCCTGAATGAAGGAATGCTGCCTAAATACACTAATATATATATGTGTATATATATATATATATATATATATATATATATATATATATATATATACCGACAAAAATAAAATATTGTAATTGGCTACATAAATAGGTCAACAAAATAAAAGGAAGGGCCTAAAAGGATCGGGATGCACAGAAAACACTCTCAAATCCATACTCCATCAATTCATAGTGAAGTTCCGATACTAGCTGCTTAGGAAAACGAAAAATTAATTTATGAATTCGATAATTGTTTGACACTATATATATATACATATATATATATACATATATATGTATATATATGTGTGTGTGTGTGTGTGTGTGTAATCGTCACATCATAAGGCTTATCGCAAGACTTATTTTTTAAACGTATATTACCGGTTTATTTGTTTAATTCAGCAGTGAGAGTTGAGAAAAGAAAGCAAAATGTTCACTGACCTTGTGTTCCGTCGTGTCACTTATACAATCGTAAGTGTTGGAGAAACAAAACAGCGAAAATTGACACTTACCTGAAAAAGTAAAAAAAAAAATACAGATTGTTTAAACATTACAAACACTCAAATAAGCAATTAAATACATTAATACATCAGAAAAAAGAAAATCATAAAATATTCGCAGACGACATATTTTCGTAAATTAACACAGAATTAAGAGATATCATTCGATACAAACGGTATAATTCTCTAATTTATAAAAATATGTCTCTCCGCCCGTCTCCATATTTTCAAACTTTATCTGCTCTGAAACGAGCGGCGATAAGGGCCTGGAATGATTGGATTTTTTATGGACCGTTCGTTTATGGGTCTTTATTCGGTTAAACTAGTTTTTTCAGGGTTAATAATTGGTCGAAAATTAAAAAAAATATCATTATACATTTTGTAAATTCATCTTAGTTTATTTTTAATCAGTTCATATGCGTGCCCCGTGGTAACGTCACCAGCTTTCGATGCTAAATTTTCATTAATCTAAATAAAATCTTAAGTGCAGTTGCATCGTGTAATATGTGATGAACATTGGAATGAGAAATATAGTATTTTTTCATTAATTTATTTATTCTAACATTTTCTCGGCCATCAAGCATGATAAAACAGTAGTTGTAAAAATACACACTGAAATCAAATTGAATCAACATATTACCCATAAGTAAATTTATATTTATATCTGTAAAGTTGGAATGTGTGTGTGTGAGGATAATTGTCAACCGTTATACCGAACGAATTTTTTTATCTCAAGACTTGTAACTAAGTATATAAGTTATCCCCGCATTAGGAAAACGTTTAAATCGGTTTTCATAAAAACGGGCTGCTAAGGGATAAATATTGAAATATTGTTACTAGGGGGGATCATCGGACTTTTATGTGTTTGTCAACTGTTTCAGGACTGCGTATATTCTAATCGTTCATATTACGTTAAGTATAAGTGGGTTTGAAAACATTTTTAAAAGGTTGTGTCAAGCTAGTATAATGGTTATTGTGCTTGACTAAATGTCTTTAACTTTTGGATTCGATCTCAGCACCTAATATTTGTTTTTACTTACAAAAAGTGAAAATTTTACAAAAAAAAAACACACCAATACTTGAATGCACTTGTTTCAGTTTCTTTCCGCTTTTTTAACTTTATTTTTAAGAAATTTGACGTTACATTAAGTATCGAGCAACACAGGGTACCTCCTCTAGTATATATACATACACATATATATATACATGTATATATACAATTTTTGTATTTCGTATTCACCTTCATTTCATGTATAATGGTCCATCCTGTGCTCACATGAAAAAATTATACGGTTAGTGAAGCGTATATTATACCATTGATGTTAAATACGAATTGAATGAGAAGTTAGACGATTTGTAGATTTTGACATCTGATAAATTTGGAACGAACACCCCACTTTTACGTTGTCTGTATGATACGTCAAACCCATTCGTTCACAATACATGATTTACGATGCTATCAAGCTGGCCGATACGTTACTCTCTTTTATATATTTGCTGTGGCTTTTTCTGGTTGCAAAAATGTTGGCGTGATATTTATTACACTCTGACGCCCCCGTTTACAGTTCGCTTATGAGAGAGAGAGACTGTTTTCCCCATAAATTGTCTCACATCAAGGGAACGTGTTTCGCGTGTATTTACGAGTCTGTCATAATTGGCGTATGAATAAATTACACAAACTGTTGCGGGATAAACAGCAAAAAAAAAGTAAGCAACACGATTGGGTTTACTTAAAATACTACAAATCAACAGTTATAATATTTCTAACGTTTGACAGAAAAATAAAATACTATGTTATATCATAGTGTGATATTCATTTCCTTCGCCTCGCATAAATATGTGGTATAACGATGAAATGAAAGGCCATCGAACTAGGATAATTTTCGTCTGACCCAACAAAATTATCTGGGCAGCCTTGTCTGCTTACCTTGGCAGGACGATTGGCGTTAAACTCACAACTTCTGAAAAGAATAATGCAATGCCTTGAAGGATATACACAAAAAAACACGAGCCATCAGAGCCGGGTAAATGGTTATTTGCAGCGGTCTATGTAGTAGTGATTGAGCGATTCCAATATGTTTCCCGATTCCGATACAGTTATGGATGCCTTATTAAATTCCCGATTCCGATACAATAATTGATTGCGATTTCAATTCGTTTAAAATTTTTAAATATTTAATAATATAATTGTAACATTTTTTCAAATAACCGTAAAAACACATGTGCATATATTTTCTCAAACGTAAAAACACATCCGTGGGAGAAGGTGATTAGCCTCTTTTAGTTTTAAAATAAACAAAAAATTACTTTTTTTTAATTGTTACTACTGGCTACTAAAAGTAATGGCTCTATTTTTATTCCGCGCGAATAGATACGACAGGATTAAAAATTGTATTGTAATGATAAATGAACATGTACATTCATGACTTAAAATCTTTACTTCTCGGTTGCAGATATTGACGGTGTGAACCAATGTTATCTACGTGTATCAGAGGCAGAGATGCGTCATTTAATTCCTGGCAAAGTACATTGCGAATGGCAAGGGAAGATTTCGCTTCACAGAGAATCAAATAAAGAAAGACAATTAAAGGACTCATTTTTGGCATCGGAAATTAGACACACATTCTGAAACTACTGACACTTCATTTTTTTTTAAATTCCGAATAATCGTCCAAATACGACTTTCTATTTAGGCTCTTATTAAATGAAAAAATATATCTTTGCTCCTATTAATATGTGAACGACAAAGAAACACTTTTTGTACGATCGGCATGATAGATGACTAATGTGATACCCATTCTCAAACGTATTTCAAACATAATACTTAACATTAAATCTGCACATTTTCTAAGAAAATATTCTCCAGGTGCAAATATTTTACAATGACGATTAGATGTACGAGGCAAGAACAGAACTAATTATTCAAACTTAAAGAAAAATTGATATTCTAAAAATTCTGGCTCTATTTTTATTCCACGCGAATGGATACGATAGGATTAAAAATTGTATTATAATGATAAATGAACATATACAATCATGACTTAAAATGTTTACTTCTCGGTTGCAGATATTGACGGTGTGAACCAATGTAATGTACGTGCGTCAGAAGCAGAGATGCGTCATTGAATTCCTGGCAAAATACATTGCGAATGGTGATGAATGTGTAGAAAAGTAAACTCTGAATCACAAAAGGCCGCTCATTTTAATTGTACCACATCTGCCTGCGTAGATCTTTAACTTTGTGTGTAAAAAATAGGAAGTTATGTTTAGAAAGGCCTTCTTATAAACGAGAAACGGATATGCGATTTTAAATTTTGATATGTTCAAGCATAAACGTTAAAAATAGTGAAAAACGAAGAAAGAAACCAAATTTTAAAGAAACAAAATCTTAAAGAAACAAAATTTTAAAGAAACAAAATTTTAAAGACACAATTTTAAAGAAGCAAAATTTTAAAGAAACACAATTTTAAAGACACACAATTTTAAAGAAACCACATTTTAAAGAAACCAAATTTTTAAGAAACAAAATTTTAAAGAAACAAAATTTTCAAGACACAAAATTTTAAAGACACAAAAATTTTAAAGACACAAAATTTTAAAGAAACACAATTTTAAAGAAACAAAATTTTTGAATAAACAAAGGAGACTATATGGAAAAGAAACACAAGAAAAATGATGAAACAAATAATGTACGTTTTTCGTAGAAAAAAAATAAACCAGAAAAGAGTGATATACAGATCTATATACAAATAAAAGATTTATAAAAATAATGGCACGCCACCCGGCATCACCCGGTCGTAAAATACGCATAAATACTATATTTAAATTAATGTAGATTTCTTATTGTTATAAACAAAAATATCGTACGCATTAAACTTTAATTTAAAAAAATACGAAAAGAAATCGAGATATGTGCGTGCAAGTATTATATTTTTTCTAAACAGATTATATCTCGTAAGTAAAAAAAAAATGCTTGAGCTGAGATATAAAACAAAACCTAAAGACAGTGAATAAAGTACGATAACCATTAGGCTAGCTTGACACGAACCTAAAATATATTTTCAAATCTACTTATTTTTTTACGTAAACACATCACGCCTGCACATTCGTAAAACAGTTGACTAACCGATAAATATATGATGTACCCCACTATAATTTTTTTTTTTTACAATTTTGAATCCTAAGCATCCCTTATCACCGAGTTAAAGCGATAAAAATTTTTTCGCTTGAGTGGATTCCCTAACATGCCCGATTTAAAGTCTTCAGATCAAAGATTCCTAGAGTATATAGTTTGAAAAAATGTCTTCACAAACATTCTCAATTTGATAGATAGATGGATAAGAAAAATGAAGGAAGATATCCGGGAAATGGATAAAGAAAAAGAAAATAGAAAAAAGAAGGAAGAGAAAAGAAAGTAAATGAAACGTTAAAAATATTAGTTTAAATTGAAAAACAAAAAAACAAATACAAAAGGGAAATAAAACTGTAAAAAGTATATATTAATTATTAGAAGAGAAAGAATGGATAAATTATCCAAGCAAAGAACAGAAAGGAAAAAATAAATAAAGCGATAAATGTTTTAATTCATTAGTTTAAGAAAAAGAAAGTGAGAACGTAAGTACCAAAGAAAGAAAGAAAAAAAAACTAAAGGAATAATTGAAATTTAAGCGTAAGAAGGAAAAGTGTCAGCAAGGTCGTCAACAACGATGAAAGACTGAATGGACTGGAAATGGTTTAAAAAAGCGACAATGAACATTCAAAGAAAAAAAGGCGTTTAATAAAGAAAAAATTGAATCATGGCAGGATACATGAATACACTAATTCGAATCTGTAGAAAATTGAAACCTCACAATTTCAAGGGAGATAATTAAGAGATAGTAAATGATCATTAAGCCATTTAGTAAATGATAGACAAGAAAAAAGATGCTACTGTATAATAAATTGTAAAATAAACAAAATTGCCAATTACACCAGAGAGAGAGAGAGAGAGAGAGAGAGAGAGAGAGAGAGAGAGAAGGAAGGAAAAGGAGGTAAAAAGAGAGGGGAGGGTAAAAAGGGGCGAGTGGTGAAGGTTTAAGAAATACCCATAAATAGTGAAAGAAAGAAACAAATGGAAAATGAAATAAGGGGCAAAACTAAGATAAAAAGAACAGTCTTCTAATAATTTTACACTTGAATGCACAAATATGACGTCACGAAAGTTGGCAGCTTAATTTCCTGCGCCATTGCTGAATGCGGTTAAATGTGACCTCCGAAAGAGTTTTCGCTGAGCCCCGGCCGACATCATCACCCTTCTCTTGCGCCGCTTTCTCATGCCGCTCTGCCCACTGACTCGTGTCGAAAATGTAGGCCTGGCTTATTGAGCGACGAGGACGACGGTTACATGTCAGAATCGGGCAAGCGTACTACCACCTTCATCCTCATAAATGGAAGACAAGGATGAAGGCGACAAAGCGGAATATGAGGAAGGCGATGGAAGATGGCGGCTGGCAGGTAATAGAGGCTAAACGAAGGTGCGGCAACTACGGCTAAAATTGTGACAGGAAATGACGGGGAAAGACCTTTTAAAGCGAGAATGACAAAATTGTTTAAGACAGTGGTAAATGGACTATATATAATCGAAGCATTTTTGCTCGGAAAATGACACAATAAGACGGGATTTGAGCGCTTTTATCCATAACGACCTGTATACAGTGTATAGTAACGATAATATTCAGCGATATAATATCGGGCACAAGGTAAAGTTAAAAGTGGAAAGCACAGTCAAACGAATCAGCATTCAGAAGAGATCACTACCCAAACCTCCACTTGGAAAGTATGGAGAAAAATCGGAGCTTGGTGAGGCTTTTGGCCACCTAAACTTCTGAAAATATAAATGTCGATTTCAAGAGTAATATCAATAAGTTTCGATAACCTAATGCCATATGCGCTGGATATGGAGAGACTTGTTGTCACGCAGCCTACGTTATTGCTAGTGAGTGGTTGCTGGTAATATCCTGTGCGAGAACTCCTAAGTAACGAATAATAATAATAATAATAATAATAATAATAATAATAATAATAATAATAATAATAATAATAATTGCGGAGGCTTATTGCCACACAAATTCCAGTGAAAACAAGCAGAAATCAATAGCTCTTCCAGAATTTGATGAATAACATTATTATGATAATTTGATTACTGTTTGTAGAATAAGGAAAAATTTCTCGTAATATTTCTCGTAATATATACTATTGTATAGAGTATTTATTCTATAATAATTCATACGCAATCTGCATAAAATAAACTATCATGTTTTAATATAGAGACGACTGGGCAACGCCGGGTATGCAGTTAATATACACATATATATATATATATATATATATATATATATATATATATATAATTAGTAAAAACCTGAAGAGAGTGCTCAATAATATTGCAGAGCAAATATGTGTTTTATTTTTTATTACCGTTTTATTTGTTTGGTTACATATGTTTCGGATGTTGGACCATGTTTACGATACAACAGCCTTGTCAGACATTACAGAAACTTTATTTCTGTAATGTCTGACATCCGAAACATATGTAATCAACAGATAAAACAGTAATAAAAAAACAAAACATGTATATATATATACATATATATATGTACACACACACACATACATACATATATATATATATATATATATATATATATATATATATATACTAGCATTGGTGCACAGCGTTGTCTGGGTCGTTTCGAGGTCTATGTTGAGCAAAACAAAAATGGTCAATATTTTAAATATTACTCCTATTATGACTCCTTAATATTTGGTGTTTCGGGCTCAAATCGAGTTATTACGTTAGATCCATGTCCAAGGAACCTATATCTAAAATTTACAGTGTGTAGACACAACATTTTCGGAGGAGTTTGCTAGAGTTCTGAAAGGTCAAATTTTTAAACTTTGACCTCTTAACAGGTAAATTTCTAGCCGAAAACCGATCACAAATATTTTTCCAAATCTCGGTATCCTTAATATCAAATTTCGAGTCTGAAGGCGCAAAATAGACGGAATTATTGCGAATGAAAATGTACACAGACACACAAACAGACAGAAAGACAGACAGACACACAGACACGTTCACTTATATATATATATATATAAAGTTGAAGATGAAAGTTAAATACTGTAGATAAAAATATATACAAATATTTTCAAGTAAGGATTTATTGTTAGACATAAGGAATACGTAGATAAAAATGATATTTATTTCCTTAATCCATGGATTTTCAATAATTTTCATATCATCAGAGGAAATGAAATGCAATTAGCAAAATGTTCAGTTATAAATAAACAAATAGTTTGCTTTTCAACACATATGTTGCAAATGAATTTCACTTGATCACTAATCTGAGACTTATCTCATTTATATGACTTTGATAGAGTGGGCGGATTTCCACGAGATCGGAATCGTTTTAAAGAGTGAACCCTCGGACGACAAATATCGAAAAATTGGTTAAAAACATTAATTTCGTCACCCTCAATGTGGCACTTTTCTACAAAGAGGGGGTATATTTTTTGACGATATTTTCGAAAGTTCACCCCTCATTTCGATTGACTAGCCTTAATTTAAATCTTGTTCCTTTACAGTTTGGCGATGGACGCAACGGCAGAGACGTCACTTTTTCCACGTTCTTTTTGTCCTTCGTTGTACGGGTTTAAGCCTGCCTGCCTACTACCAGTTTTTTTTTTTTTTAGCTCAACGCACAGCTCCGAACACCCGGACAACGCCGGGCACTCAGGCTAGTGCGATATGAAGGCAATTCGTAATCACACTTTTCTAGAGAATCTATACATGTGTATATGTAGACATGCATGAAATTTTAGCTGTGACTTAACTGTAATATAATGGTTCACTTTAAAATTTTGGTGTGTGTCCGTGTTTCAATTGTTATAAATATATTTCAATGTGTATATGTAGACATGCATGAAATTTTAGCTGCGACTTAACTGTAATATAATGGTTCACTTTAAAATTTTGGTGTGTGTCCGTGTTTCAATTGTTATAAATATATTTCAAGAGACCAATATTGCCTGAAATAACTTTTATAATCATATTTGATCATGGTTTTTATTCTCTTTGTAGAAAAAAAAGACCTTGAAGCCATGGGATGGACGTTTTCTGGGTTTTATTTCTGGATTTCTACGAATGTCCTTGGAACTCATAACGGCGGGGATATTTTTGAAAGCTCTAAATCTGCGATTACCCCCCCCTCTTTTGGCATTCATTTTTTTCTTAAGACGAGAGGAAGGAATTTACCACGATTAAGTGCCCTTCTTTCAAACTTATCCGAATCGGTCTTATTAGACCGCTGCGCATGCGTATCGGCTTGTTTTACAAGAGATCCCGGCAGTAAACCGGCCCATCCTGAGTAATCCGCTTTACCAAGGATTGTTATGCAATGGTTAATATTGGCGGTACCTTTCCTCTAGAAGCTAATAAAATCAATAAGATTCTACAGATCGATTTTTACATAAATAGAATAGTTATGATTTTGAAAAAAAGAAATATATTTCATATACAAACAAGCATGCCCTGGGAAGTATAGTAGAGCCTTTTCGAACACTATTGGTTTAAGTCGATTAATAATTGTGTATATTTGATTTCGAGGTATTAGTTTATATATATATAGAAAAAAAAAGCTGTACAATATTTTTTAAAAGCATGTTGCTAATAAATAAATTGAAATGCTAAATAACAAAAAATGTTAAAAAAAGGTATTAATTGTTTTTTTCTGTTATTTCTATTGTGCTTAATAGTACTATTTTATCATGTGATAAGACTACAAGCAACTTAAGGATAATACTTTATAGGATTGTTATTTGGGCGATAAGCATCTGGAAAAAATACGGAGTAATCTTCAAGAGTGTTTCAAGCATCATCTTGTGATAAGCAAATCGATAATTTTTAATTAATACGACGCGTTGGTGATGAAAATAATAGTCAGAAAGAAATAACATGACTAACCGATTCAAATGCGTTTTAAAATATTTACAAAAACCCAGGGAGGGGCAAGAAAAATATTTATTTATATTATAACGAATTCTTTATTTCGTCAGGAAAATGTAGTGTTCTGACTTCCTTACTCCGTCCAGCCTATCTCATTGCTTTCTTTGAGTCCCTTATACCATCTACAACGGATGTTCGATATATTCAAGATGGTTAAAAGGAAGTCTAAAGTAGAATTAATCAAAGTTTAAAACAAAATTTTATCACATATCGTTCTTCGTTATTATAATTTATTCTCGAGTCCAGATTGCAAGTTTGAAATCTACCATCTGTGACAATCATACATTACTAGATGACCTTCAAATTTTGGCTGTAGCTATTCATTTGAACCTGAAATTATAAATGTATAGCAACAACATACTGAATTTTCAAGAGTTTACGATAAATTTAAATGTCTGGACAACATGTCTGGAAACATATTATCTTTCTGACATGAATGTTTTTTTTTTTTTTTTGCAAACAAACTGAAGCGAAAAAAAGATCACATATACATATATATATATACATATATATATATACATATATATATATATATATATGATTCTGGATCTATTATCTTTTTTCGCATCAGTTGCTGGTATATATATATATATATATATATATATATATATATATATATATATATATATATATATATATATATATATATATATATATGATTCCGGATCTATTATCTGTTTTCATATATATATCATATACGCCGATATTTTAATATTTATATCATATCATATCATATCATATCATATCATATCATATACACCGATGTGTTAATATATATTCTCAAATCTGTAAACTGGCTACCTTGTTCGTGCTGTGTATCCACAGTTCGATATCTTCTTTCCGGATATGTAAACCTTACAAAATAAGTCACTTGAAAGGCAACATCGGATGTAAAATTCCGAGAGACCTTATTAGTTAATGCGTACAGTTTGTGAAAATTAGACCCCTAGATTATAACCAGATACCCAAGAGCTGCGAGGACATATGCTCAGAATTTTATGTAAATTATAAATACCCACAATTAATTTATGGAGCAAAACATATTTGTATAATGAAACTATTTGACTGTTATTTATTTCAATAAAAATTCATTACCTCTAGTTGATTAACGCGTGAGTATTTCCGAAGAGTCAATCATCATATAGTGGGTTTGAATCGTGTTAAACCCTTTTCTCTATTTTATCTTTTATTTTCAAGGAAATTACTGATGAAGTGATCCTTAGGCTCTACAAAAGTAGCCACGGCTCTAGAAAGAAAGTATTATTTGGAAGAGTCAAACTACTATGAACTGGACTATACTTCGCTTCCTGAGAATGTAGGCTAAATTTCTTTAACTCTCCATTGTATGCGGGGTTCAATGCCGAAACAAACATCTGCTATAACTTGGACAAAGGAGTCGTTTACGATATTGTGTGATATTTGTCGCATTTATATCTTGCAAGCCACATCCAGATAGTTCGAGAGTTAATTCACTGTACAATTTTATAATATACATTTGTACATTTCTGAAGATTGGGGATTTTAAATGTTATTAAAATCACTACATATATGGTTGTAAATTATTCCTGATAGAATCCTAAAATATAAAATATGCTGAATCGATTTGAATTATTATATTATAGATTTTATCCTTGACAGAAATCTGTCATCTTGATTAGATTAGTACTAACATGTTTCGTGCCTAGACCTCTTCACACACACACACACACACACACACACACACACACACACACACACACACACACACACACACATATATATATATATATATATATATATAAAGAGAGAGACAGATACATAGACATAGACATAAAATTTAAAGATGGCGTAACTAAAAAAAAACACCATTTTAATTGCACGCCCGAATTTCGAATTTTGTAATCATGCGCATATTTTTTAATTTTCTTTTAAAGTTAACGATTTCCTTTTCTTTTAGTGATATAAGAGCGGAACAAATTAAAATAATTAGCATCATAATGACAATAATGATTCTTCGCTACGAAGCAGATGTAGTCAAGAATTGAACGTTTCGGCAGGCTTAAAAGAATAAATGGTAAGATGACTAACATGTTGAAATTTGGAATATAGACTTTTGTCATTTATTTGTATATGCTCTGTAGTTACTTGGAGCTTCATAAATTAAAGGATTAGTATAAATAAAAAGAGAAATGGTATTGAATATTTCGTAACTGGATTGATATTGCCTTTTTTTTACTCTGCAGAAAAAAATAGCGATTGCATTTTATATTTACAATAGTTATTTCTTTCACCATATTATTTTTAGACTATTTTATTACAATAATGGCTCTCTACTTAATGATCATCTTCAATCCTCCTATAATGTTTTTTTTATTCTACTTCAACGAATAGTCAGTTTTCTTCTTAACTTTTATCTTAAGATGAGCTTGGATGATTAGCCATGACTATTATATATGACCTTTTCACTGGAATCCTTTGAGATGAGTAATTTTTATATGTCTTTATTTAATGTGATTTATTTATTTAATGTGGGTTATTTATTTGACGTGATTTATTTATTTGATGTTGATATGAAATAGCAACAACTATGGAAGGCAGTACATGCTAAGGACGCATTTAAGAGCCTCAGCATTCCTCTCCCATCTCATTTAAACACCTTAGGAAGGCCAGAGGAATAGTTGGTTTAAACGTCGTGAAACAAGAACTGTGAGCAGCCCGCAAATCAATAAATATATAGACATGACTTATGGAAAAGGAATTCGAACAGACTCACATATACAACTTCTGAGGATCTTTAACCTTGCTAGCAGAGTTCACTTTCCGTTCTGTTTACCATTTCTCTGTTTGCACACGGCAACTGAACCATCGACAGCTTTAAAAAGACGGTTATTTACTTTATAATGCTTGTAAACCAACGTTCACATTTACAACTTGCACGCCATATATACCTGAATAGCATAAAACGAACAGCAGTAACTTACTAAACATCGCATACCCCACTTTCGATTTCACAAGAAATGCGCGCACCCCTCACACTACATCCCATGCCTTGCGGGTGTGAAACACGGTGATACGCAATTTTCAGAATAAGAGGATTCATTGGCCGCTTTTGAAGATAGCAACTCCATTGAGTAGCAACTGCTCGCCACAGTTCGTTGAAACGAGATGTGGTTTTCTATGAAAGCCGAGAATCCGTTTAGCGTTGCGCATTTCTACTGAATTAACGATAGTTGGTACGACGAGGAGGGGAGGCACGTGTTATGATGGTACGAGAATGCAGAACACTACGGCATCGTAATAATATCATTCAACAGTGACACCGTTCGCATGTCCACCTCTCTGTTTGTTGAATGCATTCTCAAAAGCCGGCGGCGAATAACGAAGTTGAAAGTAATGGCGCCCGTAACCCTCTTTTGCAATCCGATAAAACCGCAGCTATTTTCAGTTGGATATTATACATTTTAAAATCCTGAGAAATACTTTGAATACATCTCTTAACTCATTTTTTATTCTTTTTCAGCTCGAGAAAAAATCCATTAGAGAATGCTATACTTTGAAATATCTTATATATTCATTTACTTGCTGTACTCACTAGGAGTTCTCACCTAGGTCACGATCAGAGGTTATTCATTGAATATAACCGGTGGTATTTCCTGGAGTCTGATTAACAACAAATATTCTTACAATACAAAAATGCGAGCAGGAACAGAGATATGGTTAAGCTAAAACACGGAAAAATAAAGGTCTAGTTGTAAAAACTGGAAAAGAAAACGACAAGAGATTATAGTAGAAAAATAATAAATTTATAACTTAAAACTTGCAGCATTAAGATTTTTTTTTAATTCAATTTATAACATTATATAATCAATTCCTAATGCTGCAACATTTTAAGTTATGAATTTATTATATCTTTACTAGAGTATCTTGTCCTTTTCTTTTCTATGTTTAAGCTTAACAATATTACTTTTCATGCTCGAATTTTTCTATGGGAATATAATAACAGAATAGTTACATTCCAAGATCCAAATATTTATTTTAAATGCAAAATAGCCTCTTCAGAATTTTGAAATCTCGGTATATTGTTTACAGTTTCGGTATGCAGAAGCAATCGGTTATTATTATGTCAATATTTTCTCTAATGGTTCACGTCCTCATCAGAAAAAAATCAGAAATGCATGAAAATATGATGTTACGAGATGAAAATACTTAATAGGGTTTATTGCGGCAGTCATATATATATATATATATATATATATATATATATATATATATATACATATATATATAGACTTGTTTGTAATATAATGAATTTTACTGGTTACGTATAATTCAGTAAATTTCATATACCAATGCATTTTGAGCCGAACAGAGATGACTTAACATGTAAGCTACAGAATAATCATAATTAAGCATTCATATACTGTATTAACAAAAGCAAGACTTCAAAAAAGGAATTGAGAGCAATAAAAAGTGTATTTCATTGTAAGTTACAATTGTTTCAAGACTAGTTGGACAATTTAAAGCATTATGGCTGGTTATGTGAAAATTTTCAAACGCCATAATGCTTGAAATTGTCCAACTAGTATTGAAACAATTGTAACTTACAATGAAATAAAATTTTTATTGCTATCAAAGTCTTGGTTTTGTTAATACAGTATATATATATATATATATATATATATATATATATATATATATATATATATATATATATATATATATGCAGGGTCGCTCAGTTAAAGGTAGCCCAGAAGATCTACTAGTTTTGAGGAACATTCTTTTATTGTTTAAATTATCTGTAGTGTTGACAAAAGATGCTGAAAGTGCTCATCGTTGAGATTTATGAAACTCTGAGTGCGTTTAACAACGTTTGCAGATACTGCCTGTATATTTTCTCTGGTGATTCTCCTGATATCGTTGGTAATGTTCGCCTTTAGTTGGTCTAGATTGTGGGGATAATTTGCATGAACTTTTTCTTTTGAAGTCCCCCAAAGATAAAAATCACATTACAAGTCTAAGGAACGTAGTGGCCATAACCCTTTTCTTATTGTTCTCTCTAGCGTAAACATATCATGAATTTGTGTCAGCGTGTCGCATGTAGCACCGATCTTGATGGAGAAACAATTGCATTTTGTCTTGTGGTGTCAGTTGGTCGTTAAGAGAAAGATTAGAGAGATCGGGCTACTTTTAAGTGGGCTGCTCAATCTGGAAAAAACTGATTAGAAAAAGATAAAAGCAATCGGGCTTCTTTAAGTGGGCCACCAAATATATATATATATATATATATATATATATAAATATATATATGTGTGTGTGTGTGTGCGCGCGTGTGTGTGTGGTGAGCCAAAAGTCGGTGGACAGTAAAGTAACAACATTTTTAGAGATCACGTATGCGCTCAACCATATGTAATTGGGCAATTATATAATATTTTCATCAACATAATTGTGTTATTACATATAGAGACATGCATCTATCACCTCATTTGGGTTATCCTGTATATATACTTTTTTCTTTATTTTACATAAGCGTATATATATATATACATATATATGCATATATATATACTAGCATGGGTGCCCGGCGTTGCCCGGGTGTTTGGAGGTGTATGCTGAGCAAAAAAAAGAGGGTAATTTTTTAAACTTTGACCCCTATTATGACCCCTGAAAATTTATTGTTTTGGGCTCAAATCAAGTTATTAAGTTAGATCCATGTCCACGGAAGCTATATCTAAAATTTCAAGTGTGTAGACCCAAAATTGTCGGAGAAGTTTGGTAGAGTTCTCAAAGCTCAAATCGTTGAACTTTGACCCCTTAATCGCCAAATTTCTGGCTAAAAACCGATCACATAGATTTTTCCAAATCTCAGTACCCTGTATATCAAATTTCGAGTCTGTAGACTAAAAATTGACAGAGTTATTTCGTAGGGAAATGTACACAGACACACACACACACACACACACACTTTCACTTTTATAGATATATAGATTTAAAATTTGAGTCTGACAGAATGACAAAATTATATTGCAAACCGATATATTAAACAAACGAACTTCAAAGAGACAAATGAACACATAAGTAAAAACAATTTGTATTAGAAAACATTTATTATTCCACGTCTTTTTTTTACAGACCTGACGACTGAGGTTCGCTCTTAATAAAAATTGTTTTTTATAGTCTTAATTTTGACTTCCTTTTTCATAAAAAACTAAAAAAAAATCAAGAAAGAAAAGAAATTTTAATTTTATTTTTTCATTAATTTCTTTCTGTGCAAAGCAATTCTTTCAAACTTACTCTGTTTCCAAAATATTTTTATTTTATTCCTCTCCCCCTTCATTTATTTTCCTCCGCATCCTGGCAAGTATTAAAATAAACCATTTATAATATTTATTTATGGATTTATTTACTTATCATTTCTTTTGTATCGGTAAATGAATTCCATTTTAAAAAAAACTGTAAAAGTCACGTTAAAGGTGATTAAGTTGGAAAGTAAGTAAAAATTTACCCTTTTTACTTTTATACGATTTCTGATCACTTTGAAAAAGGTGTGTGTGTGTTTTAAAAATGTTTTTTAACTGCTATAATCTCATTTATATATATATATATATATATATATATATATATATATATATATATATAACAACGTGATTATTCATATCGTGGGTTTGTATTACTGTACACATAGATTCGAAAAAATAGTCAAAAACAAATATATAAATAAATGTTATCAAAGGAAAGATAAGTTACTTTTCTACCTAACTGGATATATTTTTTGTGTTTTTATTCAATGTAATATATTTATTCAGCTCGAAAAACATACAGTGTTTACCGATGTGTTGGAAAATTCAAGATGGCGTCTCACACCCTCTTTAACACCGTAAGTTTGGGAAAAGGTGTTATAAATAAAAAACTATACAAAATACTATTAAAAACCCGCCGAATATATGTCAACCTATGTCACGGTAACATATATTGAGCGAGTTTTGAACAGTATTTTAACAGGGCACATCGTAAAAACTGACCCCTTAATTTTCCTGAAGTAAAAACTATATAGTTTTTAAACTTTTAAAACTGTACATTATAAAAAGAAAACTGTTCGAGTGATTTTTTTTTTTTTACATGGGTGTCACCACTTATCAAGACCCAGAGGCCACTCAAGGATAAGGGTTAATAGGTATACATTAGTCATTGTGATTTTAGCATAGTAAACAGTGGGAATTTTGTAACTTGGATTACTTGAAAAAGAAAACTGTTCGAATGATTGAAAATGAAAACAAAATAACAATGTAAATATATTGATAAGAAAAAAAACAAAAACAAACGAAGTTTCCGTTTCAGGAACCCGAGTTTAATTTTATGTCGTAATCATTCAACTCGTTAGCGGTTTTATTCAGCGATTAGGGATAACCATACGACATATCTAATTACCAAAGCGATTTTTTTTAAATTTTTTTTTTATTATTAAAACTAAACCTGTTTAGTTTTAATGAACCAATTTTTTTAAAGCCAACACTTTAGTTATTTTGAGAGCGTGCAACTGCACCCGAAAGTTTGATTAGGAAACTCCAAATCCTTTTATGACTCGAAAAAAAAAAGGGCTTTTTATCGGCTTAAATGATAAACTAATGTTAAATATTAGTATTTAATATAATGAGATATCAATCTACACAATTTGCCATTGATTCTGAAATAAAATGGAATCCTGACATTGTGATCATTTTTGCAGGTGTTATGTGCCAAATATTGAAATAAGAATGTTTAAATTCAATTATTGTAATTTAAGTCTTTAATTTTAAAGTCGATTTTATTTATAAAATATCTTTTTAGAAATCAATCTCAAAAACAATCTGAACAATAAATCTCTTTTGTTATGGCTAAGTTTTTGTCAAGGGTAGAAATTATAATAGACAAGTATTCATCCATGATGACATTTTACCGATTTCCTGGTTTACAGGTATTCTTGCTAAATTTCTTCGAAAGAATTGACATAAACAATACTTCAACTAAATACGTATATTTCATGCAATAATGACTTTTGTTTCTTCTGACTTTTCCTAAACTAAACATAAAACATCGGGTAGGGTTAGTTTAACATTCTGTAAAAGTACCTTCCGTTTTTTTTTTTTTTGTACTTCTGCAGAGAAGGTAAAAAACCGATAAAAACTGGATATATTTTTCGTGTTTTTATTCAATTTAACATGTTTATTCAGCTCGAAAAGAATACAGTGTTTACCGATGTGTTGGAAAATTCAAGATGGCGTCTCACACATTCTTTAACACCGTAAGTTTGGGAAAAGGTGTTATAAATAAAAAACTATACAAAATACTATTAAAAACCCGCCGAATATATGTCAACCTATGTCACGGTAACATATATTGAGCGAGTTTTTAACAGTATTTTAACCGGTTTTTTATTTATTACACCTTTTTCCAAACTTACCGTGTTAAAGAGAGAATCGGCCGCCATCTTGAATTTTCCAATACATCGGTAAACACTGTATGCTTTTCGAGCTGAATAAACATGTTAAATTGAATAAAAACACGAAAAATATATCCAGTTTGGTAGAAAAGTAATTTATCTTGCCTTTGATAACATTTATTTGTTATATATTTGTTTTTTGGCAACTTATTCGAATCTATGTGTACAGTAATACAAACCCGAAATGAATTTAAGAAAATCACATTTACTGTGTGTGTTTACTGTTTATGTACCTATTTACTATGCCTCCCCACGCGACAGAGTTAGACACCAGGGTCGTTTTTTAACGTGGAGAAAAGGTACAAAAATAAAAATTGTCTCAGTCGTGAAGGATTTCTCCTCTAACGAAAGAGAACAAGAAAATGAAGTGCAGCATCTGAAGAACAGATACTACACTTTGATCTTGACCAAAAGGCCAAAAGTCAGCGGGTTTGGTTGCCATAACAACGTGACGGTAGTGAACGTGTGTGTGTGCGTGTGTGCGCGTTTCGTGTAGTTTAGTTTCGTATAATAGGTTCGTATTTTTTTAATTTGTAAATAACAAGTTATTAAAAAATTAAATCCTTCCAAGATGGACAATAAATAAAGCCATAATATTTTATGGTAAAGGTAAGAGCGTAGAAACGATTGTTTTTTAGGAGATGTGATTATTGGATTAACCAATCAGAAATCGTCTGTGGCACACACATCTCTGTTTTAATAGATATATAGGTCGAGGTAATTAGTTAAAGAGATTTAATATAATGTGATATATAGATAGATAGATTAAATGTTAACAGAAACATCCTAAAATGGGTTCTAATGTTTCTCTACCAGGAGAGATCTACCCTCTTATCTCCTTTATATTTCGTTGATGATGGAGAGCTGTACACACAGACAGAAACACACGAACCCTATTACTTTATAAAAATATAGATGTCTATATAATGAACCGCCCTCTTAAGTAAACACTTCATTAAATCTCCACACTAACGTACTTTACTTGCAATAACCCTTATCCCTGAGTGGCTTCCGGGTCTTGATAATTGGTGACCACCGTGTAATATATATATATATATATATATATATATATATATATATATATATATATATATATATATATCAGAATAAAATTATCCAACAATCAGCTGGTATGGAAACCTGTGATTATAAGATTTACAAGATATTACTGGCAGTCCTATTCTATAAGTATTATCCCACCTAAATAAAATTGATCGATATACAAGATAGAGCAAATAAATCAAATTTTAATCATTCAATGAATTTAAAAATTTATGACGGGAAATGTTTGAGTTTCAGCTCCAAGATTTTTATTATTCTATGTAAGACAAAGAATACATTTGACATCCTATAGGATAAGGAGTTAAAATATTTTTAATATATTCTTTGTCTTACATAGAATAATAAACAATCTTGGATCTGAAACGCAAACATTTCACGCCGGAAATTTTTAAATTCATTGAATGACTAAAGTTTGATATATATATATATATATATATATATATATATATATATATATATATATATATATATATATATATATGTGTGTGTGTGTGTGTGTGTGTGTGTGTGTGTGTGTATGCGTCTCTCTTTTTCTCTAATTGTCTTTCGATCTATATATAAATATATATATATATATATTAAGTAATGTGATTGATAATTTAAAATTTAAAAATAAAATTTTAATTAAATTAAAAATCCGTTTCATAAGAAGGAACAACAACAAAATCAATTATCTGTACGATTGTTTCGGAAAACAATGCTTTTTATTGTGGTATACATCAAGTTATGTACAATAATTATATATAGTTTTTTGGTAAGCAAGGTCTCCTCGTCAGCAAATTTTGAAGGGTTTTTATTGAATTTAAAAGACACCATAAATAAACCTAGCATTAAAAGTAAGGCAGATGAATCTTTTAATTTTTGGTTTTTTGAAATCAGGAACTGTGTTTAAAATAGTCATTTAGATGTTTGCTATAGCTTTTTATCTTATTGATATATATATATATATGCTTGATATATATATATAATATATATATTGATATATATATATATATATATATATATATATATATGCTTGTTTATTATATTGGTATTGTTTATTATATTATTATTGTTTTTATCTTATTATATATATATATATATATATATATATATATATATATATATATATATATATATATATGTATATGCTTGTTCGGGGTGAGCTTGGTTTTTTCCCACATTAAAAACCGACGTTGTCTCTAACACTTCCCTCGTAGGGACGTGAGTAAATAGGAACAAAACTGAAAAAATATATGAAAAACACTAACAACCGTGACAATTTACACTCGTATTGAGAACGCCTCATTCGTAAAATTGTTTAAGAGTAACTCTAATCACGTACTATTATACCGACTCGTGTTTTCGGATCAACAAAACCCTTACGCAGACATGGCGACTCCACGGTGAGTGCAATGACAGCGCCCTCTGCTGGGCAAGGGCTATTAATCACAGATCTCTTTTGAAAGGGCCTAAAATCTCTTTGCAACGATAAAACTGATGACTTTGTAGCCACTCGTATATTTACAATGTTCACGGCGAGAGTGGACAGTAGTTGTTTTCGATAAACAGAAAAAAAAAGAGGCTGGATATTTGTATTTTTCTTTTATATTTATTTTATTTATTTAGTATATTGCGTTTATTTATTTATTTTTTCTTTTAATTTTTTACTTGCGTTATCGAACGCTTAGAGAAAAATATCAAAAAAACTAAAGTGCATACAATTAAACAGAGAAGTAAAGGACTAATGCATAAATAATACCAATGCAAACACTTTGCAAACAAAAACAAAACGCAAAAAAGTAAAACAAAACCTGTCGGCTTTCAGTTCTGGTTTTTATCAAAGAATTCACTAGCTGAAAAGATACATTTTAGGATGGCGATGGCTGCCAAAGAATGAATACAATTTAATATACACACTTTTTAAAGATCTATTAATGGCACTGCAAAACTATCAATAGGGGATTATTTTTTAACATCACAGAAAACGTCAATTCTCTTGAATGCATCAAAAATATCCATAGCCTGAAGTTCTAAAGCATTTTTACTAACGTGTGTATTAATTTTGAGATAATTTGAATGGCGCTGTTAACTCCTAATTGTTTTTCAGCCTCTAACAGGACGGTTATGCTATATTTATACCAATAAAATGATGAATTTACAGTTGTGCAAAAATTTGTACTCATAAGCCTAATTTGTGGTTCCTTCATATCAAACATTCACAACAAGAACTCATTCTTTTTTTCTATTATCGTTGGGAATTATATTTATTTTTCTCCGCTCGGTACGTCGAAACGTATGCAATTTCCCTGAACAAAGCGATTCTCTCTCTCTCTCTCTCTCTCTCTCTCTCTCTCTCTCTCTCTCTCTCTCTCTCTCTCTCTCTATGTATATATATATAATGAAAATTATATAGAGAAAGAAAGAAAGAGAGAGAACAGAGAGAGAGAGAGAGAGAGAGAGAGAGAGAGAGAGAGAGAGAGAGAGAAGGAAACATTATTTGATATCGCAGTACAGAACTCCTTTCAACACGAGTCAGTTTGGTTCCATATGTAATACGCAACTAAAGCTGGCGTAATGGCTATCGTACTTGAATCACTGTTTTAAGGTTTTTTGGTTTCGATCTTTGTTCGTGTATTATGGTATTTGCAGAGCTATGATAACAGCATATTCTTTTCATTGTTTTGACTCTCGAGTATATATCCGACACAGGCACAGTTAATCAAACGAGAACCACATCACTATATAAAAGCATATAAGATATCAGCGGATACACACTCGAGAGTCAAAACGATAAAAAGAATATGTTGATGTCATAGCCCTAGTTATTATTTACAAGAAATGGACTGTTCAGAAAAATAAAAACAAGATCATATTCGCATAGACACGTACAGTTTCCTTCCGTTTTTACTTCATTATATTGTAAATGATTTAACATTACATTTAATACATACGATATTTCTGTTTTTAATAAATAAGCATTCCGGATTAATGTAAATATAATATTTATGCGTATTTACGATCGGGCAACGGTAATATATAGTGCAACGGTTAGAAGCCCCGACTGCCATTTGAGCGGTCGGATTTCGATCATAACTTGAGGTAGTTGCTTGTCTAGCCGCACTGATGAGCTGTGAAACAGCGAAACAGTACTGTATGTGGATGACTATAACGCTCCCTTTCTTGGGTTGAGCATATTTTGATTGGGAAGTGATATACAAATTACCATTAGCGTATGAAGCGATGCCCTTTGTGTAAACAAATTGAGCTTAGGTATTTGGACAATGTAAAAATATTGTTAATTCACTGTCCGCATAGCAGCAGCTCCAACTGTCATTTGAACGGTCGGGTCTCGATCCTAGGTTAGGGTAGGTTCTTGTCTGGTGAGCTGTGAAACAGCAAAACAGTACTATATATGGAGGACTCTAAGTATATGACAAATTAATTTACAATATATATATATATATATATATATATATATATATATATATTGTAAATTAATTTGTCATATATGTATATATATATGTATATATATACGGATTGACATAATCAGATTTGATTAAAATTGCGAATATTTCTAGCACTCTTCTCACGCATAATCTCTTTTGACCAATTAATATTCTCGAAGCGAATTAATTACTTTATCATATTTTCACACATTAGAAATACAATATTAATACATAATTTTAGGACACGCTATACTGGTAGAATGTTGGAAAGAGGGACAGGAGGAAGATTCTGCCATGTCTTCTGCATAAATTGTAAGGCCCTAAAATGGAGTACTGTTGCCACCTCTGAGCAGAAGGTGTTCAGCGCGCCTTAACCAGCATTGATAGAGTTCAAAACCGTCTTCGAAACCTAGTAGGTGATGCCCTTTTTCACTTCTCTGAAACCTTTTCCACAGAAAAGACGTTGCCAGAATGTCTCTGCTTTATCGTTATTTTCATCATAAATGCTCGACTGGACTTCAATTTATGGCCCGTTCTTGGCAAACTTACAAACACTCGACTGGCAACCACCCTCTATACGATTTCCCCGATTCTCTATGTTTAAATGTAAACGCAGATTTCATTAACACTTTTTTTTTATTTATCCAGAACTGTCCGTCTGTGGAACGCAGTCCCTTTGACCTGCTTCTCAATTGAATACGACATGGTAACCTTCAAATCCAATGTAAACAAATTCTTGTTGAGCTGTCCTCATAAATAATCAAGTTTTACCCAGTTTATACTATTAATGATTACTATACTACTACCTTACATTTATTGACCATTATCCTCGAGTGGCCGTCGAGCCTTGATAAATGGTGACTCCCAAGCTATTAAACCACTAATCGGACGTATATGAAGTAGTGTTGTCGCATAAGGTTGGTACACGAAACACTAGCTTCACTTTATTGGACAGGGTACAACAAAGCCCTGTTACCCCTGTCACATGGCATCAGTATACTTTTTTTAACAAGTACTTCCACGGAATGGGCCTTAGTCTAATTTATCTTAAGTTTTGAAACAAAAAAATACAATTGACTTACCTAATTAGCGTAAAAATAAAATATATTCTTTATAGATACCTTAAATTAGGGATAATGTTATACACGTACACTTTTTTGCGCGGAATAATTAATTTAAATTTCTGTCCTTGCTCAGTGTCTCCCCAGAGTGCCACTATGCAGAAATTAAAATGCAATCTAGACAAACGTGTTTTGTGCACAGCTCCTCCACAAGATCTCCCCTATAAATCAAACTGAGGTATCCCATATAATTCGAACTCAATGATCCCATATATTTCGAACACAGGTGCCCCTTGTAAATCTCAAGTGTCTCTTATAAATCTAACTCAGCTGTCCTCTATAGACCTAACTCAGGAATCTCCTAAAAAATCTTACTCAGTTATCTCCTATAAATCTAACTCAGTTATCCCCTATAAATCTAACTCAGTTGTACTCTATGAATCTAACTCAATTGTACTCCATAAATCTAACTCAGGAATCTCCTAAAAATCTTACTCATTTATCTCCTATAAATCTAACTCAAGTATCTCATATAAATCCAACTCAGTTATCCCCTATAAATCTAACTGAGCTGTCCTCTATGAATTTAACTCAGTTGTACTCTATGAATCTAACTCAATTGTACTCTATAAATCTAACTCAGGAATCTCCTAAAAATCTTACTCATTTATCTCCTATAAATCTAACTCAAGTATCTCATATAAATCCAACTCAGTTATCCCCTATAAATCTAACTGAGCTGTCCTCTATGAATTTAACTCAGTTGTACTCTATAAACTTAACTCAGTTGTACTCTATAAATCTAACTCAGGAATCTCCTAACAAATCTTACTCAGTTATCTCCCATAAATCTAACTCAAGTATCTCCTATAAATCCAACTCAGGTATCCCCTATAAATCTAACTCAGTTGTCCTCTATAAATCTAACTCAGTTGTACTCTATAAATCTAAATCAGCTTTCATCTATAAACCTAACTAAGGAATCTCCTAAAAATATTACACAGTTATCTCCTATAAATCTAACTCAGTTATCCCCTATAAATCTAACTCAGTTGCACTCTATAAATCTAACTCAGTTGTACTCTATAAATCTAACTCAGGAATCTCCTAAAAATCTTATTCAGTTATCTCCTATAAATCTTACTCAAGTATCTACTTTAAATCAAACTCAGTTATCCCCTATAAATCTAACTCAGGTATCTTCCTTAAATCTTACTCAGATATCTCCTATAATTTAAACTCTGGTATACCCTGTATATCCAACTCAGTTATCCCCTATGAATCGAACTCAAATATCACCTATAAATTTAACTCAGATATCTAAATTTAACTCAAGTATCTCCTATAAATCTAACTTAAGTATCTCTTATAATTGTAAATCAGTTATCCGCTATAAATCTAACTCATGAATCTCCTAAAAATCTAACTCAAATATATCTTATAAGTGTAACTCAAGTATCTTCTATAAATCCAACTCAGATATATTCTATAAAAATAATCAAGATATCTGATATAAATTTAACCCAGATATCACCAATAAATCTAAACTAGGTATTCACTATATATCTAACCCAGTTATTTCCTATAAATCTAACTCTAGTATCCCCTAAAAATCCAATCCAGTTGTTCTCTATATATACAACTCAGAAATCCCAATATAAATCTTATCCAGCTATCCCCTATAAAAGTAACCTAGATATCACATATAAATCTAACCCAGGTATCCCCTATAAATCTAATCCAGTTATTTCCGATAAATCTATCTCAGGTACCCTATGAATTTATCGCAAGTATGATCCATAAATCCACCCCAAACTTATATATCAAACATCGGAACCCCCTATAAATCTTACCCAGGTACTCCCTGTAAATCAAGCTTCTATTATAATAGACTATGAATCTGGCCGAAGAAACATAAAATATAACGTAGACGGAGAAAGAGTACACGATGTTATCGTTTGTATTTTTAGTAGCTGTGTCTTTTAATGGAGATTCTTGTAGTGAAAAAAGACACGCCTAATCTTTTTGCCATAAACATACGTAATCGAATGATGACTATATTATATCGTCATTATCTGTCATGTCTGCCAGTTACCTTGAAAATTACTTTTGTGTGTGTGTGTGTGTGTTTTCCATTTTAATTATTTATTTTAAATTCTATATTCACTGAGAGAAGTTTACTAAAACGTGATCGTTAGAAAAGCGGGAAATTTTTGGTTGTAATTTTATTGTGCCCTATTTCTAGTTATCAACTTCTTCGATTCGGACGTTTGATTAATGAAGCATTTGGGGGGGTAGATCCGGTTTTCAGGTTAAAATTGATTTATTATTTGTTTCTTAAGTTGTCATTAGAATGTACAGAATGGAAAACAAATGCATCTCCTTATTTTAAGAATTTATGCATAATAGCGTTACTATTTCATCACGGCCCATAAACTGCAATACACATATTTTACTGAATCAGCCATTTTACATACTCAATAGTTTTTGTGGTATCATATTGGTCTGGATTATTTTACATATAATGAGAATTACATTTCCGTCAATATCTTAAATTTAAGCTTGAAATGATAGTCCTAGTTTCGTGCATGATTTTAAGAGACTAAATAAGTCTCTCAGTTCATCGATCCGTCTGTTGAACTTAGAATTGAAACATTATTTGCATCGCTATATGTGCTGAATAGATGTTTGTATTAAAAACATATTATTATTATATTGCTCTTTTTGAGGATGGGCCATTCTATTGGATGCAAGGCATTAAGCCGCCATCTCAGACATTTTAACCGAGAAATTTTAAAAGATTTTAACCGTATATTTAGGTGTAATTGTTTCTATTTTGCACTTGTTTACTGTGAATAATTCTCATGCGGATTTGGAAGTTATTTTTTATGAGTCCGGTTGCTCCTATAATTACTGGAATGGTCGAGATCTGCTTAAGAAACCAAGTTTTCGTCATGCTGTGCACGCAACCTTAGTATTTCCATCTCTTTTCCATATCAGCTCTGTTTAAACCAGCATCATTGGTGGAAAGTAACGTCTACTAAAATTGCTTTATTCTGCTTCGTTTCCGATATCCCAATTTTACGTTAACAGTCCCGTTTTCTAGGTTCATCGTTGTCTGGATTGCATAACCATAGTCGTGAATCTAAATAGGAAAAACAAATGCAGAGTGAATTGTTGGTATAGGACAAAACGTGAAACTATGTCTCGTTCATCAACACCTCTTTTGTTTTCTTTTCTTCATTTGATTATTATTTCTACTTTCATATGTTTGTAACTTCTACGTCTTAATGGCATAGTTTAAAGTCATTATACGTTCAATGGTTGATGGCGCCGACAATGAGCCGTTTATTTCAAATGGCTTCGTCTTTTTTTATTTGTTTCTTTTTTCCGTCTCTATTACTTCCGGCTTATTACGACAACTCTTACCGCGGAACACTAAAACACGGATCGTTCTTTATTTTCAATGTTGGAAATAGAATGGATGGAAGTTCTTTATTCATAATTTCCAAGATCTCTATCGATTACTCTGAATGTGTTAATTAAGAACTCTTCCAACAGAATACGACGCTTTCAGAGGTTCAATGAAGATCCCTGTTCTTCTACTGTTAACCGTTCACATTATTTAACGTTATTATTCTTAACTAGAGGAGTCATGGAAATCCCACAGCGGGATCTTTCACATATAATATATTGCTGTTGGGTATTATGTGGTCGTTCAGCTTGAATGAAGACACCACGATATTATTGTAGCCCTTTTGTTTAAACTGTAAAAGTATTTATCAAATTAATCTGATTAATGTACTGCCAAAATACATATGCTTATTACGGTTAGTCACTTATATTCTTATAGACATCTTGTGACATATTTCCATTGTATGGAATCTCCAAAGCAATATTATCCCATCTTTAGATAGAACAGATACTACTCTTAGATCCTAGCTAGTAGATCAAGAAAGTATAATTACGTATACTAATTTAAAAAGAGTCTAGAAAAATGATAACATACTACGAACATTAAATCAGCGTATCTATATACTAATTTAATCTCCGTAGCATGCTATGACCTTACTCTCCTTTTAAAGGAATAGGATCTCCCTATCGAATAATTTATAATCTGGAAACCGGGGCATACGTTTAAGGTACTGCGATATTAATATAGAAAAATCATTAACATATACGATCAGAGGGAGCATAGCTTTCGAAAGTATATGATGAGCAAACTTATATTACATAATGCTTATTAGTATGTACTTAACTAGAAAAAGTAGAAGGCGATCTCATAACAACATGACAGATATAACACTTCTGTCCTCCTACTAACGGTGAGGGGAAATATGCCATCATGTAATAGAATACCAAAACAAATACTAAACTAACATTACTTCAAATTGGGCATTGAAAAAAAAGAAATAATATTAAGTTAAGAAAAAATATTTTTGCGGAATGTTTAATTTTGATTTCAAATGATTTCGTTTACAAATTTCATTTTAAAAAGCGTTTATCTCTTTATCCATTCGTTTTTCATTCAAACACTGCCGTGTTTGCATATATGTTAAGTAGCAGTTTTAGTAATTTTGAATAGCTTTAAAGCTTCACCGCTCACTCATTTTGCGACCAGATTTCAACTAATTATCTCACTTTATAGATCACCTTCTCGGATATTTTGTGAAAAAAAAATTGAATTTCGTTCAGTAAAATAAAAGATGATGAGTTTTGGGATGCTAAAAATCATAACATTATATAAGGGCGTGAGAGACGCATTTCTTATAAATTCCTATAGCAACCACACCGGTTCAGTGACTACTGTTACTACCAATACATCTCTGATGCTCATAGTGTTAAGAGAGAGAAAGAGATTATTGGGTGGAAGCATTGAAAGCAGACGAGTGCCGTACATTGCTTATCATTCAAGCACTGCTGTGTTAGAATATATTTTTTTCCATTTTGGAATAATGAACGCTCCCTCAAACGAACTGCGTATAACATCGGAGCCGATGCGTGTTTTGCTATCGGGGCCTCACGTGTACGCCCGTCTGTTTTACATATGTCTATGTGTTTATAGAGGCAAAAAATAAGACTGACATTAAACAAAGACCAAGTGAATTTACGAGAAGTCTGGAAAAATCATGGATTACAATAGAAAAATGCGAGCTTGAAAAGTTACATATTTAAACTTAAACATGGAAAAGAAAAGAACAATAGATTCTAGTAAAAAATATAATGAATTCATTACTTAAAATATTACAGCATTAAGACTTCTTTTTAATTCAATGTAACATTATATAATCAATTCTTAATGCAGAAATAGTTCAACATTGTCAAAATGAAATATTACATTCAAATCCTTCCGGATTCATCTTCAGGATTAATTAAACTGGTTGGACTTTTACTATTTATATTTATGGATGCTTACTTTTCTATTGTTTAATAAATTATTAATTGTTTTTTCACAAACATTTCAAAAGTTTAATGCTATTAGTACATTTTATTTTGTTAATGTAAGATTTTTATAGCTCTTATTAGTATAGCTTCGAGTAATTAAATTTATGTCTGTTCTTACATTGTAGTAAAATGTTAGTGTTATCAATTAGGAGCTTTCTAAACTGGGGCAGGCGAATGGAATGCTGGTTTGTCATGTGTTTAAAGATAGAATTTTGTTCAGGAGGTTGTAATGTTAGTCTCCTAGGCGATGGTAGTAATACCTATGTATATGTTTCTGTCGGAGCCACAATCTCCCAATGGGTGCATTTGAATTCATATACAAGGTTAGTCTGACCAACATATATATATATATATATATATATATATATATATAGTAATTTATAAAATATATATGGCGATTAAGCTACACTAGAAAATTCTGCGTTTCATCCAACTATAGGATTCGTCAGGCTTATGTGCACATAAGCCTGACGAATCCTATAGTTGGATGAAACGCAGAATATTCAGTGTAGCTTAATCGCCATATATATTTTATAAATTACTAACTAGCTCTACCTACGTATTGAGCACTTTTGAAGTAAATACTTAAAGTTTACGCATAAATCTATACTTTCGTATAGTAAATTTATGTGAATAAATGAAATAGTTATATATATATATATATATATATATATATATATATATATATATATATATATATATATACCGCACAATCAAGTTGCCACACCGGTTCTTACCAGATCACCGACGTTAAGAAACATGTATATGGTCAGATGGGAAGGCTAGGTTCTGTATGTACCGAGCTGAGAGATAGAAATGTCTACCTTGGTACCTAGGAAGGCGTTTTACTCGCTGGGAGAGATGCACATTCAGTTTTCTGAAGACATGGAGACGTAAAAACTCTCATGTGAAAAAATAAGGTCTACTGTATGCCCTGTACTGTGGAAGCTTTTGCACCGATAAAGATTAGGAGTTGCACCTAAAAAATGTGTTTTTTTTTCTCTACAAAGACTTTGTTGCTGTAAACTGTAAGAAATTGTGCAGAAATAAGCAGGCTCCTCATTGGTCAGTTTACCGGTCCACGATTTTGTTTGAACCTATCAGATTGATTGTTCTAACAAACTGCCGAGGGTATTATTGGCACTAAACTTATCTTTTCAGTTCGCCAGTTTTCACACAGAGAACAGGTCGAAATTGACATATGAAAATTAACTTGTAGCCTCAAAATCCCTTTATTATATTGAGGCGCATTAATGCACTTATGTGGGGCGAAATGTTATTATCATTTGAAAACACGAACGCCCTTATGTGGGGCGAAATATTATATTAATCGCACACTGTCCTACTCTGTGGATTGATTGACTTTCATCATTACTTATATAACGTCTCTCACAGACGAAATTAAGCTCTACATTTTGACCTGTCTTTTGTCTGATATTCGGACGGTTATGCACAGTGAACTGCATGATGCCTACTGGACTAGCAGCGTTCATCCTTGGGAGGGATCACTTAACTCATCGACTTGTTGCAGCTATTCTTTGAACAGCGTGGAGTAATGTATCATGCATTACGCGAAAATAAGCCATGAACTACTACCCTTTTCGGGCGTTACCATCCTTGCTTAGCAAATAGCAAAAGATGACACATCTTTTGCAATATGGATATTTTTACTGTAATAAAATTTACATTGAAGTTTAAAGGTGAACCTGTTGTTATTTCGGATAGTTTTCGTTCATTCAAAACCACAGTTCCTATGGGAACGCTGATCAGGCAGTGATAATGGTTGAAATCGCCCTAAACTCTAGAGCTAAAACTGAAAAACCAGTGCCCAAAACAATGAGATATTATAAAAAGGCTGACCGGGAAGCCATCAGAGATCTTATCAGAGATGCCCAATGGGGAAATAGTTTTTCTCTTCCTGTTGAACAGTGCGCAAATGAGACACTGAATGGGTCAAAACTGGAATTAAAGCACATGTTCCCATGCGGAAATTTTATAGTGAGCCCCACTGGCCCCAATGGTTTACTTCGACTTGCGCAACTGCCATTGCTCAAAGGCAGCATGCATACCGCAGATTTAACCGACATAAGTCCGGTTCAAAAAGACAAAAGTATACAGAAGCTAGAAGTAACGTTAAGAAATAGCGACAGCTAAGAGGAAATTAAAAAAACGCATCGAAGCACAAAAATCAGAAACTCGTGACTTCTGGAAAATCTACAACAGTGTAGTAAATAATGGGCAATCAACAATACCTTCACTAACCAACAATCATGAGGTTGTTTGCTCAGTAGCAGAGAAGGCTAACATGCTTGCCAGTCGGTTTGCCTCAAACTCCACGCTGGATCCTTTCAACCACTCCTACCTGAAAATCAACCCTGCCCAGGTACATGCTATCATAAAAAAACCTTGACACTTCAAAAGCATGTGCACCCGATCTCATCCCAGCTGTTCTATTAAAAAAGTGGTCAGCCGAAGTAGCTCCAGCTCTCTCAAACTCTACAAAAAATGCCTTAATGAATCTTGTTTTCCTGACTGTTGGAAAACTGCTTCTGTGGTACCAGTATTCAAGAATTCTGGCGAAAGAACTGACCCATTAAATTATCGCCCCATTAGTCTCCTCCCACTTTTTGCCAAAATATTTGAGACCATAATTAACCATGCTCTAGTCCATCACCTTACAGATGCCAACTTCTGATTGACCAACAATATATGGAGTTAAACAAGCCCGTGCCACAACAGACATCCTAACTGTAATCTCTGAACGTATATACAATTCACTGGACAAAGCGGGGGAAGGCAGAACTGTAGCTCTAGATATATCTAAGGATTTTACCAGGGTATGACATGATGGTCTCCTCAGGCAAATTTGATCATGCGGTATAACTGGAAGAATACTTACCATAATTAAATCCTTCTTAGATAAGAGAAACATCCAGGGTGTCCTCGACGGTCGTACATCTAAACAATGTGATATAAAATTCGGGAGTGCCCCAAGGGTCTATCCTTTGACCTCTATTGTTCCTAATATTCATAAATGACCTCCCCGACAAATCTGTCTCTAAGATATGTATATACACTGATGACACCACACTCTATAACAGGCATCACAGGAAAATAAATGGACACATATCTAAAGAAATGGCAGAAACACTAGAGGATTACCTCCGATCTGTAATAGAATGGGGACAAAAATGGATGGTCACGTTCAATGCCGCCAAGACTAAACTTGTTTCCTTCAATAAGTACAGGAAACCTTCTCTACCACTAATAGCAATGGCCAAAGACTCTTTATTTGATAATACATCTTTCAAACTCCTTGGCCTAACGTTCACAGGAAACATGAGTTGGAACAATTAAATTGAAAGCATTGCCAGGGCCGCTGCGAAAAAGGTAGGCTCTCTCTACCGTGCTAGAAAACTACTAACATCCTGTACCTCTATAAGGCCACCATTCGCCCATGTATGAAGTATTGCTGTCATATATGGGCTGATGCATCTGCTGCTAGTCTCTCACACCTAGACAAGGTTCAAAGGAAAGTCGCCAATCTGAGAGGCCCTTAACTGGCATGTAAGTTTCAGCCTCTGTCCCATTGACGAAATGTTGCATTCTCCTCTGCCTGTTCTACAAGTATTTTTATAGTGAATACTCTGAGGAACTGCAAGCACTTGTGCCCCCACGATGTAAACACTTTCGACAAACCCGACAGGCAGCTAAATCCCACCCCACACAGTAGATATCCCTAGATGTAAGAGAGCTTTCTACTCCAGTAGTTTCTTCCCCAGAACCGCTGTTATATAGTGGAAACACTAAGTCCCCATTGAAACCCCGTCGACCTGACAGTACATAATATCACAAAAACTAAACTCCACGGATTTAGTGCACACACACACACTAACACACACACACACACACACACACACAAACACATATATATATATTCAGGCAAACAATATTAAAAACAACAGAGATACCTTGCTTAATAATTCTTTTTTTTTTTTCATTTTTCGATCTTCCGTAAGATTTTTTAACTTCAAGATGGAATGTATTTACAAATGTTCCATGGTTCACACGAGCGCTTTCGATTCTTTCTTGAATCATCAGCAGGTGGAGATAAAATATTAAAAATAGAGGTGAAATATATAGTTACGAATGTTAAAAAGAGTCAATGAAAAGTCGATTAAGATATACATTTACGAGTGATAAAAAAACTCGATTAAAAATTAGGATGATAAAAGGCAATGTTAGTAAAACCAGTCGTATACTGGTTATGCTAAACATTTCAGCACATTATTGCTACTTTCAAAATTAATGCTATTAATAGATGGGTGCTGGGTTTTTATATATAGTGCTTCAAGTATTTTTGATTTTTTACAATTACTTTCTCGTTGCAAAATCCTTGTGTTGTCCACGAGGACCTTTCTAAGATTAGAGGGAGGACAGCTATGCTGATTTATTAAATGCTGGTATA
The DNA here is from genome assembly GCF_053919585.1 of Euprymna scolopes. NCBI lineage: Eukaryota > Metazoa > Mollusca > Cephalopoda > Sepiida > Sepiolidae > Euprymna > Euprymna scolopes. The sequence continues at coordinate 110,338,398 of NC_136510.1, forward strand.
TTGAGCTAGTACTGTTAATATGCATCGTTAATCGACGGGACAATGTTGTGTTTTTATGTCCAATATATGCGTTTTTATTTTCGGAGTTACACTCTCCTAAGGAGCATTGAAATTTGTACACAATATTGGTTTGCTCCAACAGTTTTGTCGCTGGCGAGGAGTTATTTTTAACGATGAGGTTCTGGGTTCGATACTTCTTATAGTATATAATAAATCTAATCTTAGAATTGTTCTCTAGAGGTGCTGTATATCTATGTATTATGCTTTTAATTATTTTTTCTTCCACTCTAAAATTTGGTGTCATTTGGTTTTTTATAAAATATGTCTATAGGGTTAGTGTTAGAAGATTGACTAGTATTGCTGTTAAGGTTTTTAGGGGACTGTAACAATAGTTTAATTTGTTGATCAACAATATAATTCGGAAAGGAATTATTTATAAGAACCTGTTTGATATTTTTAATTTCTATTTGTAGTGAATTTTTCGTAGAAGAAATCATCTTAGCACGGTTTAAAAGATTTTTGATTATGGCAATTTTATAACGCTGAGGGCACTTACTCTTAAAGTTTAAGAGGCTGTATTTAGTACTAGTTGGTTTTTTGTATACAGCTGTGTCGAAAGTATTGTTAGATGCGTCTATAAGGACGTCAAGAAAGTGAATTTGTTTGTTATCATTTAATTCTACTGTAAACTTATGGACAGCGTTTTTTTGAAAAAGATCTTGACGTTTATTTATCTGTTCGTCATTATCAGCTAAGAGGAGTATGTCGACAACATAACGTACATACATGGGGGCTTTATATTATTTTTAAATGTTTTATTTTCTCATTCACTGAGGGTATATATAGTTTAACTTTTATGTATGTTATGCTATACATTGAGCCCTCTCACTTAATTTTCATATAGAAATTGATCCTTTGCAGATTATTAATCTATTTATGTATTTTCTTTTCTATTTACACACATACACATGCACACACATATATATACATATATACATGTATATATATATATATGTAATTGCATATTAATATATGTACACACAGATATATATATATATATATATATATATATATATTTCTTTGCGTGCAAAAATAAAGGCGTAATATTTACTGATTTATATACAAACTCAGATCACCATGGTACATTTATTAACACACACACATACACACACATATATATATATATATATATATATATATATATATATATATATATATATATATGCGTGTTATAATATTGTATATTTATTTTTTTCTCACAGTACATTTCATCTTTAACTTAAAAAAAATGGTTGAATAATTAAATCATTCGGGAAATCTTGTCAAACTTTTAAGCAAATATTTTTCACGTCAAACAAAATCTTTTAAGAAAAAAGTATGAAAAGAAAAGCATTTTGTCATTTATTTTTACTTTCTCTTATTACGGTTTCTTTCATTTGAATTCCGCAAAATGTGAGGTTTATATTATTTATTGTGAGAACGAAAATACTCCTTTAAAGAATATTCAAAGAAAATAGAAATACGCTTTGCATTGTCGCGAACCAAACATTTAAAAATGATATGTCGTAAACTGAGAAAAAAACAGAAACCTCATAATTTAGGTCTGATTGAGAATAAAACATGGATATTGAAGGCGTAATCGAAGTAGTTCGCTATCTGGCATGCTATATTAAACTTATAAAGCATGCACGTATGTTTGCAATAGATGATGTCAGATCAATCGAAGAGTTGTAATTGAAATACACCACCAAGCTTCAAAATTTAATTAGCAGAACACTCTTCTCCATAATTATTCGTCTTTCTCACAGACAAGCCGCAGTTACTCTAGATATATGTATGGCAATGGCGTTTGCCATCCCAAATCTCCTCCGAAACTTCATCATAGTTTTCTGGTTAATCGTCAGAAATAACCAAACCGCGTTCGTGGACCCGAAGATGATTTTTCAGGCCATCATTTGACTGGCACAATCCGCCACACAAATGGCAGACTAAGTTTCGTGTTGAAACATGTTTCACTTCTGTCTCCGCTATAATTGCTCCACTGTTTTTGGCCTAACATTTCCATCTGCTCAATTGGCAAAACCGATATATTGTCTTTCCCTTGCAAAAATTTCAGATCCCCCTCACACAAGCCTCCTCCATTTGGGCCAGAATTTTGCCAGAGTCTCCTAGTTCTGAACAGGAATCTTAGAAAGCTTTAATATCATCTTTTATATAATCCTTGAAGCGCTTCTTTGTTCGATGTTGAGGACGTTTCTCAACTCGCCGTAAAACAACTGCTTAGGAAGCCTCACATCCTTCATCCGAACAACGTGACCTACCAACCGGTTCCTCATTGCTTCGATGCTCACAAACTCAGCCTTCCCAAGAATGTCCGTGTCAGGTGTCACTGACTGCGAGTTTACATTGATAATTCCCTTGAGACATTTCTGGTTGAATCTATCGAGTTGCTTCAAATACCGAAGTTGTATTGTATATATATATATATATATATATATATATATATATATATATATATATATATATATATATATATATATATATACATATATATATATATATATATTTATATATATATATAGATAACGTTAAGAACTAGCGTACGCTACGTATTTTTGGTTACAAAATCTTGCAATTAATATAAATAATGTACTGATTTTATTAGTTTCAACTGATACCCCCATATATATATATATATATATATATATATATATATATATATATATATATATATATATATATATATATATATACTGAGTTCGTTTAATTCAGTAAAATTTCATATACCAATATATTTTAAGCCAAAAAATGTTGACTTAAGGATTAAGCTACAAAATTATCACATTTCATAATTGAGCATTAATATACTGTGTGTGCAAAATCAAGACTTCAAGACAAGGTGTTGATGGCAACGAAAAGTGTATTTCATTTTATGTTACGATTGTTTCAATGTCCAGTTCGACAATAGGAAATCGGTATGAAATAAAATATATTTAAACGTACTTTAAAAACGAACACCGCTGGGATACATATATGGGATATATATATATATATATATATATATGTATATATACATATATATATATATATATATATATATATATATGTATAATTTGGTATTATAATTATATGAATGATTCTGCGCTACGCGACAGGTGCTGTCAAGAATTAAGCATTTTAACGTAAATAAACGGTGAGATGGTCAAAATTTTTAATTTGAAATATAGGCTTTTGTCATCTATTTGTATACGCTCTGTAGTTACATCGAGCTTTATAAAATTAAAGGACTTGTATAAATAAAATGTGAAATAAAATAAAATATATATTTTTCCCAAAAACTCTCTCTCAATCGCACACACGCACACACACATACATATATATACACACACACACACACATATATATATATATATATATATATACAAGCTTTTATTGCTATATGTTTAGTACGTTTTCGTGCTATATTATCTTTCTATTGAATTTCTATATCGATATATTTTCTCACCCATTATTTCGCTACTATTGATTTTTATTACGTTCTTTCACTAGAAAAAAAGAAAAACGCTTCAGTTTATATTTGTTAACTAGCAACCGTTTTTCTTTTTCATTAAACATTATTTTACAAATATATCAACCTCTTTCATGGACGGCATCCATTTCACTTTACGCTGTGTTTGCAATCCGATACAATGGATGGATTTTGTCATCCTATTATATTCAGTTCCTAGAAAACTAGCATCGAAAACCCATACACAGAGATTTCGAAAAGATGCAATCGAAAGCGGCATGTTTAAAATCTATCAAATCACAGCAAGCAAAATTATTGGCGATAAAATATTTTCGAACAATTTCTATACATTATTATTTAAACTATTTTAAGTTTTTCAAATAACCTAGTTAAAGAATTTCAAATATTACATAAATGTAAACCTACTTTAGGGCCACTCTGTGTATATATATATATATATATATATATATATATATATATATATATATATATATATATATATATATGCGAAAGCGAAAACGCAGCAGCAACAGCAGTAAGCAGTAGCAGCCGGAACGTCCTGAATCAAACGAGAACGTGGTACCCCCGTAACAATAAAGGGTTGGGTTCGAAATTAAAAAAAAAAACAGTTTCCTAGTTTTAGATACACCTGAAGAAGGTCGAAAGAGTATACGGCCGAAACGCAGTGGAAAAAACACCGAAGATTAGGAAGTGAGTCCGAAAAACGAAATCCATAAGAAAATCACCTCATCCCAGAACTATAGACATTAATATATATATATATATATATATATATATATGTATATATATATATATATATGTATATATACATATATATATATATATATACATATATATATATATATATATATATATATATATATATGAGCAAACAGTTAATAAAATATGTTAAAAAACACTTTGAAATGAGTTAAAAACATATTTAATCTGAAAAGGAAACACTAGATAAATTTACTATCCATTTATTTAGTGTTTCCTTTTCAGATCAAATATGTTTTTAACTTATTTCAAAGTGTTTTTAACATATTTTATTAACTGTTTGCTCATATTATAAGCTCTATTCCCCATTTTGTTTCATTGAGCTTTTACATCTTGCTGAGATAATTTTATAAATATTAATTCTTTAATATTTATAATATACTTTAATTTTGTCATCTGGGATCATTTTGGTAAATTTAATTGTAATTTTTACTTTATATATATATATATATATATATATATATATATATATATATATAATGTGCTACGTCATAATTATGCAAACAACTATATAAAGGCAATCTAATTTACATATTCATTAGAAAAATGTGTTAATTAATAACTTTACGTGTGTTAATTGCTGGAATCTTTGTTAATTATCATTGTATATTAAAAGAAGCGTGTAGAATTAAATTTTGATAACAATGTATATTTTAAAGAAAATTAATTCATTATATGTTTGTGTGAATTTCACATTTCTTTATGTATCAATACACACGTATTCCGCTTACAGGTTAATCTACCAATAACTAGTATCATATGACACCCCAAAAATGAAATTAGAAACATATTAATAAAAAATACCATGAGTCTACCCGTCTCATAATGAGACCATTTGGAAAGGCGACGCGCTGTATGTACCTCGAGGTAAGATACCATGTTAAGAAACAGGCGCGATCTATCCTTCTCTCGAGGATAGATAGGACTCTCCTAAGCCGTGGTAGGCACCCTATCTTGTCATGGCGCCACGATAAAATATACTCTTGACAACCCTGACGAAGCATCCAATATTCAGCTTCCGACAAGATATGAATTACACTACAAACTCGTATAATAAGTGCAATCTCGACCACGACTACGCTGGATGGATGATGGAGTTATAATCGAAACCGAAACCAAAACTGATGAGGAATTAGTTGTAACTTATTAATAAAAAAATAAATGACCTGAGTTCTATCAGCTATAATCGAAACCAAAACTTGTGAATAATTCTTGTAAAACTTATTTATTACAAGAAATGGAAAACCATAACAATTAAACGACAGTTACTCGGATAAGCGTACCACACAAAATAAATAACACACACTATTCTATATATATATATATATATATATATATATATATATATATATATACATATATATATATAATTATTCACTATAATAATTATAAAATACCTACAGACAATGTGTTTCATCCTTTTCGGTTATCATCAGTGCAGTGTAGATTCGAACCCGGAAACAGAAGCCATCTCTGGCTCTATTAGCAAACACCTAATCAATTAGGTAACCGTTAAGCACGAGAAATACTGTTGAAATTTAAACATTTATTTTTATAATGTTTTTATCGCCTGTCAGAGTGATCTAATCATTATATGATGATCTGCACATATCAGATGAATTGACCCAAATTGTTGAAAATGAATAAGTAATGTGTTTCCAAAACGGGCCGGCATATATATATATATATATATATATATATATATATATATATATATATATATATATATATAAAGATTGTCTGAATACAGGTATCCGAGATCGACAGCAAGATACTCCTGGGGAAAGTCATGAATTATCTCAACTGAAATGTTGTGCAGATTATGCTCGACCGAGAAATCTAAATAATAAAACTGATGATTCTTCATCTGAAAATGTATTCTTAATGTGTTTTTTTTCTTTTTCAGATACTTTACAGATAATATTTTATAAATTAAATATAAGTATAGCACAGAACAAGGTACCAAGTTGTGAAATCCTTTTATTAAAATCAGGGATCAATTTGTTTTACCTCAAAGAGCTTATCGACGAATTTTCATGTAACAGATAGCCCAAGTCACAACACAATTCTTAATATTATGTCCACAAACCGCAAACCGTGAATAACTTAAGGAACACATCAGGAACGAAATAAGGAAGTTAAATCACAATCCAGAGATTCTGCAATCTGTCATGAATATTTTTTTGGAAAAAGCACAAATATGTGAACTTGAAATGGGCAACATTTAAAATACATTATTTTTCATAAATGAGGATTGTTTGAATTTGTCATTTAATTTTTTTAAAATTTCTAATGTCTTTGATAGTGCTTACGTTACAGAAATATACCATCAAGAATAAAGAATGTATTTAGTTCAAAATCATAATTTTGTGAACATCCTGTATATTTAAAGAAACTCAATTCCTATTTTCAAGGTGAAATTTTAAATGCGCAAAATTTTTTACATCGACTTCATATTCTGCAGTTAAGAATTTTAAAAACATATTACTGTTTAGCATTTTGGAGATGAGGATTGATTGTTTGTATTACTTTTTGGCTATTGTTCTCATTACATGTACATGCAACGTTCTGCTCGGTGTAGCCTCAGACTCTTGTCAGGCATGTCAGCCGCACACTCGGAAAAGAAAGGAGAAAGTTACTGGATTCATAGCTGGTTTCGTATTCTTGGAGTTGTTTGTGTTTCGCCGTGGTTTCGTATGTGTGTTATGCCCCTTTTTGCAAACAACATTTCTTCACACATACGAAACCACGGCGAAAAAACAAACATCAACCATCTACGGAGCAATAAATAGTTATCCTTTATTTTCCAAGATCGCGACTAATATGCCTACCGACAGTTGAAGGCTACATCGACGAAAACTTTGAGCAATCATAACAAGTAATATAAAACAAGTTGCAAAAGTTGTAACGTCTTTACTCTCTGCTGAACATTCGTGGGTGTCCCTACTGATTATTTATTCGTCTACCTTTCCTTTCCACATAAGATAGATATCTATTTTTCACTTCGGAATCTTTTTGTGTTATTTGTGCTTTCATAGTAAACCTAACAACATTCTTTCGACATTTTTTAAGCATTTATCGGATGTAAAAAAAAGTGTGCCTTTTTTATTTTTTTTAAAAAACAACAAAGAATATTCACAGAAAAAAAAATTCTATTCATACGGAAATAAATATGAAAATAATCTGAAGAATTTTAGCAGACAGCAGCTTCCCATTGTTCGATTCTAACCAACTATTTTTTTTTTCGTTCTTGCATTCAAAATCGGTTTTCCCTGTTCAAATTTTGATTTATTTGAGTTGGCCTTTCACCAGGGCACGTTGACCCGGCTACAATCCATAAAAAATTGTATTCATCATTTTCATACGTTTGTTAGCGTCAATAGCACAACTTTTTTTTAATTCTCTACTGAACGCGAACCCAGTCAATTATTATAATAAGTAAAAACCTCTACTTTAGAAAATAACAAGAAGTATATCAACAAATTGGTTGGATATTTTACATCCCATGACGGATAATCTAATAAAATTATAGCACGTACAAGATTTATTTATGATAGGACGTTACATCTTTTGTTATTTTTTGTATATCACTTGCTTTGATTGTTCAAAGTTTCTAAGTTTTGTTTAAGTAACTTAATGTTTACAATTAGTCGAATTTTAATTCATCATTTTGAAAAAAAAATAATTTCCAAATTTTTTTTTAATGTAATCACTTAAATAATGAAGACATGTAGGTGTTTCTCGTTAGATTTTTTTTATTATATATGCTTAAAGTAAATCAATTATGAAACAATCCGTAGTTGTAGAATTTCAGAATGTTTTAAAATTCTGAATGACGACTTGTTTCATTCATCTGTTTTCGATTAGTCCCTACTGTCCTGTCGCATGCATACACACACAATCTCGTATCCCTACACAAAAACTGTTTGACACTTATCACCAGTGTATATATATATATATATATATATATATATATATATATATATATATATATGCATGCAAAAGGCAATTGTGAATATAATTATATTAAATACATAAAAGTAAATTTTTCATATACAAAGGAAAACTAATACGACATGGGATGCTGAATATTAAAAATAGAACATAATATAATAAGATATTGAGAGCAAATAAACCCTAACCCCTACTATAGTTACCCGAAAAGTGAATAATTCCTCTCCGATTAAATTGTAGTTTATTAGAATAAATATTTTCTTTTTTTTTTCTCTCTTCATAACATTTGAAATTATTTCATTTGACAGTATTTTACGAGCTTAATCTTGTGTTACGTGATTGAAATATACATTTATTCATACACGAATGATCACACATTTGTTTTTATTTAATGGAGTGTAGAATACAATTGCATTGTATGCATTAAGATTCAATGGACATTATTCATCAACTTCATTACAAACAACATTTTTTTAAAATCTATCTATATTTTTATCTTCCTTATCAAATATAATTTGCGATGATTAAATTCACTTAACCGACTTAGCTGTGACAGTCCATTGCGTGAGATCGACAAGCGATCTAAAAATAGAGAGATACTTGTCCAAAGAGATAATAAAGAAGACTTTTTAAAGAATAAAAATGACAAAACGAAATAACGAAAGAGTGCAATAATACCCACATAAAAAGGTAAGAGACAATAATGAGTGGGAAAGATCAGGAAGACATTATGAAAGCAAGTAAAATAGAAAAGAAAATTATAAAAAGAAAAGTAAAAAAGAAGGAAATATTATAAAACAAGAAGAGAGACTGAGCGACAGAAAGGAAAACAACGCAAGAACACAACGAATAAAGAAAACAAAGAGAACGAAATAAATAAATACTAGCAGACTTCCTAGCTTAAGGGGGGTGCCGTTTTCTCTTCCCTGCAACCTCTTTCCTACAGAAGAAACGTTGCGAGCCTGTCACTGCTTTATCGTTATTTTCATGGCAGGAGCTTGTTTGAGCTTCAATCTACGCTCCCCCTCGCCAAACTCTCACGAAAAACACACGCCTATCCAAAACCATTATCAATAATTCCCCCCCACTCTTTATGTGTGCCTAAACCTAAACGTAGATTCCATAAACAAAGCTTCTTTCTTAGAACTGCACACCTGTGGAACTCTCTTCCTTTTGTCTGCTTTCCAGCTGACTACAATTTGATTGTATTCAAGTCCAATGTAAACAAGTTCTTGAGGAACCGCCCCCCTAAGTATTCCAATTTACAAAATTCCCACTATTTATGTTTACTACGCTATAATCACATTGACTAATGTATACCTATTCACCTTTATCCTCGAGTGGCCCCCGGGCCTTAATAAGTGTGGTCTCCTTTGTAAAAAAAAAGACAGAAAAGGAAAAAATAAAGAGTATATGAAAAAAAGAAATAACAAACCGCAAAAAAAACAAAACAGAAAGGCAATAAGAAAATGTAAACCACTAGCAGGCCACCCAGCGTTACCCGGTCGTAAAATATGCATAGATATTATAATATAATCCATACAGAAACTATGAAATATATATGCGAGTATTTTTTATTATAAACGCCGAGGTAGCTCCAATCCTCTCCAAACTTACAAATGCCTTAATGAATCTTTCTTTCCTGACTGCTGGAAAACTGCTTCTGTCGTACCAGTTTTCAAGAATTCTGGCGAAAGAACTGACCAAGCAAATTACCGCTCCATTGGCCTCCTCCCACTTTTTGCCAAAATATTTGAGTCCATAATTAACCAAGCTCTAGTCCATCACCTTACATATACTAAGCTTCTTACCGACCAACAATATGGGTTTAGGCAAGCCTGTTTCACAGCAAACATTCTAACTGTAATCTCCGTTCACTTGACAAATCAGTGGCGGGTAGAGCGGTAGCTCTAGATATATCTAAGGCTTTTGACAGGATATGGAACGAAGGTCTTCTCAGGAAAATCAGATCATACGGTATCACTGGAAGAATACTTAACATAATTAAATCCCTCTTAGATAAGAGAAAAATCCAGGTTGTCTTCGATGGCTTACATCTAAACAATATGATATAAATGCGGGAGTGCCTCAGGGGTCTATCCTTGGGCCTCTATTATTCCTAATATTCATAAATGACCTCCCTGACAAAATTGTCTGTGAGATGGGCATATATACTCATGATACCACGCTGTATAACAGACACGACAGGAAAACAAATGAACACATATCTAAAGAAATGGTAGAAACACTAAAGGATGACCTCCAATCTGCAGTTGAATGGGGACAAAAATAGATGGTCACATTCAATGCTACCAATACTAAACTTGTTTCCTTAAAAAACTACAAGAAACCTTCTCTATCACCAATAGCAATGGCCAAAGACTTTTTATCTGAAAGCGCATCTGTTAAACCCCTCGGTCCAATGTTCACAGGAAACATGAGTTGGAACAATTACATTGAGAGCATTGACAGGACCGCTGCGAAAAAGGTAGGCTCTCTCTACCGTGCTAGAAAACTACTGACCCCTGAAAGTATCCTGTACCTCTATAAGACCACCATTCGCCCATGTATGGATTATTGCTGTCATATTTGGGCTGGTGCATCTGCTACTAGTCTCTCGAACCTAGACAAGGTTCAAAAGAGAGTCGCCAACATAATTGGTCCTGATATTATATTTATATTCATCCAAGGTTCAGCCTCTGTCCCATCGACGAAATGTAACATCCCTCTGCCTGTTCTACAAGTACTTTAATGGTGTATGTTCCGACGAGCTGCAAGCACTTGTACCCCCTCTACGTAAATACCTCCCGACAAACCCGACAAGCAGCTAAATCCCACCCCTTCACAGTTGAGATCCCTAGATGTAAGAGAGCCTTCTACTCCTGTATTTTCTTCCCCAGAACCGTTAAACTTTGGAACTCCCTGCCAGGTTCCTGCTTCCCCAACTGTACTGACATGCAGAAGTTCAAGTGTAACGTGAACCGACATCTTGCTGCCCAACTCCCCACCTAGTACGCCTGTAGCCCATGTCCCTAATAGTAGCCCTCTACATCAAAGTGGCAATGTGCCTTGTTTGGGGTGAAAATGTGATAAAAAACAAACAAAAAAAACAAATCACTTATTGTAAGCAAAAAAAAAAAAAAATCGAGCAGAGATCGAAACTAAAACCTAATGAGACTGGATAAAGTACGATAACTATTGAGCCAGCTTGAAACCATCTTTAAATTTTTTTTTCTAAACCTACCTATTCTTAACGTAAGTAATACGTCACGTGAACGATTCACGCATGCGCATTCGTGAAACAGTGGACAAGCAGATAAAAATCCAATGCCTCCATGTATATAGTTTAATTTTAACCATTTAGCCACCATTATTCCCACATAGAAATCCGATTATAACGTTTTCCACGTGTCTGAATATTCTATATACTAATTTTAAAGATTATAAATCAACAAATCATTGGGTATATCCGTTCAGATGTATCCTCACACGTTCACAATCTCGTGGCTTTATAGAAGAAGAAGTTAGCAAGAATCATCTTAAACAAGTACTTTTATATTATTCCTATATTAAAAAAGTGCTCTCACAAGATATGTACACAATATTTAGTATATTATTTGATATAAACTTTAATAATAAAAATGTAAAAAATATTTTTTTTTATTTCATGATTTTACAAAAAGTGTTTAAAATATCATAATTAACCTAAAAAAATCTTCGTTCGTTGCAACAGAAAATCTCTTTAAACTAAAATAGTTTTTTGAAATAAAATATTTTTATATGGTTTCGAATTTCGTTTCATGTTTAGTGACGTCCGTTTAGTATTTGCATCAACTGTATCCATTATAATGGAATAATCAAGTAACGAAGAAAAGAAAAAAAGGAACTGAAAAAGAAAGATTAAATCAAATAAAAGTTTTTAAAAAGAGTAAAAACAAAACGAAGGAAAAAAAAAAAAGAAAGAAAAGTCCCAGACAGAAAAAAGAACGAACTAAAAATAGTAGAATATAAGAAAAAACAATACATATGTAAAAAAAAAAATTAAAAAAAACGTTAATAAAATAACGTTAAATATTTACAAAATTTAGTATTAATTAATTTCATTTCGGGATTAATTCATCCTCTTATTTATTTTCTCTATCATCAATGAAGACACTTACAATGTTTTTTTTTGGTAAATAAACACATTTTTGTTGTGCTATGCATTTTACCCGCATCCCATTGAAAATTTTACTCATAAATCAACCTGTCTAAGACTAAATCTATTTATCTGCTACAGTTTTCATCCATTGGACAAATGGTTGTTTGTGACATCTGTCGATAGTCCAAGAGACAATGTGTGTGAGCAATCTTCCCAACAAATCCACTCAACGAATTTTAAATCTCCAAATAAAAATTGTGTATATAGGGTATTCAGACATGCCGAAAAGTTTGTAAACGGTTTTTATCCGAAAACTCGACTGCTAAAGCGTGCGGTGATCAGATTATATGTGTTTTCGAACTGTTTAACGAATGCACATGCGTAAATCGTTCACATTGCATATTCCTTAAGAATTAGTAGGTTTGAAAATACTATTTATCAACCATGTCAAGCTGGTCTAATGCTATCGTACTTGATTCACTGTTTTTAGATTTTTATCTCGATCTCTGCTAAAGTATATTTTTTTTAATTACAAGAATCGAATTGTTTCGAATTAATGTTTTTCGTGCATTTATAAGCTACGATCAACATCCAAATGAATGCTTTGACGAAAAGTACGGTTTTCAAAAGGCGAACAATTAAAAGATACATCTGCCTTACTTAAAAAAAAGATGCTAGGATTATTTATGGTGTATTTTATATATATAAAAAAAACACCCAATAGTTTTGCTGATGAGGAGATTTAAAAAAAAAAAAAGTATACGTCAAAATTATTGTCCGTGGCTTAATGTCTATCGCAATAAAAACATCGTTTCCGAAACGATCGTACAAATTATTACTTTGTTGCGTTCCTTCTTATGAAACAGATTTTTAATTTTTAATTCTAATTTGAATTTTAAATTATCAATCACATTACTAAATATATATATATATATACACATTTGTGTATATATATATATATACATATATATAATTTACATACGATATATGTATCGCATATATATGTGTGTGTGTGTACATATAAATATCTATATATATATACATATGCATAAACACATGCGATTATAAATGTGTATATATGTATGTTTATTTACTAATCTCATAACATATGTATGTACATCTATATACATATATATACATATATATGTATGTATATATATATATATATATATATATATATATATACATATACATATATATACAGAGAGAGAAATAAAGAGAGGGACAGAAACAGACACAGAGAATGAGAAAGAAAGACAGCTCAAAGGAAGAGATAGAAAATGATGGAAACTAAGAGTTAGAATAAAAAAAAGGAAATGAAAATAAATTCTGGCTTGCAGCTGGTAGTCGTAAATATATTCAATCAAATATTTCTCTGTTCCACTATATAATCTACGGCGCATTCATATTGGATATTCAACTTTCCCCTTTTATATTCTGTAAGCGAACATCTCACCCCCGGACTCGTTACTTTCCGATCCTATTTTCATCCAATCCACCCATAACCCAGACACCTACACCCCCGTCACCCACTACCCTAAACCCCAATCCGGTTTGCTATTCGCGGGAAATGTCTAATTAATTTGCACAAGTCTATCGACAGCCCAGCGGCGCGGAAACTTCCATTTGTAAACTTGCGGTCCTCTCAATAGACACCTACTTGATGACGGCGTTCAGTTTTTACATGGAGGTACGCGCCGTAAATTAATTTTTCCTGTCCTGATGTTTGCATATAATTCACCGGTGACAGCGTAAGAGCGTCTTTGCACAGGCACCTCATCAATCGGCTTCTCGATGATTCGCTCTATGTTGTTTCCTTGTGGCTATCCTCGTAGACAATGGCAATATTCATTAAAGCTACACACGGTGGAGGACGCGCGAGTCAATCAAAACAAAGAGACAACGCACGGCACTTAATAGAGCAAACAAAATTCATAAAATGACTTCCTATTCATTCCACCCCAGCGATATGGCTTTTGTGAAGTGGCTAACGCCGCTGATTAACGATCAGGATGTGCCAGGTTCGAATGCAGTCGGTTCCAGGAACCAATTACATTTATGCATAATAGCAATTTTCATGTGATGCATGTTGTGTCTTATTGAGTGCAAAGTTATTTCCATGGCAGGTGCTCGTCTGAGCACCAATCTCTTGTCGCCCCTCGCCAATCTTTCACGGTAAACACCCGTTTAGCTGAAATCATTGTCAATAATTTTCTCCCCTCTTTATCTGTGCCTGAATCAAAACGTAGAATCCATGAACAAAGATTCTTTCTTAGAACTGCACACCCGTGGAACTCTCTGCCGCTTGCCTGTTTCCCTCCTAACTTCAACATGGATGTCTTCGAGTCCAACATAAAAAAAAATTCCTGATAAACCCTTCCCCTTAAGTAAATCTCCAATACAAACGAATACTGCAACCCTATTCCATTGATTACTGTGCACACAATAACCCTGATCCCCGAGTGGCTTCTGGGTCTTGATAAGTGGTGACCTCCATGTAAAAAAAAGATCGGTAAAACCTATGCTAATAAGAAAATTAACACAATCAGAAAGTCGTCTCATGCCAATTAATTAAAACATATATGTTCCACGGATACACTTGCGATCAATGAATAAAACGTGTTATCTGTGAACTGATACTGTTAAAAGAGGTTTTGTATCTTTCTGAAACTATACTCTGAGTTCTATAGCTGCAGTCGGAACCGTGCTGTAAATATTTTTAATAACCAATTAATTGTAATACAAGTTATTGAGTAAGAAACACTTACAAATGACTAATAGACTAAATGTAACCTTTAACACGTTTATGTTGCAACATCCTGAATAAAATGGTACTATAAACACCGAAAGAACTAGTAATTATTTACTTTTATTTTGCTGGTTATTTTCTTCTGAAAAGAAAAGCCACATTTTGAAAACTCCATGGAATAAGAAAACGAGTATTATATTTTTCGTTTGAATATTTTATGAACGAATAAATAATGTATATTTTTATGTTTTATTATTTGAATTTATATATTCATAATAATAAAGAACGTTAAATATATATATATATATATAATTTTGGTAATTCCTACCCTCTGATGAGAAGGAAAGTATTTCTTCGAAACTCTGCGGATTAAGGACTATCCACTTATCTAGTGTTTCCTTTTCAGATTAAATATGTTTTTAACTTATTTCAAAGTTTTTTTTAACATGTTTTATTAACTGTTTGCTCATATATATATATATATATATATATATATATATATATATACATATATATATATATATATATATATATAGTAAGTTATAAAATATATAGGGTAAATAAGCAACAAAGAATATTCCGCGTTTCATGCACGCTAGGATTCACCAGGCTTATAAGCCTGATGAATCCTCGCGTGGATGAAACGCGGAATATAAATCCTAGCGTGGATGATACGCGGGATATTCTGTGTAGCTTAATTGCCATATATATTTTATAACTTACTACCTAGCTCTACTTACGTATTGAGCACTGTTGAAGTAAATACTTAAAGTTTACGCATAAATTTATACTTTCGTATATTAATTTATGTGATTACATTAAGTAGTCATATATATATATATATATTTATATTCATATTTATATGTATATGTGTTTGTATGTCTGTGTGCGTATATATATATGCATATATATTTTTTATAAACACACACATGTGTATATATATATATATACATATATCATATGTGATATGCTACTGGTACCATGTAACCCAGTACTACCTGCCTCATGGTCGGGTCACCGGCGACTAAACTGGTTCCCCCACCAGACTTGTTTGGTGAGGAGGGCGGCTAGTCTCCCTGGAGGATTAAAAACAAGACCTTCTAAAGGGCGAATGAACTCTTTTTCTGGGTCAACGGCCAACTAGCACCGTGTATATTTGTGTGTGTGTATATGTATATTGGGGTGGAGAGGGCTCCCGTAAGCCGTGGTGAAGGCAACCTTTCTAGGAGAAGCAAATCTTTGATTTAAAAAACCATAAAGCGGGAGACCAGTACCCGCATTAAGCTGGTCTGCAGTTTAATTTGTTGATGGCTATTTTGCTCTTGCTTGTTGCTGGATCTCAACATTTGTAACCGAGAGAGAGACTTAGCTGTCGTACAAAGCTAAGACTCTGTAACATCATCTTTGTATAGATACTCCCTCAGGCATTTGGGCTCATGGATTTTAAATGTCTGAGGGAGTGGCACTCGTCTGAAAAGACATTGTAATCATCATACATATATATATATATATATATATATATATATATATATATATACAGGGTGATCTCAAAATTTAGAGATGTCATCTCTAAACGTTAGACCGATGAGTTTGAACAAAGTACTTGCAGATAATACCGAGTTCGACAGAAATATCTTCCACATATTAAACTCTCAACTATATGTGTCTAATGAACTTATGCAAGTGCCAATAATATTCTCATTTAGCTAATAACTGGCCTTTTTACAGGAACCTTTATCAAGCAATATAACTTGGACTATTACACATTGTGCATTTATGGTAGAAATGTGTTTTGAAGATTGGTGAATCTGTAACTGCAAGAGAGACAGGTTTCCGAGTTCGTTACAAGTTAGGAGGACATGATGCTGTTCCAGATAGAAAATAAATACAGCTATAGATTGCAAATTTCAGAGCTAAAGGTCCAGCAGCTAAAAGAAAGCCTCTTGGAAGGGCTCGAATTAGTCAAACTACAGGCAGTATTCGAGTTGTGAGACTTTCTTTTACCCAGTCTCTTACACATTCCGCTCGCAAACATGCTTATTCATGAAACTGCACGGGCCTTACTGGAAAGCTCGAATATCAAAATGTGGGAGATATTTCTGCCGCACCCTGTATATCTTAAGCCATGACTATTAGTGATTTTTTAAATGTAGTCACCACTTATTAAGGCCCGAAAGCTACTTTAGAATAAGGGTTATTCCGTGTACAGTACGTTAGTATCGGAGATTGGATAAACTGTCTTACTTAAAGGGGCAGTTCATCAGGAATTTGCTTATGTTGGACTTGAAGACATCCAGGTTGTAGTCAGGTGGGAAACAGGCAAACGGAACAGAGTTCCACAGGCGTGCACTTCTAAGAAAGTAGCTTTGTTTATGGAATCTACGTTTTCGTTTTGGCACAGGTAAAGAGTGGGGAAACATTTTGGCAGTGGTTTATACTAGACACGTGTTTATCGTTAAAGATTGGTGAGGGGAGTCCAGAGATTGGTGCTCAGACGAGCACTTGTTGTAGAAGTAACGATAAAAAAGACACGCTCGCAACGTCTCTCCTGTGGGAGAGAGGTTGTGATTCAGAAGGTTTCTCGTAATTGTTTGTTTTACAAATGCGTCATCACTTATCAAGGCCCAGAGGCCATTCAAGGGTAAGTATTTAGCTTGTACAGTAGTCAATGAGACAATATAGTACTCGTCAGTAGTGTAAAATTGGTAAATTAGATTACTTAAGGGGAACAATTCATCAAGAACTTGTTTATGTTCGACTTGAAGACAGCTATATTGTAAACAGCTAGAAAGCAACAAAACAGAAGAGAGTTTCACAGGTATGCAGTTCTAAGAATGAAGCTTTGTTCATGGAATCACCGTTTAGAGTAAGGCACATATAAAATGTGGGGGAATTTATTGATAGTGTTTACATCTAGACGGGTGTTTCTCGTGAATGTTTGTCGAGTGGAGACCGTAGATTGAAGCTTAGACGAGTAGATGCCATGAAAATAACGATAAAACATGGGCAGGATCGTAACGTTCCTTCTGTGAGAAACAGATTGCAAGGAAGAGAAAAGAACATCTCCTACTAGACTATGAAGACTATTTTGAACTTCCTCGATGCAGCATTTGGTCTTTCTAGTTGCTTCTGTCCAGATGTGGCACTAATACTCCATCCTTGGATGTACCTGGCTCTTATATAGGTTGAGAACCATTAAATGAAAAAGAAGCTTAGTCTTGGCAGCATTAAATGTTATTTTTGTCCAACATTTAACTACAGACTGAGTGGCTTACTCCAAAGTGTCACGTCAGTGCTTTGGATATATGTTTATCGTTTTCCGTTCGTGTATGTTATAGAGCGTGGTGTCGTCAGCAAATATGCCTATCTCAGAGAAAATTTATCAAGAAGGTCATTTATAAATTTCAAGAATAATATTGGTTCAAGGATTGGTCCATAAGGTACACCCTCATTTATATTATATTATTCTGATGTACGGTGATCGAGGACAACCTGAATTCTTCTCTTATTAAAAAAATTGATTTTATTATATTGAGTATTTGTCCATTAATACCATATGATTAGATTTTCTAGAACATACCTTCGTGCCATACCCTGTGAAAAATCTTGGATATATCTAGGGCTACTGCCTTACCTTCCCCTGCTTTATCTATCGCTTGCTATATGTGTTTAAAGATTACAGTTATGATATATACAGTACAACGGTTTGCCAAAATCCATATTGGTGGTACGACAGAAGTAAAGAGAGTGTAAAGCGGTGGAATGTAGCTTCATTAATTATGGACTTAAATATTTTGGTGAATAAAGGGAGACGGCAAATGGGGCGATAATTTAATGGGTCAGTTCTTTCGCCAGAATTCTTTAAAACTGGTACCAGAAAAGCAGTTTTCCAGCATTCAGGAAAGAAGATTCGTTAAGGCATTTGTTAAAAAGTTTGCAGTGAAGTGTAGCAACCTAAGTGAAGCATTTTTTAATAGTGCAGACGGCATAAAATCTTGTGTGCATGCTGTTGATATCCTGTACATGAGAAGAGGTGATTTTTAGATCATCTGATATGATTTTTCTCGGAAAAGGAAAATCAAGAAGGGATTTGTTTGCTGGGTCCCATGTAGAGTTTAAGGCAAACTGATTGACAAACATGTTAGCCTTCTCAGTTGCCCTACAAGCAATATCATGATTGTTGGATAGTGGGGGAAATTATTGATTTTTCATTATTTACTACACTGTTGTAGATTTTCTAGCAATCACAGATTCCTATTTTCTGGACTTTAGTTGGTTATCTGCTGGTTTCGGTGTATTCTCTCTTAACTGTGGCTATTTCTTTTTTAGTTACTTCTAGCTTCTATAACGTTTTGTCTGTTGTACTTGAGGTATGTCGCATAAATCTGCGGTATTCATAATGCCACTGAGCAAAGGCAGCTTAAAAATGATTCATAAATATCCACACACACACACACACGCAAGCACACACACACACACATATATGTATATATATATATATATATTAATACAATTGTTTATGTGTGTATAATTATAACATAGTCAAACAAGTCTGAAAAGAAAAGAAAAGTACAAAATCAACCGTGTGTGTGCGTTCGTAAATTCTTTATGGCATATCGCTTAAACTACGAAATGACAATTTCTTTCCCAAATTTCCAGCTGAAAGGCAAACGAGTGCAACATAAAGAAATGCCGCGGTTATTATCAGGATATCATTAACTGCGCCTGCGCAAGAGAATCCGAGCAGGAGGCAAATTATCGCAGGAAGAGAAAATTCGGTTCTTCTTATTCAATCTGTCAAAGAATATCGTCGAATAACTACGCAGTCCCCCCCCCCCCAAAAAAAAAGAAAATGAAAGAAAATGAAGGACAATGAATTGAAGGTCACTTGTATTGAGCGGATACCAGTTTTGTATATTCGGTTGCATGGTATCGGCGCCGATTTCAAAAGATTAGCATGGAAATGGCGATGAGAACTGTTCGGTGGCAATTTACGTGGAATTTTGGACTATGAATCTGATTCTCGCTGTAGTTTATTCGTGTGAAATGTCGATATATTCCTATATGTATCGACACATCTGCTTACATATATATATATATATATATATATATATATATATATATATATATATATATATATATATAAATAACTAACTAGCTCTACCTACGTATTGAGCACTTTTGAAGTAAATACTTAAAGTTTACGCATAAATCTATACTTTCGTATATTAAATTTATGTGAGTAAATGAAGTAGTTATATATATATATATATATATATATGTATATATATATATATATATATATATATATATATGTTAGCTTTCTTTCAGTCTTCATAAATATAGATGTTTGTAGCAAGTGAAGGTTAAGGACGACTGGAAACAATGCCGAACTAAGCGGAAAGCACTTAAAACACCAATAATTCACAATGGTCACCCATCTGTTACTAAACAGGCTCAATGTTGCTTAACTTTGGAGATCTGACAAAAAGCGGTATGTCAACGTTATTTTGGTGTGTGCGTGTTTTCGTATATATGTGTTTTGATATGTTTATATATATATATATATATATATACATATATATACCCACATACATACATACACACAAACACACACACACACACATATATATATATATATATATATATATATATATATATATATCACTTTATCAGTACTAACTCGCTTCCATCTTATATTTTACATTAGGGCGAAGTCTAATTAATTAAGAAGCGAATTCGAATACTGTACTTCGCCGCATCGTATATCGCATTGTCTTCAATAAATCTATATAAAGCACTGCAATATATATATATATATATATATATATATATATATATATATATATATATATATATATACTCTTACGTTTCAATGCCGCCCCTGCATTTCGCATAAGCGATTCCCGTTGTAATTGATGATGAAAGCTCCTTCATCTTTTGTCAGACACTACAGCTCTTACTTCTTGAACTTCATATTATGTTATTATCGGTCGATGAGGACGTTAACTTCGAACACGATTTTCTTGATTTCTTTAACCGCATCGAATCTTCATTTCCTTGCAAACCTACGTGCATTTGTAGCTGTAGGTGACGCAGTGCGGTAGAGAATATTTTAAACATCAAGTATAGATTTTTGTCCTGGCGGAACTCGAAACAGCAAGTACGATCGGCATGCCCACCGTTCCATGCTACAACCTCTTAAGGAAAATACATTTTTGTTGATTTATTTACACACATATTTTGGGAGCCCCAACACTTTGATTTGGTAACAGTATAATAGAGCAATGGTCACCAACTTTCGGCCCGCGGGCTAAATCCAGCCCGCGACATCAGTGGTTTCGCCCCGCCGAGAATGCTTAAATTTACTTGATAAAACGTAATGAACACAACACTTTGTGGTAAAATTTCAATTTTAATATCATATTTTGAATACTAAGAGATTTTAACGCTTGTGGATTGTTGATTTGTTTTCTTAAATTAGGCATTTCATGTATCCCAGCTCTCGTCTCTCTGTTGTAAGCTGTAGCATCAAGCAGTAATCCCTAAACCCTTTGCTTTCCTTGCGTTCCAACAGAAATTTGATTACTTTTCTAATTCAATGTCGTTTTTTCATTTTCAGCTTCTATTTTCTTCATTCTTCAGCAAAAGAGTTTCAGAAATCACACTAGCTTTTTTGCTGCTTATTTTGTAAGATGCGAGATGTGTGCACATTATGTTTAATATAGCAATCTTTTTGGTGTTATCGCTTTCTTCTATAGCTTTTTCGTAAATAAACATGTTGGTTGCTTTTGTTTTTTATTTCATTGCACGGGCACCAGTTATTAACATGGAATGACAAGCTTAATTTTTAGTCTTTTTTTCACATGTACTGAATAGCATGATTATGCGACCCCCGTTCGTAATTCGTTCAGTTTTGTAACCGCTGTACTAGGGTAATGCAGTTTGGGACTGTCACTATCCTTATAGTGGATGTAAGTTGATCACAGAACACATATGTTATATATTAAATAAGATATTTCTGATTTGTTTTTTTTTGTTTTTTTTAGATGGGAATTGGTTATTTATATTATTTGTATTCTGTTAAATATCGTGGCGTAGTGGATAAAGCAGTTGGTCATTTATTTCTAAGTTACACTCCTTTGGATGTTGAAGGTTCAATTTTCAATGCGGATGATTAGGAGAATATCTGCATATTCTCCACGTAAATCCAGCGGCTTCCTGTTTCTTTTACCTCACTGCCGCGACACGTGGTCTTCACTCAAATTCTAATTCAATTAATGTTAACCTTACTTGGAATTTAACTATGCAATAACTTTTCTTGCATCACCGATCTATTATCGACTAAGCTCTAATCTGTGTACTCTAAATCACATACTGTGTCTCTATCAGGTTGATTATAAAGTTCTTGCGGTTTTTAACTTTGTAATTCACATGAAAATATCTCAGCTCAAAAAAAAAATTATCGAAAGAAATAAGCCCCATCAAAATCAACACACTTTTGCAACGCAATACAAGTGTATTCATGCCGGTAATATAAAAAAAAAATCTTGCGTTCTGATGGCGATTTAGTCGCTGAAGGCGTTTTTGATATTGCTTAGGATTTTTAAGCATTTCTCACGAAGAAAGTTAGCGGGATGCTTGAAAAGTTATAAGCAGTAGGGGAGACGTCTGGAGAACATGGCGGATGAGGCAGAGTTTCGTAACCAAATTCGTTCAACTTCTTCAGGATCGCTTTAAATAGGTGGGGTCGGGCATTGTCGTGAGAAGAATTAGGTCTTTTCTGTTGACAAATGCTGGGTGTTGTTATCGAAGTTTCTGATGCATTTTATTCATTTGGTTACACTGCGTCTCCGCCGTAATGGTTTCGCTTGCATTCCAAAAAATTAATGTATGAGACTAACATTCAGCATGACCTTCTTTCCGTGCAACTCTGGTCTTAGGAAGTGTCCTGTAGGTTCGTCGATATCTAACCACGGAGCTGAGCGTCGCTGGTTGTCGTAAAGAACACGCTTTTCATCGCAAGTCGCAACCCGGTCTAGAAACAGGTCGTTCTTGCTGCATAAAAGATGGGAATATGACACTTCATAACGACGTTTTCTTTTTCCGTTGTCGATCAATTCCAGAGGAACCCATATAAGTTTTTTTTTTCTGCATTTCCAATTTTTCTCAAGTGTTTGGAAATTATTGTATACGTTTCGTCTAATTTAGAAGCAAGTTTCGGAACAGTTGTGCTATGTGTGGCTTCAACCAAGGTCCTTAATTTATCCTTGTCAGTAAACATCCGATGGTCCACCATTACGCTCATCATCTTCAGAACTCTCGTCGCCGCCACAAAATTTCTTAAACAACCATGGTGCTGTGCATTCATTAGTACTTCGTTGATATAAGAACTGTTGCAGTAGCTTTTCGGCTTAGCTTGAATTGAAATAAGAAAATTGTGTGAATTGCTTTATTTCCATCTTGTATTTAACGTTTTTAAACAAAGGAATAAGTATTTGAAACAATTGTGATTTAAACGATAAAGTAGAGCGAATAATGCGCTTTAAAATGATATTTAAGGTAAAGGTATTATCATGAAAAAGTATTTGGAAATGCATCATTTGAAATCAAAATTAAAATTTCCGCAATAACTTTATTTCCGTCACAGTAGAAAATGTAGAAAAACATTATTTGGAAAAATAAGTTTTATTACATTTGTATTATCAGGTAGATTACCAGTGTAGTAAGGAGGCTTATTATTTTTAGATAAGGAACATTTATGCTGATATGTCACGATTTATTAATTTCTGAACGAAATCAAACTAGAATAAATAAAGCCAGTGCTTCAGCGGCTAACGAGCAGTCGTATGTACACATACAAACGCCCATACGCGTACGTCACTGTTACTACTTCAAATACAATCCTACCTGTTCTCCTCCCAAATAACATTCACGCATCCTTCCTAAGAATGTCTTATTGGAAAGAGAAAAAAACGCCAACGCAGGCAACTTTGAACTACACATAGAACTTATATTGTATTTTTTTTTCGATCTTCACACAATAAAGACCGTCAGAAAATTTTTAAAATACAAAGAGGTCTTATACGAGGGGCGTGCAATAAGTAATGCCCCTGCCCCACTTCAGTAGAGCAATGAAACTTGCTACAGTTATTAGCCTTTCTCTACATAGGGACTACCCAGAGTTATGCATTTCTCCCATCGTTTGATGCAGCTCTGGAGACCGTTTTTGTAGAACACCGCAGGTTGGTCCTCCAACTACGACGTGATTTAGAAATCAAGGCTACATCATCTGGGGAAACGCTTATCTTTCAAAAACAAGTTCATGGCTTGGAGGAGGTGAAAGTCAGAGGGTGCGAGGTCAGGAGAGTAGGGAGGATGGGGTAATATTTCATAACCCCACGCTTGTGATTCTGATCTGACTACATGCGAGTTGTGGACCGGAGCGTTGTCCTGTAGGAGTAGGGTACCTTTGCTGATCTTGCCCCGCCTCTTGATTTTGATAGCTTCCCTTCATTTCCTCTAAAGTGAAGCATAATAGGCTCCTGTAATTGTGGTACCCTTTGCCAGGAAACCTGTCATCACTACTCCGTCCTGGTCCTAGAAGACTGTGAGCATGACCTTGCCAGCGGAGGGCTGTACCCTTGCCTTCTTTGGAGGTGGTAAGTCCAAGTGCTTCCACTGCGTTGACTGGACTTTGGTATCTGGATCATAGTGATGAATCCTGGTTTCATCCTATGTAATCAGTCTTTTGAAAAACATCTTATTGGCACATCTCCAAATTACTCCTCGAGCACTCGACTCATTTTCGCTTCTGGAATGGTGTGAGCAACCTGGGAATCCATCTGGCATGCACCTTATGTATATGCAAATGGTCATGAATGATAGTTTCCACAGACTCTGTACTAATCTTGACACCTTGGGCTATTTGGCGAATAGTAATGCGCCGATCTTTCAAAATGGCAGCCTCAACTTGACGCACAGATGCCTCATCAATGGCAGAAGCGGGACGACCAGGTCTGTGACCTTTTTCCACAGACTTCCGGCCATGTTTGAATTCAAGATGTCAGCGTTTTACAAGGGCATATGATGGGGAATTATCACCATAAGTTTATTTCATTTCATCAAAAGTCTCTTGTGGTGTGCGTCCATTCAAATACAAAAACCGGATCACTGCTCGACATTCAACAAGCTCCATTTCATACCTGACTCAATTCAAATACCTGTAATACAGAAACCACAATTAGTTCAGAGCTGTAATTTGCCACAATACCCGCACATGCAAAATTTCAGCTAGATCAGACAACTAGAAGCGGGTCAGGGGCATTACTTAAAACGGAAGCTCTCGTGTTTAAAAAAAGAACGCTAGCTAAATACGCACAATTTATGTATGTGTATACATGTGTGTACGGAGCAAAGTACGCGTATATGTTAACATATTCTATGTATATGTTTCACTCTTTCGCTTATGATTCGACCATTTTGAATTTTGTGACACAGCGTGTAAAGAATATTGAATCCACAGAGAACATACTAGAGATATTCTTTACTCAGGTAAATAGCAGTTATATACGTCATAATCGGGCTGTTACACCTGTTCTCGTTAAATCACCGAAGTTAAAAAACGTTAAGCATGGATGGTACTGAAACGATGTACACGTTTACACATGGTTTGCCATGTAGAGAGACGGAACCCAACACGTTGTAGCAGAGTACGTCCCAAGGAACATAAGACAAGTAACAACTCAACTTCTTTGTCTTTAAATAACGACATTTATTTCCAAGTTCTTTACCGACTAAAATGAAAGTCTGTTCTTTCTCTCTGACCATTTTCATCTAGAACGTAATCTCCTTCCTTTTTATTATCGTTTTCATTTTCCTTACCGTGGCGTCACTTCGCACACGGTTCGGAATTTGAATATAGCTGACATATGCGCGTCCGAGCTTTGTTACACTCTCAGATGGTTAATCATTTGCGAATAATAGCCTCACTGTGTGCAATGACATCGACACTTCCGTTAGCTTCTACATTCAACTTGGCTTCGAACTGCTCTGATCAGGTCCTGACCAGGTCTTGCCGATTGATCAGGTTGCTTGGGACGAAAGAGTGCGACTTGCTCTGTGCAAATCCGATCTAATAAAAACGCAATTCCCAACAGAAGTGATTTATCATCATCAAGATGATCAGATCACTTCTGTCTTTTCGACGAACGAAACGCAACTCTCGTTTACAGTTGTATTTCTTGTCTTATTTAGATGACATAATGCTTGCTATTCTATGAGATTTGTTGGTTTAGCAAGATTTGAATTCTATTCTATTTGCACATGTTCTAATATAGGACTCACGCAAATAAAAGACGACAGCGTCACAGAAAACCGAATCAGGAAATTAAAACAGTAAAAATAAAAAAAAAATGAAAACTATATAATATAACAACATTTACATATCACGTGATACGCAAGCAAGAAAATGTTTGAAACATATAGAACATTAATTTCAAAAGTGTATAGTAGATTCGCATGCACTACTCTATTTCTAAATACTCAGGCTTCAATATTAACCAGATTTGGCATTGAAAAGCAAAACTAATTAATAATTTAAAAATAAAGATTTTTTTTCTTGAACTTACCAGTACGATGGAATATAAATGTTATTATACTCACCTAAAAGTAAACAGAACGAAAGAATAACATAATTTGGTGAAAAATAATTAAAAAAAAAGGCAGGGAAAATTATGTATTGAGTCATTCATTGCGAACAAAGAAAATAACATACGTATAGGATTACAATTCAATATGTGGATTTTTACATTAGAAATATCTACCATCATCCATTTGCAGTTTTCATGATCTTATCGTCCAAAACGATGGGGATCGTTTTATTTGCGAAATTATGCATTTTTCTAATTGATGAAGTCAATTTAAGAATATTTTAAAATATTATAAATATTTTTAAAATTATATGCGTTAAATTTAATTTAGTCATTATTTTTTCAGATTATTCTCAGTATATGTTTTACAACCCCCCTCACACACACACACACACACACACACACACACATATATATATGAAAATAATCATGCATTTAGGAAATTCGTTTCTCATCGTTGAGCACTTTCAGTTGAATTAAAGTCGGTCAATTTAGCTCTTATGCACAGATCATCATATAATGATTAGATCACTCTGACAGACGTTAAAAAGCATTTAAAAAATAAATGTTCAAAATTCAACAGCATTTCTCGCGGTTTACATTAGCCGAGCGGATTAGGTCCTTGATAATGAAGCCAGAATTGGCTTCTGTTGCCGGATTTGAATATATTGACTTGTGTTAATCGTGACACCCTGCATTGATGATTCCCAAAAAGATGAGACACTAGTATCTGTACTTATTCAATAATTATCACAGGAAATTATATATATATATATATATATATATATATATATATATATATACAGAGAGAGAGAGAGAGAGAGAGAGAGAGAGAGAGAGAGATTAATGTAAAGGGAAAGGAGAAAGTTCAATTCCACAAAGGAGACTTATCCGGATAATGACAAACTCAACAATGATTATTGGAGCTTATACAATAGGACAACAGGCTAACAATATCTAACAATATATAGTTTTGTGTCTTCATTCATACTCCTTGTTGTCCTATTATATATATATATATATATATATATATATATATATATATATATATATATATATATATATATATATAATTCAATTCTATGGTGTGAATTCCTTCCTCATAAGTTGCGAAACGCCTTATCTATATTTTGCAAACTTCACTCAAATGGAAATTCATCTATCTCGCAGTTTTTTTAGATGTGTTTTGTACGGAAATTCGTCTGGTAAGGATTTTACAAATTTTTTTCAATTTTCATTATTTTTACTTGGAATATCCTGTTTTACATTATTATTTCCATTTTATTTTCAAATAGCGCAGTAATTAGCAAAATTTATAATTAACTATATCTATTTTGCTACCAACATTTCTCATATGTGATAAGGCATTCATTAAACAGTCGTGGGTTAGGTAAAAAAAATACTTTAATAAGGGTGTCACGATTAACACCAGTCGACAGATTTGAACCCGGCAACACGAGCCATCACTGGCTCGATTAGCAAAAAAAAAAAAAAAAAAAAAGAAAAAAAAAAGAGAAACATTCAGGGGGAGGGTGGGGAACGTGGAGAGTAATCGAAACTTCCTCTTCGTTCTAACTACCTGTTTCGCAAGTGACTATCAAGATATGCTCTTATGTCATGATGACAGAGGAGCAAGTGCCCCATCCTACTGGAAGTGGCATTCTTTTTTCTGAACATCTCTTGGGAACATGGTATAGCGTATTCATGTAGAAGTTGAGATAATTTAAAGAGTGCATGCATTTTATTGAGACCCTATATATATATATATATATATATATATATATATACATATATATATATATATATATATATATATATATATATATATATATATAGATATCGCTATTAATCTTATGTAGAGTTTTGTTGATTTTTATAAACAGTATGATAAATAAGGGTATTTTATCTTTAAGTTCATTTTCATCCCCCTACAAAAGGAGGGTGGACCTTTAAATGTATCCTCGTCCTTTCGTCCGTTCGTCTGTCCGCACTTTTCTCAACTTCACCTTGGAATTTTTTGAAATTTTGCACAAACATCAAACATGATATGAGTAAAAAAAAAATAACAGAATGGATTTTCCGGGGAGAATCCGCTTGCCTCCTAGGGGTTCCTTTTAGGTTAAAATGACTAAAATTGATATTTTGTGATTATTAAATAAATGAATTGATGCCTTGGATTTTTTAAAACTTTCTGAAAAGTTATAACTAACTGATTTCTGTATACTTTTGTTTGTCTATACTTTGTGACAATACTTGGGTGTGCCCCAGGGGTTCTTTTAAGGCTAATAAAAACACTCTATTTTTCGGACTACTTTACCATATCTGTCCAAAATTGTCTGTCTATATCTATGTCTATTCAGCAGTTTTGCATGGTGCTGAACTTAAATTCAAACATAATAAAACCTTGGGGACGTTTAGGACTAAATGAGGGGGCGCAAATGATGGGCATAGGCATTTTTTTATTTTTGGATGGGGAAGAAGTCAAATGTACATATGTTAAGGCTTAAAACTGCACTGTTTGTTTATTTTCACCGGGATTTAACGTCCCGTGGGGACTGTTGAGGCTTAATGCAGGGGAGGGGGAAAATGATGAACTAAATCGTTCACTGTGCATTCGTTGGTGATCACGCATGCTTCGCTTTTGTTTATAAAATCGCGCCTATCATTTGGGTGTAAACAAATATCATTTAATTCTTTATTTATTTTATTTTTTCTCATAAACAGTAATCTACGGACATCCATATTTCAGGGTCCTGCCTCTCATCAGCGTAGCTTGATTGTTTTTTAGGAATCGAACATGAAACCATGTGTATCATGCTTTAAGAAAAAAACAACTCTTAAAGGTTAAAGACGCTTAATAATCATAACATCTTTTATAAAAAAAAAAATCAACAAAAAATCTATATAAAAGCGATCAAAATGACTCGTAAAGTCTTCTATGACTTCGTTGCGTAATAGTTAACGAACGAAACTGTATTACACATGGTTTCAGGTTGGATTTTTTGAAACAGTCAAGTAACGCTGAGGAAAGATACGACCTTGAAACAGGCATATCCATAAATTACTGTTTTATGAGTTAAATAAAATAATAAATAAATAATATTTGTTTACATCCAAAAAGTATGCGCGATTTTTTAAGGAAACATATCTTCAAGGCTGAAGACACTTATTAAACATATTATCGTTTTAAAATCAACACTATATATATATATATATATATATATATATATATATATATATACTAGCAGTTCAAACCGGCTTTTTTCGGGTCCTATGTACTGTTCCTAATTTTATGTGCATAGTCATATATATATAGTAAAACGTTTGACTCATGTCCCGGTAACCTACATCTAAAATTTCAAGTTTTGACCGACAATTGGTGGAGCAGTTTGGTAGAGTCTGCAAAGGTCAACTCTTTCAACTTTGACCTCTTGGCAGCAAAATTCTCGTCCAAAATCAGATCAAGAAGTTTTCTGTATGCCTGAATACTCTCTCTGTATAATTTAAAATGTTTAGACCCAAACTTGGCTGAATAGTGTGCTAGAGACGGCAGAGGTAAATTTTTTTAAAATTTTACCCCAATTTTGACCTCTTAACATTTATTGTTTGGAGCTCAAATCAAATCAAAAAAGTTTGATCTATGTCCATGGAACGTACCACTAAAATTTGAAGTGTTTAGACCCAGAATCGGCGGAGAAGTTTTATGGAGGTTTCAAAGGTCAGTTCGTTAAACGTTAACTCTTGACAGCCATATTTTTGGCCGAAAACAAATAAAAAACTGTCAAATCTCGAGCCTGTAGACGAAAAATTGGCAGAGTATTCAGGCAGGGAAATGTACATACAGAGACACCCCCCACACACACACAACTTCACTTTATATATATATATATATATATATATATATATATATATATATATATATATATATATATATATAATGTACGTATTGTTAGAAATATTCCAATATGATTTCGATTTAATATCTTTCAGTTTTAATCTAGGTGGATTCAAAAATACTTGTACCTACATTAACTATGGCAATTACTTCAGCCAATTAAGAACTTGGCTGAAAAAAAAAAATTATAAGTTTTAAAATAATTCAAACCAGAATCAGAAGGCATGAATTGTCTGTGTTATTGAACGAAGTATTCTTAAGAAAAATGGCACCTGTGTGTGTGTGTCTGTGTGTGCGCGCGTGTGTGTGTGTGCGTTTGTGCGTCTAGAAAGATCAGAAGAGATAACAAATACAGATAGATATTTTGAGCAAAAGAATCATATCATTCCAATGCCTGATGCGATTAATGATAAATTAGATATTACATGAAACATGAAACTGATTTTTTTTCTCCCAGGCATGCGCACATTAAAACAGGAAGTGGCAAGACTGATGCGCGCGCATAAATGCACGCAACAATGTTTGACATTTTCTCTTATGTAGTGAACCAGACCATTCATAACCATATAAAAAAATAATGAGAATTGATTCGAGTCGAAGACAAAAAAAAGAAGAAAATTAAATGATCGAATAAATTATTGAATATTTTTAGTCTCTTCTCAACCACCACCACACAAAAAAAATAAAATAAAAAATAAAAAACACTATAATAAATTTTCTGGCAATAATCCTGTATGATATTAGAAAAGTTAGAAAAAATTGACTTTTTATATAACGATAAATTTAAAGATAAAATCAAAAAGAAAAAAGAAACAAAATTAGAAGTAGTCGGGGAGTTTTTTATTGTTATTATTATTGAATGATACTTCACTTGGAGTTGGGTGTTTATTATTGGATTATTTTATAGCTATATAGACTATGGGATTAACGGATGCCTTTTTTAAAAATAATATGCGTATTAGCATATTTTAAATATTTATTAACACGTTCATATAAAAAAATTAAAAGTTTCTATTAGATCCACCTCCAGAATTTTTAACATGGGAAGTTTGTGGGTGCTTATTCGGAAAGCCGTTCTGAATATTTTTACAGAAAACTGTGGAGGTGAATCTATTTGTTTATTCCGCGCGCATACAAACATGGTCGCCAGTGAATTACAGTGCATAATACAGGTCTTTATATCTCGAAACCTACTAGGCTCTGCAAAATTTAAATGAGATTGTTTAATTCAGCATAGTTGAAAGTCTACAAACGTGGTCATTTTTAAGAAAATTGTGGAGGTGGGCCTAATGTAAAAATATTTTTAAAAAATTAAAACCAGTAGTAGCTGATGACTACGATGGATATGCGTGACGCGATTAAATTCTGCTGGGGCGATTTGATACACTCACATCTACGAGTCGAA
Organism: Euprymna scolopes; assembly: GCF_053919585.1. NCBI lineage: Eukaryota > Metazoa > Mollusca > Cephalopoda > Sepiida > Sepiolidae > Euprymna > Euprymna scolopes. The sequence goes on from NC_136510.1 coordinate 110,370,481, forward strand.
AAAGTTCAAATTATATTTTTCCTTCAAAAGCAACTCATTTAGAATAAGTAAACTATAACTTATTCGTATTATTTAAATTATTTGAACTACTGTTCGCAATTTGAGCGTCATTTTAACAATTTCTCGGTCGGTATCATATTTTTCAGGTGCATCATGGCCAACTCGGCAATGTTTCTCTCAGATCGAAACTCTGCACGGAATTCATCCGATTTCGACTGAAACATTGCCGAGTTCGATAAAATATATCTGACGAAGGTCGGAACGTACCTCGACCGGACTTTGTGCAACTGAAACTCAAACTTCGAACCGTAACTCTTATGTATATATCTACAAAAGTGAGAATGTGTTTGTAAAGACACTTCTCAACCTATATACTCCACGAATTTTAAATCTGTTTTCAACTGTTTCACAACTGCGCATGCGCAGTCATGTAACAGCTTAGTATCTTTAGGTTAAGTAAGAGTTGATTTGAAAGTATTTTTAAAATACCATGTCAAGCTGGTCTAATGCTTACTGTGTTGATTCACTGTGTTTAAGTTTTAGTTTCGATCTCTGCTAAAGTATTTTCTTTTACTTACAAGAAGTAAACAGTTTAGAAAAAATAATACTCGTATGGAGATGCCGCAGTTTATTTCCGTTTGTTACTTTATTTTTTTTTTAAAGTAATTTAACGTCATGTTTATACCTATGGTATTTCTTATTATAATTTATAAATATTCTTAATTAATTAAAATATAAAATGTATACGTATTTTACGACCGCGCCACGCTGGGCTGCCTGCTAGTAATCCATATAATACAAATTATCACTCCTCATCTAAAAATAAATTCAGAAAGAACAAACACTTGTAAAAAACAAAACAAAAACCCTGTAAACAATCAGGTATGCGACCGGCGTATTGCCAATAAATAATAATTTACCTTGCAGAGAGAGTTGTTCATTTATTAAGCAATTAATATAGAAGCACATTTTTTTGCAGAAGATCTTTCTTTCTTATCATTTTTGACCTTTTAACTGGTTTTTATCTGGAAAAATGGCTGTTAAGAGGGGAAAATTAAAAAAAAAATATTGGTACATGAGGGTCAGCAGATGTTTACTGTTTTCAACTGTTTCACGACTGCGCATGCGCGGTCGTGAAACGTAACAGTTTGTCTTCGGGGAGAGCGGTTCGTTTGTTAAACAATTGATTAAGAAACGCATTTCTTCTGGAGGATCTTTTCATCGTTTTTGACTTTTGCTCAGAAGCGGAAGATGATTATGAATTTGGATACGTAGAGTTTTCTTTTTAAATAAATGAAAAGCAATTATTCTTTCTGACCTGGTGCAATTCTAGCATTAGACAAAAAGAAAACAAAAAGAAAACTTATTATGAATATTAAAAGATATCTATTACAAAAGAAGTCGAGTAATGCAATTAAAACGGATGTTTTCTGCGGTAAAGACGGAGAGGAATGACAGAATCGAATTTGTCGGAGTAGAAATTTGAACTCGTATGGAAATTCAATTAGAAGAGCGAAATCGACCGTACTCTGATAATGGTAATAAAGAAAAAAAAATGGAGGCAATTGAATTTATCGATAAAAGCAATTCTAAACAGCAAAACAAAGTCCAATGTGGTTGACAAAACTGCGCCAATCGCCGAGGAAATAGTAGAAAATAAAATTAGTGCACGCTGGAATATACAAACGCAACATTTGAAAAATATCAATGTATTTTTATTCCCCAAGCTCATAAATTAATATTGGAAGATAGGATAATGAAACATGTTAAGCATTTGAGAACACAAACACATACACACAATTTGCTCGGTAGGGGAGCAAATAAATATCATATATATATATATATATATATATATATATATATATAGTAATTTATAAAATATATATGGCGATTAAGCTACACTGAATACTCCGTATATATATATATATATATATATATATATATATATATATATATATATATATATATATATATATATATATATAAATTAATAAAATATATATGGCGATTAAGCTTTAATAAAATATATATGGCGATCATTCTTTGGAACTTATGCGCATAAGCCTGAAGAATCCTATAGTGGATTAAACGCGGAAAATTCAGTGTAGTTTAATCACCATATATATTTTATAAACTACTAATTAGCTCTACCTACGTATTGAGCACTTTTGAAGTAAATACTTAAAGTTTACGCATAAACTTATTCTTTTGTATATTAATTTATGTGAGTAAATGAAGTAGTTATATATATATATATATATATATATATATATATATATATATATATATATATATATATAAGAATTACAGTTAAGTTTACCAAAATAACCCAAGATGGCAAAACTAAAATATATTATAAATATTGAAGAGTTAATATTTATAAAGTAATCTCAACCAGGTGTTAAAGCTCGATAAAACCAAATAGGAAATAGAGCTTATAATAAGAACAAGTAGTTAACAAAACATGTTAAAATGCACTTTGAAAAAGAGTTAAAAACATATTTAATTTTTAAAACACTAGATAAATGGATAGTCCTTAATCCGTGGAGTTTCGAAGAAATACTTTCCTTCTCATCAGAGGGTAGTATTTAGCAAACTTTGGGATCGGATTTTGCTTGCATGATTAAACAACAAGTCATAGATCTTATTCGGTAACAAATAGTGAAGGAATATGGTGAAGAAAAAGGTGATTTAACGTGAATGGAGAGTCTCTTTTTCAATTTTTTTAACGTTTTATTAACTACTTGTTCTATATATATATACATATATATATGTGTATATATATACATATATATATACACATATTGTGTATATTTAGGCAGCATTTTCTCATTTAGACAAATATTATTGAATAGCACGGAATTCAACAAATAACACATCGTCGCGAAGATTGACCCTCCACCTCTCTGACTCTAGCTCCATATCACAACATTTGAAGGGACATGGCTCCCAACATTCAGAATTTCGAAGAATTATAGTAGAAAATACAAGAGTATTGCAGAGTGAGAGAAATGTAAATAGGCTAAGAATACTCGAAGCATTGTACATTAAAACAAAGAAGCCTCAAATAAATAATATTAATTATGAGTGCAGCCGAAATATTTTGAAATGTTTGGGATAAATGTTAAATAATGTATATATGTGTTTGTATATATGAATCTGTTTAATATATGCAAAAAAAATAAATTCGCCCACTTAACTTGTAACAAATTACCACATGACTAGGAAAAAAAAATATATATAATTAAATTTAAAAAAAAAACCTACATTTATTTCTACAATATGCCTGAGGATGATAGAAGTACTTCTGTGGAAAGCGCTCGCGATTATGGATCCAACATATACAATTTCGAGAAAAAACACAAAAAGGACTATTCGGAGATTGGAGAAGATAAAAAGGAAAATTGTAAAACAGAATAATTCCGTGCTATTCAATAATATTTGTCTATATATATATATATATATATATATATATATATATCAGAGAGGCGGTAGCACTCTCTATATAGGGATGGCCCGTACACGCCTATATACGCCTACAAAACAAAACTATCCAAATCTCAACTAAAATCAACTTATAAGTTTCAAAAAGCACATATTCTTACAGAGAAGCGTCTTACGAATCCAGCGAGTGTCAGAACGTCGGTTAAAATGTCAAAAGAGAGCAAAAAAAAAGGGTACAAAAATGGCCAATTGTTCTTCTTTCTTCTTTCTTCTTCTTTCTTCTTTCTTTTGAGACGATGTATCTCGGTGTACGAACAGTCTCTGACAACAGTTCAAGCATTAATCGACTGCTCTTTACACGGAGAAGTGCAGTGACTCATCGCTTTTAAGCTAACTCCATAATTAAATAAGATTACCTGTAATAACAAGATTTAAACACTATATACCCAATGTAGACAGACCACTTCGAACACGGAACTTCTCTCAAAAGGGACAGCTCCAAATAATACACCGGATGCTCACAGACGTTCCAGTTTGCCAGTAGCCTATATTTCTTGGACGCTGAATATTTGAGGTGAACGTTAAGGTTGTTTTCTTTAAACAGTAACCCACCAGCGTTAATGAAACCACGAAATCTTTATCTCAGTTGATCAAAATTGTTATAAGAGTAACATATCAGCAAGTACGAAGTCAAATAACAATGTTATAAAAACAAATAATTCTTCAGATTTTGGATTGTAAAATATGTACAAAATGTCAATGCTGTGACCAGGATTCGAACCTAGGTTAGCACGGCCACAACGTGGGGTCCAAACCTATAGACGATCACGGCTAACACTGACGTCTGTCGCTCTTGGCAGAAAGACACATGACTACTGTCAAACTATTGAAAAATAAGGAGGAAACTTGAAATTCTCACGCATGCGCAAAAATACACTATAGTAACCATTGTTAAATGCAGCTGAATCTCTTCGCTCGCTAAGAAAAGTAGATCAGACCAGTTCTTCTAAGAACTCACCAAACGCCAAAGGAAATAAGTTAAATTAACCGCAAAAGAAACTGCAAGAAAGTCATCTTCTAAGAACTCACTGGAAGCTGACCAAAAAGAATCAAAATCCAAGCCCTAGCCACAAAAATAACTAGATATTGTGGCTACTATACACAATCTACTAATAAAAACAAGTAAGTTTTCTAAAATAAACTACAATAAATTAACCAAGTAACCTCACACTTTCACTGATTAGGACTTCATATAAAGATAACAACTACACTATTGGTGTATATACCGTTCCACACTTTAACTATTGGTGACGGGGCAGTATCTCAATTCTACGAGAGTTGTCTTGCTATAAGATAAGTGATATAATAGTAAGATACACATAAGTGTTATATGTTTACATTTAATAAAAAATGCCAAAGTCAGCACGTAGTAAAAAAGCTCAGAGAAATATAGACTATGAAAAAAACAAAGTCAAGGTATTATCTGAGCAAAAAGAATACTATCAGAAAAATGCTGAAATAATAAAAATTAAGTATCATGCAAATCCTGAGGCAAAGAAGGCTGCCTCACGTGCTGACTCAAAAGCACGGTATAACAGGGATTTTGAGGGGAAAACTGCCTCACGTGCTCTTTATAACAAAGAACCAGAAAAAAGAAGGCTGCCTCATGTGCTCTTTATAACAAAGAACCAGAAAAAAGAAGGCTGCCTCACGTGCTGACTTAAAAGCACGGTATAACAGGGATTCCGAGGGAAAAAGCTGCCTCACGTGCTCTTTATAACAAAGAACCAGAAAAAAAGAAGGCTGCCTAACGTGCTGACTCAAAAGCACGGTATAACAGGGATCCCAAGGGGGAAAAAGCTGCCTCATGCACAAACTATTATAAAAAGACCTAAAACCCAGCAGGAAGCGACCTGCTACTAATGGAGGCGGCAATGAGCCGCCTCCTAAAAAAGACAATACTATCATGAATGTTAGTTTAAAAATAAGACTGTAAGTAAAAATACTAATTAACAAGAATAAAAAAGCATTGGAAATGCAAAAGGATATAGGGATGGTATGCCAAAAAGTATACAAACAAGATAGCTATGAATGGCTAGGCACATGGAAATAGAATTGCATCCAAAGTATAGCCCTATAGCTTTTTCCAAACGTAATTATGGCACGGAATGAAGATTGGAGAAAAGCTATAGGGCTATACTTTGGATGCAATTCTATTTCCATGTGCCTAGCTATTCATAGCTATCTTGTTTGTATACTTTTTGGCACACCATTCCTATATCCTTTTGCATTTCCAATGCTTTTTTATTCTTGTATATATATATATATATATATATATATATATATATATATATATATATATATATATGTGTGTGTGTGTGTGTGTGTGTGTGTGTGTGTGTGTGTGTAGTCATCCACGTACAGTACTGTTTCGCTGTTTTACAGCTCATAAGTGCTGCTACACAAGCAACTACTTCAAGTTAGGATCGAAGCCCGATCGCCCAAACGACAATCGGAGCTTCGATCCGTTGCGCTATACGGCTGCTGCTATGCGGGTAGTGAATTAACAATGCTTTGTCATTGTCCAAAGTATCTAAGCTCAATTTCTTTACACAAAGATCATCGCTTCATACGCTAATTAATGATCATTTGTATATCACTTCCGAAATACTCAACCTAAGATAGGGAGCATTATATATATATATATATATATATATATATATATATATATATATATATATATATATATATATATATATGAAATGAAAATTAAAATTGAATTTACCAAAATGCTCCAAGATGGTAAAATTAAAGTAAATTATAAATATTAAAGAATTAATATTTATAAACTTATCTCAGCCAGATATAAAAGCTCGATAATACCAAATAGGAAATAGAGCTTATAATATGAGCAAACAGTTAATGAAATATGTTAAAAAATACTTTGAAATGAGTTAAAAACATATTTAATTTGAAAAGGAAACACTAGATAAATGGATAGTCCTTAAAAGGAAACATTTATCTAGTGTTTCCTTTTCAGATTAAATATGTTTTAACTCATTTCAAAGTGTTTTTTAAACATATTTCATTAACTGTTTGCTCATATATATATATATATATATATATATATATATATATATATATATATGAAATCAAAAGGATGTATTGATTACCTGATATACGCAATTGTAAACTTCAATCTAATATAAATACCAGTGTTTATATATAAATAATTTTATCCCAACCGAAAAATAAAGCCCAATGCGCAATATTTTGATTTCTTTCTGTCCTCTGATGAGAAGAACGGAAAGAATATCATTCTTTGGAACTTCGCGTAAATTTTTTTTAGTGAGTATGCAGTCGGCAATAAATTTTGATTGTAAATTTAAACATAATTGTCTTTCTCTTGTATATATATACATATATATATATATATATATATATACATATATTTATATATATATATATAAATTCTCAAGTACCTTATGCCATAAAAACAATAAATGGGATAGATAAAAAGAAAGGGAAATAAAAAAGATGTTTATTATCTTCAAAGACCTCATTTGTCCACCACCCCCCGCTTATAACTCCCACCCAGGTTATATTCTAACTTTGTAAACGAAATAAGGAAATGTTTTTGTTTGAAATATCAGTTCTCGACGGTAATTCGTAGCCTGAAGACGTAATCCCACAACGCGGGTGATTACAGAAACATGTATGCACATATGTAGCCATTAATGTTTGTATAAATAAATTATATATATATATATATATATATATATATATATATATATATATATATATATAAATATGTAATTATAGAGCATATAACAAAAAAATGACACAAGTCCATATTCCAAGCTTTTAATGTTTACCATCTTACAATTTATCCCTTTAATTACTTTGACATGCACAATTCTTTAGAGCACCTGTTTCGTAAGGCAAAATCATTCATTTAATTATTATATCAATCAATAAATCTATTCCGTCGTAAACTCATCAAAAGAAACATCACCTACTAACCCATCAAAAGAAAATAAAATGCAAATGGACACGACTATAAAATCCGAAAATTGGAAGATAAGTTGCAATTACGTTTACTTTTTAATTTTATTATTATTATTTTATTTTATTTCATTATAGAAATTTTGAGTTTCAAATAAAGTCACTATAAAGCTTAACACTTATATGGCAATAAGAGTATCATGATTTATGCAGTAATAAATTTGAATTCTATATAGATATACAATTTAAGATCACATCAATAATCGTTGAACGGAAATAAAATGTAATATATTTTGTAATTAGTTTCGTATACAAAATATATGGACGGAAGGGCATAAGAGATCCGTTGATTGATATAATAATTATATGAATTATTTTGTACTACAAAACAACTGTTGTAAAAAAAATTGAATAACAACGTACTTAAAGGAATAAAGTGTAAGATGGTCAACATCATGGAACTTGGAATATAGCCTTTTGTCATATATATATATATATATATATATTTATTTATTTATATTATAAATGTGTGTGTGGGGGGTTACAGAAGTTCATAAAATTATTTGTATCGTCGGTTCCGGATTTCCGGTGAGACTGTCATAAGCAGAGGGTAAAGAGAGTTTCGCTCAATTGACCGGAGACAGGTAGGCTTAAGTTGGATTTGAAACCGACGGCACCGATGCTTTTCTCATGTTCTCTTAAAGATACAGAAATAAATATTATTCTCTTATATTGATTTCACTCTTACAACCATTACACATGGACGTACACATCCACAAACACATTCACATACAAACACACACACACATATATATATATATATATATATATATATATATATATATATATATATATATATGTGTGTACGAAAACTCGAAAAATTGTATACGTACGTATGTAATTACTGTGAAGTGTTAGTCTCTAAGATGTACACAGAAACGCAAGTGCTTATCAAAGATTGCCCGATAAAGATATATACTTTGTTTATTGTATAAACATTTCTCCAAGCATTATTGGATCCATATGTACGTCCGTGTTTCTCATTTCAAAGAGACAACGTCATCAGACAAAATTCCGTAATTATTTGGTTAGTTTAAAATGGCTTTGCAGGAAAGTTTTTTTTTATTTTCAAAAATTGAGAACATGATTCGAAAAACCTTGTTCAATCTTATTGTTCAACTCACTTAACTCCGGCTCTCTATTTTCTCACCGGTTTTCAATTCTTTTCCTCCATAGTTTTCCCCACTTTTAGTCTATTTCCAACTTAGAGCCATTATGTAAGGTCCATTCTATCTTATGTAAAAGTAGATGTTGAATTGAGTCTAGAATATCAGTTTCCGCCTGATAACGTGATCCCTCTGAGAATAAGCACTGCAGAAACATGTACGTACATGTGTAGCTAATAATATTTTTAAATAAACATACGTTTATAGTTTCCTATCCATCCTTCTTTCTCTTCTCTCCTCTCTTTCTATGCATATATATGTATATATATATATATATATATACATAAATATATATGCATAAATATATATGCATATATATATGAATATATATATATATGTATATATATATATATATATATATATATATATATATATATATACAGATATGTACAGTCTTTGCGCTACTGATATGGCTATGTTTCGATCAGTAGTTATTAACCACGAAGTGCTTATCAAGCAATGACGTATATATTCTTTAGGTATTCAAATTAAATATATTAAATATGAGCATCTAAATAATTTTTGACAATATTGTCAGTCAAGTGTGGTGATACATGTTGGTTGGTTGGAACAACTCAGACACATACAAACAAAGATTATTCTATGTAATAGTAGTTATATTTTGTGAGTTCCATCCTCCCGTCCTAATGGAAAGAATCAGAACATAATTGGCAGCCAGTAATTGAAAACCTTCAGACCAAATACTTGGTTGGTTGTTTTTGTTTTACGGCATATCAACCCTTTTAAGGTTATTTAATGTCGATTTCAAAGATTTGGAAGATTTTGTTTTAAATAGAATATATTTGATGTTTTCAAGTCGGTTCCAATTAAACACGTAGTTGGGACATTAACAGGTACTACCACTCCGAGTCAGAGTGGACCTGGGAGCAATGGCAATTAATGGCATGTATAAATAAATATTAATATAAATAGCCCTGTTATTGAGCAATATTGTATTAATTTGGACGATATTCTCCAGATTTGTATCATATGAATACATTAATAACTTTTAATATATATATATATATATATGTATATATATATATATATATATATATATATATATATATATACAGGCATATATATTAATATATACATATATATATTTATAAATTTATACTTTCGTATTTTAATTTATATGATTAAATAAAGTAATCATATATATATATATATATATATATATATTATATAGTGTGTTAAGAGAGTTGAACAATTAAGATATGGCTACTTTATTTAATCACATTTAATCACATGAATTAAAATACGAAAGTATAAATTCATGCGGAAACTTTAAATATTCAATTCAAGAGTGCTCAATACTATGGTGGAGCTAAGTAGAAAGTTATAAAATATATATAGCGATTAAGCTACACAAAATCTTCCGCGTTTTATCCACGCTAGGATTCATCAGGCTTCATGAATCCTAGCGTGGTGACACACGGAATATTTTGTGTAGTTTAATCGCCATATATATTTCATAACTTTCTACTATATATATATATATATATATATATATATATATATATATATGTGTGTATATATATACATATATATCGTACAGATATACATATACAGACACACATACACCCATATATATGTATGTTTCTTGATGTTTTCTAATTTTTAAAGCTTTAAACAGATAATTAAAAAATACATTAATAACATTGAATACTGTATATATATATATATATATATATATATATATATATATATATATATATATATATATATATATACAGTTAAAGCCGAAATTATTGACACCCTTGCAATTTTTCCGTTTTTTGGAGGAACAAACATTTTTCACTAATTATTTTTATTATAATGTTTATGAACACTTATATCGACAATCTACAGATCTCCTGAGACACTTTTAGTTTATTATGATATATTCAATTTATTCATATATATATATATATATATATATATATATATATATATATATATATATATATATACATAGTACATGTATGCATATTTATATATATATATATTCATATATATACATATAGTACACGTATATATATATGCATACACATATATATATACATATGTATATGCATATATAAACTTAGAATACTATATATATATAGTATACACGTATCTATACATATGTATACGCACACATATATACACATATATATACACACACACATATATATATATCTATATGTAGGTATACATATATTCTTTGCTGTTTTCTAGCCTTAAAACCTATAAAATTAATAAAGCTATGAAAACAGAGCATTCTTATTGTTTTGACTTTCGAGTATATTCAGATCCAGTTAGACACAGTTGATAAACCTAAAACCACATCACTATATATAAAAAAACATATAAGATATTAACTGATACACACTCGAGAAACAAAATATTAAAACAATATTATAATGGTAATAATTTGAAAACTTTATTCTTTATTTCAGTGAGTCATTTTTTATCTTGCAGTCGCTCAATCAACTAACTTTCTCGAATTCATAATCGTTCTGATTATGAAGCAATATGGCGAATTTACCTGTGTTTATCTTTGTTTTTGGATTTAAATATACATTTACCTATGTTAGTAGTGAGTTATGCAACGAGATTTAGGTTTCCTTTATAATGAGTATCTCGACGGTTTGTACTCAAAGTTGGTTGCAAAACCCCGATTATTTGTGATGAAGAGAATCAATTGAAGAGTCGATTTAGTTGGTTTAAGTAAGAGTTTCTGATCCGATCATTATCCTTCTTGTTCATATTTATTTACTATTATTTTTAGAGATGTTGACTTGTGTTTCATATAAGAAAACAAAAATCTACAGAAGCAGCCACTTTGTCAAGTCTTTGACTATGTAGTTTGGGCTTCAGGAACGCCCGAAAATCATAAGTGCTTAGTTTTTTACATACGTAACATACAACTACTCTTGTCTTGGATCTTATTGGATGACTTATAAGCCCGCCGATTTTAGCCATGGCTAAGATGTATACCATGTGTCCTTCCAGTCGAAAGCAACAAACGATTATTAAACGCGTAATCTCAACTTTATTTATTAGGTAAATAGATAGATGGCTTAAGGTTAATATATTATTTATCGGTTTATTGTTTGTTGACAGTCTTGTTTAAGTAGATATTACGTTTGTTTAAATTCTTAATTTACCTCGAGTTATTTTGAATTAAAATTAATAAACGAATAAAATGAAAAATGAGACTTGAACATGTTTCTCCGAAAAAGAAAGCAAATTACGCGACTGTCGTTTAATGCGCGGTAAATGAAAGCAAGATTTGCACAAATGACTCTAAATAGAAATGAGTCATTATGCGAATTATTCCCCAACCAAATAAAATAATGTCTACTTTCTTTGTATTTTCGGAGAATTTGCTATTAGCTTTATGTCTCTATGTGTTGGTGTGTATATTGTCCCGTAACGAGCGCTGTTGAGAGCCATGTTATGTAAGTTATTATGTTTGCTTAAATTCATTCCATGCTGACAATGCGTGCATAGAAATATGGAACGTAACCACAATAGAGATAATGTTATACTCTGATTCATTGCATGCAGCCGTTTATACGCATGCCAATGCATATGCTCACAAAAAGGAAAGCTTGTTGCGGTCCTGCTTTGTCAGTGCAACAGAACCAGGTAGTTGATTCATAAAGTGACTTGCAACAGAAAATAAACAATTTAAAAGCCTGAATAGAATTCAATCAGCCATTGGGAAACCTGAGTTCATGTTCCTCGTACAAGTCAAGGCTACCTCCCAGCCAATTAATACAACATAAGTTGCGTCATATCTTATTTGATAACCTTGCTTCAGTAAAACAAATGTATTATTCTGTACGACTCTAGGAGGTCCAGCCACCCAGGGTTCATTTTACACATTGAGAAAGAGTTTATTTTGAAACGCCTGCTTTTGCTGTTCAGTTATTTGTTCTTGAATTAATTATCCAAGTATTTGGGGCCCTGTCGGTGGGGTGTTAGAACACGCCGACTGCCCCCCTCCCCTGCAGAGGGTAAAAGTCCCTCAATGGGGGTCCTGGATATGACCTTAAACTATATCCAGTGGTGAGGTCCCAGCTCGTGGGCTTTGGGGAGTGTAGAGCCACCTTTTACTTTCCATTGCTCCCAAGTCCACTCTGACCCGGAGTGGTAGTACCTGTTAGGGTCCCAACTATGGGTTGAATAAAAACCGACGTGAAAACAACAAATATATTCTATTAAAAAAACTATTTATAAAAATTTTCTTCAATATCTTTGGATTCGGCATTAAATAACCCGAAAAGGGTTGATATGCCGTAAAACAAAAACAACCAACCAACCAACCAAGTATTTGGTCTGAGGGTTTTCAATTACTGGCTGCCAATTATGTTCTGATTCTTTCCATTAGGACGGGAAGATGGAACTCACAAAATATAACTACTATTACATAGAATAATCTTTGTTTGTATGTGTCTGAGTTGTTCCTTATAGACTGCTAAAAAGTTGGGGCGATTTTTTAAAAACTTTCGCACAAATCTACTTTATGTGTTTCGCAGTTGTTTTAGATAGGTTTTGTATTGGACAAGTATCGATATCGATAATCTATAATCGAAAAAAAAACGATGAAGTAAAGAACAGACAATTGGGATCAAAATTAACACCTTATTTAACCTAGCATCAGAAGTGTATGTGAGAAATTCTATTACCGCACAAGTAGAAAAAGACCAGCATATAACATCAACAGTAGATTCTTTGATATAACAGGTACACGTTCAAAATGGGTGTTTCTCTTTTGAGCACAATTAGTCCATGATACTTGACTTTTGGATTTTAAAGTTTAATTCAAGTCATTATGTCAAAATGATTTTATAATATAACAGTAGATTCTCTACAGTGCAATGTATGGTGGATTAAGTCGATGCGTAGATGGTCGGCAGCTAGAGTAGGCAATTAATCGGTTAGATTGAAGAATTGGGGATTTCATCAAGTTGGATGGCAATAAATTATGGGAGAGTGAAACATCTGTTGATCCTGATTAAACCCCGGGTAGGCGGGTTTTGGGTAGTGTGGAGCCACCCTTTAATTGCCATTGCTCCCAGCTCCACTCTGGCCCGGACTTGTAGTACCTATTAGGGGCTCAACTATATGTTAAACAGAAAATGTCTTTAAAAAACAAAACAAATATACTCCATTAAAAAATTGTTCTTTAAAATCACTGGATTCGGTATTAAATACGGTATTAATATGCCGTAAAACAAAAACAACCAACCAACAAAACCCAGAGTAGTGTCAGCTATCTATATTCATTTCATTTTATAATAAAGATTGAGTCCAGGTGTCTTCATATACTGTAATGATACCTGATGATTACACGGTTGGTGTACGGAAGACGTATGTTACGGTTTAGTTAAGTATTATCTGGTAGGCTACTTTACTCATTGCTTGAATAATGGATTTGCCCTGAACAATAGTAACACATAAACATTGACGTTACATATTAATTGCAGTTATGGCTCCCATAATGAAGATATTTACTTCTGTAACATACCTTTGTTAACAACCTTTCAGTTAACAATTGTTTTAATATTAATTGTAACAGGCCTGCAAGGCTACGACAATCACGAGGATGAATTTGAGACTTGCGTTGTCCCAACAAGTGTGAAAAACGACATTGCTATAATGCTGGTCGTAAGGATTCCGGAAGTACACTTCACAATACTAATGTCGGGGTTTATTCAAGCGTTACCCATATCTGCGTCACGCTTCCAAAATTTTATTCTACATATATGGAATCAACGTGTTCGAAGTACGTCCGTACAAATTTTATACATCTGAACTCTTCCTAAGAGACTGCCGGTGTTTCCAGCCCTCAGAAATATACTGCAGAAAAAAATAAAGAAATATTATTGTAAACGTTTTACAAGTGAATTACCTCTTGTCAAGGTCCATATGCCACTTGAAAATTAGGGTTAGGCAGTGGCCTGTGGTCACCAGGACAACTACATTTTAATCGTTAGTTGGGAAAATTATCTAAACAAGAACTCGTTTACATAAGATGTGAAGACGATCATATGGTAGACAGGCAAAAAGCAGCCTATGGGGGGAAAAAGCTTTGGCATATTTTTAGGTCAATGATAAATCACTCTACTAAAATACATATCCTTGTTAAGGAAGAATTTATTCGAATTTGGCCTCAAACATTTTTATTAATAAGCCGCAGGACTTATAAAGGCATGCCATTTTGTTACGTATTTACATGATGGTCTAGTTTTAATGAAGATAATTACATAAATGAAAGGATCCCATTTTTTTTTGCATCTGTTCAAATCTGCATCGCATTTAGTCATAAAAACACATTTCAAACGATAGATCCATGTTTCGTTTTCCAACACGGAGTTGTCATTTCTAAATATATAAATAAATATATATATAATATATATATAAATAAGTATATATATGAAATAGAACCAAAGAGGTAGTATTGACACGGAAAAGTAGGGGGAAATTTGGCGGCAAAACAAAACGGTAAAAACTTTCGTGGTTAAATAAGTTATATTAGTTTTATTAGTCGTCCGTTTGTGGTGAATTATATTTCTCGAATGGAGATAATGTCTGCCTCACAGCGTCAACAATTATAATATGTGTCTCATGAATTCGACGAATTCGACGAACATACAATGATCAATCAATCAATACGGAGGCATTTGTCACAGCACGCAACCACCGCATGAAGGTACATATACCAATCTACGTTAATATGTCTGCACCGATAGCTAGGCAGATAGAGTGATAGATAGATAAACTGAAAGCTAGGTTAAAAGTGGTGGATAGATAGGTAGGCGGATATATATATATGTGTATATATATATATATATATATATATATATATATATATATATATATATATATATAAGAGAAACTTCTGAAGTGTGGTGGACTAGTGCTTGATTGATTAATGTCTCAAAGATATTAGTGAAAACTGGAAGGAGACTGAGAGGGCGATAATTGAGCGATCGGTCCTTTTACCAGAATTATTGTACGCTAGAGGCCATCCTTCATCTATTTCTAGAGTCATATTCAGCAAGGCATTATTGTAGAATTTGGAAAGTAAGGAGCTAGCTCAGTGGATCATTTTCTAATTAGTATAGCAGGGAGGAAATCGGGAAGAACTCAGACTCACACGCTTTGGAGATGTCTTAAATTGTATGATACTGCGGATTTTCAGATTACTAAGTGTGGCTTAAGTCCGCATAAGGAAATTTGGAAGGGGCTTGTTTGTAAAATCTAAGATGGAGTTAAAGGCAATTCGTTTGGTAAGCAGTTCTGCCTTCTCGATTGCTTGACGCCTTGGCTGTTGCGTTCATCGAAAAACCGGAAGTGGCGAAGTTTAAATTCAGGCAAGTCAGTTGAATAGAGGGGATGACTTTCGAACATCTGTGCGAAAAATCAACCTCTCCCTGTAGGAAATGTCACGTTGAGAGGGAAGGAATTAATGTTTTTAACCAATTTTTCGATATTATCGTCCGAAGGATAGCGCTTTCAAACGATCTCGATCTCGTGAAAATCCGTCGCCTATGCCGAAAGTTTTAGGCAGACATGAAAACACACACATGCATACAGACAAACACACATGATGATGATTGCAACGTCTTGTCAGACGAGTGCGACTACCTCAAACATTTAAAATCCATGAGGGAGTATCTATACAAAGATGATGTTACAGAGTCTTAGCTTTGTACGACAGCTAAGTCTCTCTCGGTTCAAAATGTTGAGATCCAGCAACAAGCAAGAGCAAGATAGTCAGCAACAAATTAAACTGCAGATCAGCTTAATGCGGGTACTAGTCTCTCGCTTTATGGTTTTTTAAATCAGAGATTTGCTTCTCCTAGAAAGGTTGCCTTCACCACGGCTTTCGGGAGCCCTCTCCACCCCAATACACATATACACACACACAAATACACACATACACACATATATACATACATACATACATACATACATACATACATACAAGTGAGATTTATATAATAGATGCTCTGTAATTACATCCAGTTCCATACATTTAATGATTAGTAAAAATAAAAAGTGGAACATAATTGAATAAGCATATTTCTCGTAAACACAAACATACACACACACACACACACACTCACATATATATATATATATATATATATATATATATATATATATATATATATATATATATATAAGTGTGTGTGTGTGCGCGCGCGTGTATAATCACGTACGTGTGTATGTGTACTGAGGGTCACAATTGATCATTTGTGTTTGTTATTGCCTACGGTTTTCTGCGCACGTTAATTGATTTCCTTCCTTTTCTCTGCCCCAGCCATTGCTCCCTTCCCAATTTTCTAGCTTTCCAATTGTGAACAACAACTGGCTAAGTAATCACTTGTTTTACCAATTTGATAAATGATGAGGTAGAAAAAGCAAAATTCAATTTGACTTGTACGAACTGGCCAAGAAAGTTGTCGGCTTTGACTTCATTCCCTTTTTTCCCCTCTTCTTTTTTTCCCCTCATCTGTACATTCATTATCGTTTATTATCTTTCCAAGTTTTTATTAGATAGTGGTAGTATTCACACGCGGTTGACCGTGGACAAAGTAATAAAATAGAAGAAACTGAATTCTGTCTTTTTTTTTCTAGTCTTACTGTCTTTCTCTCTCTCTCTCTCTCTCAGTCTCTCTCTATTTCTTTCTATTACTGCCTTTGTCTCTTTATTCGTCATCTCTCTCCCTCCCCCTCTCTCTCTCTTTCTCTCTTTCTCTTTCTCTCTCTCTGTCTCTGTATCTCTATGTCTCTGTCTGTATCTCTCACAGTCTCTATTTCATTCTATTATTTTTCTTTTTCTGTCTGCCTTTGTCTCTTTATTCCTCACCACGCTCCCTCACCTCTCTCTCTCTCTTTCTCTCTTTCTCTTTCTCTCTCTCTTTTCGATACGGATTCAAAGTAATAGAAAAAAACCCTAAAAATCTATAATATAAATCTCACCTGTCTGTTTAAATAATATAAGTATTATATGTATGTATGTATGTATGTATGGAAACTTATGCGTGAATTTGTCATCATCATCATAATAATCAACATGTATTGCATATGTGTGAGTCTAAAACAAACTCATTTAAAAAAAAATCCAAGCGTCTGTAATTTCATATCAATTGGACTTTTGTTTTCTTGTCTAGTCGTACATTCAGTTATTTGGAAACTTATGTGTGAATTTGTCATCATCATCACAATAATCGACATGTATTGCATATGTGTTAGTCTAAAACAAACTCATTTAAAAAAAAATCCAAGCGTCTGTAATTTCATATCAATTGGACTTTTGTTTTCTCGTCGAGTCGGACATTCAGTTATTTGGAAAATTATGTGTGAATTTGGCATCATCATGATCAAAATAATCAACATGTATTTCATATGTGTGAGTCTAAAACAAACTCATTTAAAAAAAAAAAACAAGCGTCTGTAATTTCATATCAATTGGACTGTTGTTTTCTCGTCGAGTCGTACATTCAGTTATTTGGAAAATTATGTGTGAATTTGTCATCATCATCATCATCATCATCATCATCATCATCAAAATAATCAACATGTATTGCATATATGTGAGTCTAAAAGTCCACTTATTTTAAAAAAATCCAAGCGTCGGTAATTTCATATCAATTGGACTGTTGTTTTACGTATGACTTTTGGAATGTTCCTTCATGTGTATTTTACATGTGTCTGTGTGTGTACGTATGTATAGGCATATGTATGTGTGTGCGTATATGTGTGTATCTACATGCTTATGGTTGCATATGTGTGCACATGCATACATATGTTAGCGTACATCTGTATGTATGCATGTGTTTATTGTCATGTGTATGTGGGGTGGAGAGGGCCCCCGTAGGCTGTGGTGAAGGCGACCCCTCTAGGAGAAGCAAATCTTAGATTATAAAAAAAGGAGCATAAAGCGGGAGACCAGTACCCGCATTAAGCTGGTCTGCAGTTTGACTTGTTGCTGGCTATCTTGCTCTTGCTTGTTGCTAGATGTCAACATTTTGAACCGAGAGAGAGAGAGAGAGAGAGAGAGAGAGAGAGAGAGAGAGAGAGAGAGAGAGATTTAGCTGTCGTACAAAGCTAAAACTCTGTAACATCATCTGTGTATAGATACTCCCTCAGCCATGGAGAAGTTGTGACGCGTGTAGGCCTGAAATGCTGGAAGCATGTAATAATTGATCTGCCATCATTATATGTATATATGTATACATAGGTGTATGTATGTTCATGTACAGGTGTATGTATATGTGTGTATATCTATGTGTATATCTATGTATATGTGTATATGCATGTATATATGTATGTGTGTATGTATTTATGGATATATATTTTTTGTATGTATCTGTATATATGCATGTGTGTGTATGTGTGTATATGTATATGTATGCATGTATATGTGTATGTATGTGCATGTTTGTGTATGTGTGCATATTTATGTATGTGTATGTATATATATGTGCATATGTGTACATGTGTGTATATGTATATATATATGTGTGTATGTATTTGTGTGTGTATTTATATGCATGTACGTGTGTGTATGTATATGTATGTATGCGTGTTATGCATTGTGTATGTATATGTGTGTATGCTTGCAGATAGGTATGTGTGTATGTGTATATATGTATATTTGCATTTATATATGTATATGTATGTATGTCATTGACTTGTCTTGTGTATGTTGATGTATGTGTACTATGTATTGTGTATATATGTATGCATATATGTGTGTAATATGTATGTGTATGTGTGTTTTTATGTATACTAGTGACCGTCTTCAGTGCCATGTCTGAGCGTGTGAATTTTGCCGCAAGACTAAAGTCATTTTCGACTCATGGACTTTCAGTGCCTGAGGGAGTGGCACTCGTCTGATGAGATAAGACGTTGCAATCATTATGTATATCTTCCTAAAACACAAGCGACGGATTTTCACAGGTTTTGAAGCTCGAGCCTTCGGAAGACAAATATGGAAAAACTGGCTAAAAAAAATAATTCCTTCACCTTGAATTGGCCACTTTTCTAAAAGGAGGGGTCGCTTTTTCCCCCGATATTTACAAAAGTTATCCCCTCTCTTCGCTTAAGTTTCCTTAATTTAAACATTCGTCACTCCGTTTTGGCGAAGGGTGAAACAGCAAAGGCTTTAGGTAGTTTTCCCCGTTCTTTTCCTCCTTCACGGTACGAGTGCGAGCCTGCTTACCTACTACCACATCTTTTTTGGATCAACCCACACCCCCAAACACCAGGGCAACCAGTCTAGCAAACGATAAAACGCAAAGTAAACCAAGAATGGTAACTGACTGACTGCTTGGTTTAAAATTTATTGAGCTCTTAACAACGTACAGCGAAAACTGTCAAACAGTAATTCTTAAATCTTCTACTATCACTAAGAAAAGGTAACAGTTATCCAGATAATCCAATGCTTTATAATGTGTCATGTAGTTTTTAACTTTAACCATAACGTACAAGTATAGAATCGATTCTTTTTTAAACATTAGATTCTGCGTTTTATCCATGGTTAACTAATTTGTAGAACTCACTGTCTGTCTGTCTGTCTGTTAGTCTTCATATTTTCAAACTTTATCTCCTCCGAAAGTAAAAATCGAAAAGCGGTGCTAGGGGACCGCTCTTTTATGGGCCTTTAGCCAATTATATTATTTGCAAGGGGTCAAAATTGAACAAATTGTTATACATTTCGTACATTCATCTTAGTTTATTTTTTATCGGTTCATATGCGTGTCACGTTGGCATAGTGGTAACGTCACCAGCTTTGAATGCTACGGTTTTGTTTTCGGTTTCGATTCTAGCTGATAGCACTCAAACATATTTGTTTTACTTTTTAAATCACACTTCTATAATAATATATACGAAATCTGGAAAACTTAAGCTTATTTTATTAACGGGCAGCCCCCCCCCCGCTAACATATCGAATAAGTAATTAGCATGACTAATTTTTATTACGATAATAATCACGTTCAGAAATTTCAGTTATAAAGTATATGTATTTCTAAAGAACTATAAATGTCTAAAATTATTACTGTTTATTATTAATTTAATCCACGTGTCTATAATTATTACTGTTTATTATTAATTTAATCAACGTGTCTATAATTATTACTGTTTATTATTAATTTAATCCACGTGGCTATAATTATTACTATTTATTATTAATTTAATCCACGTGTCTATAATTATAACTGTTTATTATTAATTTAATCCACGTGGCTATAATTATTACTGTTTATTATTAATTAAATCAACGTGGCTATAATTATTACTATTTATTATTAATTTAATCCACGTGGCTATAATTATTACTGTTTATTATTAATTTAATCCACGTGTCTATAATTATTACTGTTTATCATTAATTTAATCCACGTTGCTATAATTATTACTGTTTATTATTAATTTAATCCACGTGTCTATAATTATTACTATTTATTATTAATTTAATCCACGTGGCTATAATTATTACTATTTATTATAAATTTAATCCAGGTTTCTATAATTATTACTATTTATTATTAATTTAATCCACATTTCTATAATTATTACTGTTTATTATTAATTTAAACAACGTGTCAATAATTATTACTATTTATTATTAATTAAATCGACGTGTCTATAATTATTACTATTAATTATTAACTTAATCCACGTGGCTATAATTATTACTGTTTATTATTAGTTTAAACAACGTGTCAATAATTATTACTATTTATTATTAATTTAATCGACGTGTCTGTAATTATTACTATTTATTATTAATTTAATCCACGTATCAATAATTATTATTGTTTATTATAAATTAAATCCACGTGTCTATAATTATTACTATTTATTATTAATTTAATCCACGTGTCTATAATTATTACTATTTATTATTAATTTAATCCACGTGTCTATAATTATTATTATTTATTATTAATTTAATCCACATTTCTATAATTATTACTATTAATTATTAATTTAATGCACGTTTCTATAATTATTACTGTTTATTATTAATTTAATCCACATTTCTATAATAATTACTATTTATTATTAATTTAATCGACGTGTCTACAATTATTACTATTTATTATTAATTTAATCGACGTGTCTATAATTATTACTATTTATTATTAATTTAATCCACGTGTCTATAATTTTTACTATTTATTATTAATTTAATCCACGTGTCTATAATAATTACTATTTATTATGAATTTAATCGACGTGTCTATAATTATTACTATTTATTATTAATTTAATCCACATTTCTATAATTATTACTATTTATTATGAATTTAATCCACGTGTCTATAATTATTACTATTTATTATGAATTTAATCCACGTGTCTATAATTTTTACTATTTATTATTAATTTAATCCACATTTCTATAATTATTACTATTTATTATTAATTTAATCCACGTGTCTATAATTATTACTATTTATTATGAATTTCATCCACGTGTCTGTAATTTTTACTATTTATTATTAATTTTATCCACGTGTCTATAATTATTACTATTTATTATTAATTTAATCCACGTGTCTATAATTATTACTATTTATTATGAATTTAATCCACGTGTCTATAATTTTTACTATTTATTATGAATTTAATCCACGTGTCTATAATTTTTACTATTTATTATTAATTTAATCCACATTTCTATAATTATTACTATTTATTATTAATTTACGTGTCTATAATTATTACTACTTATTAATAATTTAATCCACGTGTCTATAATTATTACTATTTATTATTAATTTAATCCACGTGTCTATAATTATTTCTATTTATTATTAATTTAATCCACATTTCTATAATTATTACTATTTATTATGAATTTAATCCACGTGTCTATAATTATTTCTATTTATTATAAATTTAATCCACATTTCTATAATTATTACTATTTATTATTAATTTAATCCACGTGTCTATAATTTTGACTATGTATTTTTAATTTAATCCACATTTCTATAATTATTACTATTTATTATTAATTTAATCCACGTGTCTATAATTATTACTACTTATTAATAATTTAATCCACGTGTCTATAATTATTACTATTTATTATGAATTTAATCAACGTGTCTATAATTATTACTATTTATTATGAATTTAATCAACGTGTCTATAATTATTACTATTTATTAATTATGTAATCAACGTGTCTATAATTATTACTATTTATTATTAATTTAATCCACGTGTCTATAATTATTACCTTTTATTATGAATTTAATCCACGTGTCTATAATTATTACTATTTGCTATTAATTTAATCAACGTGTGTATAATTATTACTATTAATTATTAATTTAATCCACATTTCTATAATTATTACTATTTATTATGAATTTAATCGACGTGTCTATAATTATTACTATTTATTATTAATTTAATCCACGTGTCTATAATTATTACTATTTATTATTAATGTAATCCACGTGTCTATAATTATTACTATTTATTATTAATTAAATCCACGTGTCTATAATTATTACTATTTATTATTAATTTAATCCACGTGTCTATAATTATTACTATTTATTATTAATTTAATCAACGTGTCTATAATTATTACTATTTATTATTAATTTAATCAACGTGTCTATAATTATTACTATTTATTATGAATTTAATCCACGTGTCTATAATTATTACTAGTTATTATTAATTTAATCAACGTGTCTATAATTATTACTATTTGTTATTAATTTAATCAACGTGTCTATAATTATTACTATTTATTATTAATTTAATCAACGTGTCTATAATTATTACTATTTATTATGAATTTAATCCACGTGTCTATAATTATTACTATTTATTATTAATTTAATCCACGTGTCTATAATTAATACTATTTATTAATAATTTAATCCACGTGTCTATAATTATTACTATTTATTAATAATTAAATCCACATTTCTATACTTATTACTATTTATTATTAATTTAACCCACGTTCCTATAATTATTACTATTTATTATTAATTTAATCCATGTGTCTATAATTATAACTCTTTATTATTAATTTTATTCACGTGTCTATAATTATTTCTATTTATTATTAATTTAATCCACGTGTCTATAATTATTTCTATTTATTATTAATTTAATCCACATTTCTATAATTATTACTGTTTATTATTAATTTAATCCACGTGTCTATAATTATTACTATTTATTATGAATTTAATCTACGTGTCTATAATTATTACTATTTATTATTAATTTAATCAACGTTTCTATAATTATTATTATTTATTATTATTTTGATCCACATTTCTATAATTATTACTATTTATTATTAATTTAATCCACGTGTCTATAATTATTACTATTTATTATAAATTTAATCCACGTGTCTATAATTATTACTATTTATTATTAATTTAACCCACGTGTCTATAATTATTACTATTTATTATTAATTTTACCCACGTGTCTATAATTATTACTATTTATTATTAATTATATCCACGTGTCTATAATTATTACTATTTATTATGAATTTAATCCACGTGTCTATAATTATTACTGTTTATTATTAATTTAATCCACATTTCTATAATTATTACTATTTATTATGAATTTAATCAACGTGTCTATAATTATTACTATTTATTAATAATTTAATCCACGTGTCTATAATTATTTCTGTTTATTATTAATTTAATCCACATTTCTATAATTATTACTATTTATTATGAATTTAATCAACGTGTCTATAATTATTACTATTTATTAATAATTTAATCCACGTGTCTATAATTATTACTGTTTATTATTAATTTAATCCACATTTCTATAATTATTACTATTTATTATGAATTTAATCAACGTGTCTATAATTATTACTATTTATTATTAATTTAATCCACGTGTCTATAATTATTACTATTTATTATTAATTTAATCCACGTGTCTATAATTAATACTATTTATTAATAATTTAATCCACGTGTCTATAATTATTACTATTTATTATTAATTTAATCCACATTTCTATAATTATTACTATTTATTATTAATTTAACCCACGTTCCTATAATTATTACTATTTATTATTAATTTAATCCATGTGTCTATAATTATTACTCTTTATTATTAATTTTATTCACGTGTCTATAATTATTTCTATTTATTATTAAGTTAATCCACGTGTCTATAATTATTTCTATTTATTATTAATTTAATCCACATTTCTATAATTATTACTGTTTATTATTAATTTAATCAACGTGTCTATAATTTTTACTATTTATTATTAATTTAATCCACGTGTCTATAATTATTACTATTTATTGTTAATTTAATCCACATTTCTATAATTATTACTATTTATTATGAATTTAATCCACATTTCTATAATTATTTCTATTTATTATTAATTTAATAAACATTTCTATAATTATTACTATTTATTATTAATTTAATCCACGTGTCTATAATTATTACTATTTATTATGAATTTAATCCACATTTCTATAATTATTTCTATTTATTATTAATTTAATCCACATTTCTATAATTATTACTATTTATTATTAATTTAATCCACGTGTCTATAATTATTACTATTTATTATTAATGTAATCCACATTTCTATAATTATTACTATTTATTATTAATTTAACCCACGTTCCTATAATTATTACTATTTATTATTAATTTAATCCATGTGTCTATAATTATTACTCTTTATTATTAATTTTATTCACGTGTCTATAATTATTTCTATTTATTATTAATTTAATCCACGTGTCTATAATTATTTCTATTTATTATTAATTTAATCCACATTTCTATAATTATTACTGTTTATTATTAATTTAATCCACGTGTCTATAATTATTACTATTTATTATGAATTTAATCAACGTGTCTATAATTATTACTATTTATTATTAATTTAATCAACGTTTCTATAATTATTATTATTTATTATTAATTTAATCCACATTTCTATAATTATTACTATTTATTATTAATTTAATCCACGTGTCTATAATTATTACTATTTATTATTAATTTAATCTACGTGTCTATAATTATTACTATTTTTTATCAATTTAATCAACGTGTCTATAATTATTACTATTTATTAATAATTTAATCCACGTGTCAATAATTATTACTGTTTATTATTAATTTAATCCACATTTCTATAATTATTACTATTTATTATGAATTTAATCAACGTGTCTATAATTATTACTATTTATTAATAATTTAATCCACGTGTCTATAATTATTACTGTTTATTATTAATTTAATCCACATTTCTATAATTATTACTATTTATTATGAATTTAATCAACGTGTCTATAATTATTACTATTTATTAATAATTTTATCAACGTGTCTATAATTATTACTATTTATTATTAATTTAATCCACGTGTCTATAATTATTACTATTTATTATTAATTTAACCCACGTGTCTATAATTATTACTATTTATTATTAATTTAACCCACGTGTCTATAATTATTACTATTTATTATTAATTTAATCCACGTGTCTATAATTATTACTATTTATTATTAATTTAATCCACGTGTCTATAATTATTACTATTTATTATGAATTTAACCCACGTGTCTATAATTATTACTATTTATTATTAATTTAATCCACGTGTCTATAATTATTACTATTTATTAATAATTTAATCCACGTGTCTATAATTATTTCTGTTTATTATTAATTTAATCCACATTTCTATAATTATTACTATTTATTATGAAGTTAATCAACGTGTCTATAATTATTACTATTTATTAATAATTTAATCCACGTGTCTATAATTATTACTGTTTATTATTAATTTAATCCACATTTCTATAATTATTACTATTTATTATGAATTTAATCAACGTGTCTATAATTATTACTATTTATTATTAATTTAATCCACGTGTCTATAATTATTACTATTTATTATTAATTTAATCCACGTGTCTATAATTAATACTATTTATTAATAATTTAATCCACGTGTCTATAATTATTACTATTTATTATTAATTTAATCCACATTTCTATAATTATTACTATTTATTATTAATTTAACCCACGTTCCTATAATTATTACTATTTATCATTAATTTAATCCATGTGTCTATAATTATTACTCTTTATTATTAATTTTATTCACGTGTCTATAATTATTTCTATTTATTATTAATTTAATCCACGTGTCTATAATTATTTCTATTTATTATTAATTTAATCCACATTTCTATAATTATTACTATTTATTATTAATTTAATCGACGTGTCTATAATTATTACTATTTATTATGAATTTAATCCACATTTCTATAATTATTACTATTTATTATGAATTTAATCCACATTTCTATAATTATTTCTATTTATTATTAATTTAATCAACATTTCTATAATTATTACTATTTATTATTAATTTAATCCACGTGTCTATAATTATTACTATTTATTATGAATTTAATCCACATTTCTATAATTATTTCTATTTATTATTAATTTAATCCACATTTCTATAATTATTACTATTTATTATGAATTTAATCCACGTGTCTATAATTATTACTATTTATTATTAATGTAATCCACATTTCTATAATTATTACTATTTATTATTAATTTAATCCACATTTCTATAATTATTACTATTTATTATGAATTTAATCCACGCGTCTATAATTATTTCTATTTATTATTAATTTAATCCACATTTCTATAATTATTACTGTTTATTATGAATTTCATCCACGTGTCTATAATTATTACTATTTATTATTAATTTAATCCACGTGTCTATAATTATTACTATTTATTAATTTTATCAACGTGTCTATAATGATTACTACTTATTAATAATTTAATCCACGTGTCTATAATTATTACTATTTATTATTAATTTTATCCACGTTTCTATAATTATTACTATTTATTATTAATTTCATCCACGTGTCTATAATTATTTCTATTTATTATTAATTTCATCCACGGCGCTATAATTATTACTATTTATTATTAATTTAATCCACGTGTCTATAATTATTACTATTTATTATTAATGTAATCCACGTGTCTATAATTATTACTATTTATTATTAATTTAATGCACATTTCTATAATTATTACTATTTATTATTAATGTAATCCACGTGTCTATAATTATTACTATTTATTATTATTTTTATCCACGTGTCTATAATTATTACTATTTATTATTAATGTAATCCACATTTCTATAATTATTACTATTTGTTGTTAATTTAATCAACGTGTCTATAATTATTACTATTTATTATTAATGTAATCCACGTGTCTATAATTATTACTATTTATTATTAATTTAATGCACATTTCTATAATTATTACTATTTATTATTAATGTAATCCACGTGTCTATAATTATTACTATTTATTATTATTTTTATCCACGTGTCTATAATTATTTCTATTTATTATTAATTTAATCCACATTTCTATAATTATTATTATTTGTTGTTAATTTAATCAACGTGTCTATAATTATTACTATTTATTATTAATTTTATCCAAGTGTCTATAATTATTACTATTTATTATTAATTTAATCCACGTGTCTATAATTATTACTATTTATTTTGAATTTAATCCACATTTCTATAATTATTTCTATTTATTAATAATTTAATCAACGTGTCTATAATTATTACTATTTATTATTAATTTAATCCACATTTCTATAATTATTACTATTTATAATTAATTTAATCCACGTGTCTATAATTATTTCTATTTATTATTAATTTAATCCACATTTCTATAATTATTACTGTTTATTATTAATTTAATCCACGTGTCTATAATTATTTCTATTTATTATTAATTTAATCCACGTGTCTATAATTATTTCTATTTATTAATTTTATCAACGTGTCTATAATTATTACTACTTATTAATAATTTAATCCACGTGTCTATAATTATTACTATTTATTATTAATTTAATCCACGTTTCTATAATTATTACTATTTATTATTAATTTCATCCACGTGTCTATAATTATTTCTATTTATTATTAATTTCATCCACGTGTCTATAATTATTACTATTTATTATTAATTTTATCAACGTGTCTATAATTATTACTACTTATTAATAATTTAATCCACGTGTCTATAATTATTACTATTTGTTATTAATTTAATCAACGTGTCTATAATTATTACTATTTATTATTAATTTCATCCACGTGTCTATAATTATTACTATTTATTATTAATTTAATCCACGTTTCTATAATTATTACTATTTATTATTAATTTCATCCACGTGTCTATAATTATTTCTATTTATTATTAATTTAATGCACGTTTCTATAATTATTACTGTTTATTATTAATTTAATCAACGTGTCTATAATCATTACTGTTTATTATTAATTTAATCCACGTGTCTATAATTATTACTAGGGACGTTCCGAAAGTAATGTCTCCTAATTTTTATTCTGCTAGAATTAATTACAGAAAATACCATAATCCATTGTTATGATGACTGAACTTATGCATTTATGACTTTACAATTTCACTTCTCTGTTGAACATATTGACGGTGAGAGACTCTAGGAAAGCAACCCTTAACGTAGACGTATGTTAAAAGGGGAAATGCGTCATTGGATTCATAGCAAAAGTAAATCGATTATGGTCATGACTATGTAGAAAAAAATAATTCTGGCGCACAAAATTTTTCTTGTGTTAATGGTACCACTCTCATTTTCGTACGTCTATAATTTGTGGAGTTGAAGAAAAACATACTAGGGTTTAATATCCCTTCGTATCACTGATCATTTTTCTAAATACTACAAAGAATTAAGCAAGATTAAGCTGCGTATATTTTTAGATAAGTATTACTAGTTTTTATTATTAAAGTTTATTTTATAACGTTTTAATAGAAGTGACCTATGAGATTCTTAGGTTCCCGTTTTACTTGCCTCCCCATGAGGGCAGAGTTTGAAACACGGTCGATTTTTAATGAGGCGAAAATACAGCCCCCCCAAAAAAGGGGCACTCTGGATAGGAACAAAAAAAAATTGTCTCAATCATGTAGGATTTATCCCCCACTAAGCAAGGACAGAAAATACGAAATGCATAATCAGGACAGATACAACACTTTGATCCTGGCCCAAAGGCCGAGAAAAAAAAAGGTTAAGTTGCGTCTGTTTTTACATGAACTTTATACTAGTTTATATAGAGTTTATTTTTATAGTTTTGATAGAAGGGACCGAAAGACAGTGAGTCAAGTACGATAGCCATTAGGCCAGCTGGACACGTCTTAAACCTACTTATTATTATCATAAGGAATATGTCCTGCGAATCATCCTAGCATGTGCGTTCGGAAAACAGTTAACGTTAACCAACAAATAAAAATCCGATGACCCTCACATACCAATTTTTAGATATTGACCCACTTCGCCGGCCTTTGTTTCTGGGTGGAAACTGATTAAAACGTTTTCCACGTGTCTGAATACCCTGTATACCAAGTTGTCTGTCTGTCTGTCTACATATTTTCAAAGTCTATCTCCTCTGAAACTAAAGGTCGAAGAACAACGCTCGGGGTCTCAAGGTATTGGAGTTTTACGAACCGTTCCTTTATGAGTTTTTAGTCGGTTAAACTAGTTTTTAAAAAATGGCTCAAAATTAAAAACAATCGTTATTCATTCTGTAAATTAATCTTATTGTATAATTAATTTTTAAATTGAATTAATTCATATGGATGTCACGTTTGTACAGTGGAAACGTCACCAGATTTGAATGCTAGTTGATAACAGCCAACTACTTTTGAAATTACGACTATAATTATATATACGAATCTTGGCAAATTAAAATACCATGTTTAAGCGTATTTTACGCCCGCGTAACGCCGGATGCCCCCGTCCGCTACTATATATATATATATATATATATATATATATATATATATATATATATATATATATATATATATATATAGTAGTCCCTTTTATTCGCTAACTATTAATTCGCTCTTCTAGTTTCAATGTCCTATGTTCGACTTTTACCAAATTCTTACTTCCAAATACTCTCTAATCCTTTCTTGCCATTTTTTCTGATGCCATTTTCTGTAATTGTCACCCTCGCCCCGAAACAAACAATTTTGATAATGGCCACGAAACCCCGACTCCGGTAATTCAGGCTTCAAGGCAAAATTATTCGTTTCGATCTTTCGTTTATGCCAATTATTATGCCGTTCAAGCCGTCGCCATTTTTAGTGGACGACTTCCCGTAGCCATAGCAACAATAAAAGATTTTTGCTGCCGAGGATGTGTGCTCTGATTAGATTATGGCGAAGTCGCAATTTGAAATTGCTTTTAAACCGTTTGACACATTTGAACGAACATGATTATCTCCCTTGCCCAGATCCCTCTCCCGCCACCGCCTTTCCTTTCTCTCAATTTAATTCATTCATTGTTTGTTCGGTGTCCAAAGATTTTCATTTTTATTATTTAGTTGATTATCGTGGATTTCGTTTCCCTATTGTTATTATTACATTTATTATTATTTATTGCTTCTCTTTACGCTGTATATATATATATATATATATATATATATATATATATATATATATATATATATATATATATATAGTAAGTTATAAAATAGATATGGCGATTAAGACAATAGTGGATTAAATGCGGAATATTCAGTGTAGCTTAATCGCTATATATATTTTATAACTTACTAACTAGCTCTACCTACGTATTGAGCACTGCTGAAGTAAATACTTAAAATTTACGAAGTAAATACTTAAAAATTAGAAGAATAATAAGAATAGTATTCTTTGAAACTCCGCGGAATAAGAGCTTTGTAAATTGTTGTTTGGAGTATTCAGTCGAACAATAAATTTTGATTCAACTTACAGTTTTAATTTTCTTTCTCTTATATATATATATATATATATATATATATATATATATATATATATATATATATAATATATATATATATATATTAAGTAATGTGATTTATAATTTAAAAATTAAAAAAAAAAATTAAATTTAAAAATCAAATTTTAATTAAATTAAAAATCAGTTTCATAAGAAGGAAAAACAACGAAGCCAATTATCTGTACGATCGTTTCGGAAATCCGTGCTTTTTATTTGTGGTATACTTGAAGTCACGTAGAACAATTATACATAGTTTTTTTGGTAAGCACGGTCTCCTCATCAGCAAATTTAGCAGGATTTCTATTGAATTTAAAAGACACCAAAAATAAACCTAGCATTAAAAGTAAGGCAGATGAATCTGAAAAATTGAAATAAAAGGTTTGGATTTAAAATTTATAAGAAAATTAGTATAGGTTAGAGATAGAAATGAGTAGAAAAATATATATTTTTTGAATTTACATAATAAATTTGATTTAAAAATATATAGAGATAGTTACCTTTTAGTTTTTTGTTTTTTGAAATCAGGAACTGTGTTTAAAGTAGTCATTTAGATGTTTGCTATAGCTTTTTATTTCATTGAATGATGAATTTTAAAAGGGCGACGCTCGTGCAGTAAATTGTTTCCGTTAGCGTATTTTGATTTAAAGACGCTACAGTTAATATATATAGAGAGAATATTTATTTTGCAAGTGTTTAAGGGGAGATAATTGTCATGTGTTATTGGCTTTATTAATTATTTGATTTACGGGTCTAAGGGCGGTAATTGGTCTAACTTAATTTATTTTAAAAAAAATTGTAATCTATTTTTACTAATGAGTAATTTTTAATGATTTAAGGTGGTTTATATTTATTAAATTTAAACCAACGTTTATGATTACATGTTAGAAGCTCGTGTCTTGAATTTACTAGTTTGGTTGTGCTTTTTATATCTTCATATTTTAAAATTTTTAGGGTTTCTTTTGTACATAGTGTACAAAATTTATCTCCTGGTTTAAATGATTTGCAAGTCTCAATTATTTGCTATTTTAAGTTGAAAGAAATATTGCTATTTTTTAGTTGCCAAATATAGTTGGATAGAGTAGTTTGGTTTGATAGAGAGTTATTTTTAAAAGAATGTTTGTGCGTTGAAATTCTATGTTTTATTGGGCCAGATGTGGAACCAATATATATTACCTCTTGATTATTATGATTATTTTCCGTTAAGTCTATTGTTGGATTATAATGTGGTGGGTTTATTAGTAATTGATCGGTAGATTGATTTAAGTTGGTGTTATTATTTAATCTGGTAGTTGAGTTATGGCTGTTGATAGGTTCTTGTATATTTGGAGTTTTTGATACTGTGCAGCTATAGATAACATTTTTAATTTACCATGAGCCTTGTAGGGGACATTTATTTTTTCTTCTACAGTTACAGTCCGATGTATTTTGTATAGTTGTATTTTGTAGTTTATTAATTTTCTTATTATTAGAGCTAATTATTTTCTGATGAAGGTTAGGCATAGTAGAGTAAGAGACTTTAATTGTGTTCTTATTGAAAATTTTATTATATCTATGGGGGGCTTTAAAGTTCTTATCTAATATTTTAAAAAATTCTCTAGCTATGTTTGTTTCTAGGTTTTTGGAATACGAGGGTTGAACCATAGGATCTCCTTGTGTCTATTCTTACGTTTGCGGGTTTTAGTTTGCTGTTTATTTGTATTATTATCTAATATTTGTAGTTTGTTTTTTGTTTTTTGTCTCTTGGTTATTTTTCTTAACTCGTATACGGCAAGACATTGCCATATTATATGCTATTACGCTCTTAATAGGTTTATTTTTAATGCAGTTTATGTTTCTATCATTTTCATTTATGAATTTAATTTGTGAATTATATCCAGAGTTTTTAAGGGCTTCATTATAGTATTTTTCATTTTTGGTAAATATTGATTTAGTAGAAGACAGTCTAGAAATTCTTAGAGCGATATTGGGAACTACTGATTTTAATATTGATTTAGGGTGGTTTGATTGATTGTGGACATATAGAAGTGATTGGTTAGGTTTGTGGTATGGTTCAAAGGTAGAATTTTCAAGATTTAAGGTTATGTCTAAGAAATTAACAATTTTTTTATTAGGGTCGATTTTTATACTAAGTCCATAATTTTTAAATAATTTATGTAGAGCTTTAATTGCTTTTTCATAATTTTTATTAGTAGAATTCGTTATGAAAAGTGCATCATCTCTATATAGCCCTCCTTCAAGTTTGAATTGTTTATGGAGCATACAATGTATTTCATTTAAAAGGAAAAGGCCAACTAGATCAGTGACCTGAGTCGAGTCCGTCGATCCCATTAAAATGTTGAAGTGGTTAGGGGTATTTTTCCTGGTCCAATATTTATTATCAAATGTTATTAAAGACTGTCTAGCTATAAGTATTAGTTTAGTTTCGTCTTGAGTTATATTAGTTAATTTTCGTGCCATTAATAGAGATTTATTAAGTAGGATAGGTGATATAGATTGGTAATATGATTCAATGTCAAAAGAAATATATATATATATATATATATATATATATATAATAACAGTATAGTATGATTTCGAGATCCAAATATGTATTTTTCATGCGAAACAGCTTCTTCAGTACAGATCCGTTTGTTATGCAGAAATACTCTGTTTCCTTTTTTCCATATACTCTTTAGAAAAATCAGGATGTTTTTGCTTATAAAATTATGACAATATAATGCTGCAAGAAGAGAAAAGTTTATAGAAGACTAAACATTGTGGGTTTTTGCCAATACCGCTCTTTATTCATATATATATATATATATATATATATATATATATATATATATATATATAGAGAGAGAGAGAGAGAGAGAGAGAGAGATAGATAGAACAAAAATGGTAATTATTAAAAAGAAGAAGGAGGAGGAGGTGGAGGAGGAGGAGGAGGAGGAGGAGGAGGAGGAAAAAAGGGAGCGGGATGTTTATTTAATTATGAAACCGTAAAACTAATGCTATCAAATCAGGATTGACCCCGCCCTTTTTTTTTTCATTCTTCCTTTGTTGTTAGATGACATAACACGAAGACGACAGTTACAAAATTATGATGATGTTCGTTAATTCCATTTGACCGGTCAATGGCTTCGCATCAATGAATTCAAAGTTTCTACATTATTTCCTTCTTCTAACTTTCGCTTCCAAGGCGGATGTCAGCTCTGTCTCCCGACCCTGTCCCGGCACTGAATTCTCTCTGACTCTCTGACTGTCTGATTCTTCTCCTAAAGCTCTAACTATATTGAGAACTCATCTCTTACTCATGACGTCATTGCATGACAAACAACGTGCATATCGGTCCTGTGGCCTGACATGCCTCACGGGGTCTAAAACATGTCCAAAACACGTGCATCTTTGGTTACTCTGCTGGCGGGTGTATTGTAACTATTCTGCACTTTCACCTAACAATTTAATAAACAAAAATATATCGTAAAACTTCAGTTGCGTTTGTGCTTTATTTCTTCAATTTTGAATAATATACGAAAACTAATTAAAAAAAAAATTTTAATTGAAAATTTAAAACAATATTTTGTACCTTTTAACAAACTTAGGAAAATCCAAATCTAAATTAAGGGGTAAAAATACTGCAAAGAAATGTTTAATAAATAAATATATTTACTAGTGTTGGGACGATTAATCGAAATCGAAATCGGGAAACGTAAACATCGAAACTTTTTGAGGTATTAGAAACCGAAAAACAAATAGTTCTTATTTCCCGATGCCAAAACGGCTCTTTTTATAATCTATTTATTTGATTTTGTTTAAAGCACAATTTTTCATTGATTGTTATACTTATAAACTGATAAATATTTATAAACTTTAAACAACCAGTAAAAATATAATCTATAAATCATCAGGTACAACTGTTTATTTACGTTTGAGAAAATATCTGTTTATTCAACATATCTCTTACGGTAATCGGAAAAATAACTACTTTATAATTAATTGTGTAGAGATTTGTAAATGATCGATATCGGAATCGGTAATTGTATCGGAATCGGTAATTTAATTCGAAATTGGCATTTGTATCGGAATCGGTAATTTAATACGGAATCGGTAATTTTGTTGGAATGAGGGAAAATATTGGAATCATCCAATCACTTATATTTATTATTTAAATAACAAACAACTGATAGCAAACAAAGTTTTAGGATTCAAAACATAATTTTGCTCTTTTATTTCGTAAACAGCCTGACCGATTCCGATGATCCCAAGGTTCTTGTAACATAAAAGTACCACTCAGTATGCGCATGATTCGTAAATCCGACCGTAACTGCCATATTTTATATGCATTTTGATACACTTATAGATCTTTTAGTAACAGACACATTCTTCAGTAGACGTAATCGCTGACCTGCTTCATGTGCATCTTGTGGAACTCGGGAATCTTTTTCTCGAATTTGCATCAGTTAGGATGCTACCTATAAATCTAATTCCTAATTGCACTAACCCTTTATAGTTCATTGGCAATGTGTCTTGTTTTGGGTGAATAATTACCGATTTATATTAAAATAAATGTAATGTGAACAAATTTTGTAACACAAAATGATGCTTTATTTTGGATGAATAAGTATATATTAATGCAACCTCCTATGTATTATTTTGTGTCACGCTTCCATCTTTTTTCTTCTGAGTGACTGTCGTTTTATTGTTATGAACTTCAATTTCTTGTATTTAATTAATTTTACCAAGAATTCTTCATAAGGTTTTTGCTTCCCTTTCAATTATATTTGATGGCACTCAAGTATTCTATTTCTTTTTATAAATAATTCTTCAAAAGTTTTTGTTTCGGTTTCCAATATTAATGAAGAAACTGAAGTTATATATATATATATATATATATATATATATATATATATATATATATATATATATATATATTCTTCATAAGTTTTCGTTTCGGTTTCGATTCCAACTGATGAACCCAAGTCATATGGATATTTGTTTTTCACTTTTGAAATCACAACTTTATAATGTACAACAATCGATATAGAATTGACTTCATAAACATATATAGGGAAATCTATACAAATTTAAATGCCTTTTATGACCGAGCAACGCCGGGCGTCTCTGCTAGCTTAGAAAATACATTTGTATTTTAACAAATAAGCTATAATAATATCATAGTGTCTCCAATTACACTGAACATCGACAGAATGTTAACATCAATATATTACATATGAAATGCTCCTCTGTGGAATTTCCACAAGTCCCGCTAGTATATATCAATATAAATGTTACGTTTC
The DNA here is from genome assembly GCF_053919585.1 of Euprymna scolopes. Lineage (NCBI taxonomy): Eukaryota > Metazoa > Mollusca > Cephalopoda > Sepiida > Sepiolidae > Euprymna > Euprymna scolopes. Next base: position 110,407,405 of record NC_136510.1, read on the forward strand.
AAAATACTTGTTACACACCAATATGATTTGTTTGTGATGAAAAAAATATGTTAAGAAAAGGTGAATTTAAAAGTCGCCTTATTCTATTTGGGTGAGGAATTCAACAGCTTTAATTTAAGAAGCGAGAAAAGTATTGGTATTTGCAGAGAACATTTAGGTACTGATCGAAAGCTTTGAGTCAGAGACGCGATACAAAAGCGAAGTGGTGTCAGTGTTGCTGACACACTTCGCTGTTTGATTTCCATTGGTTAATCTTCGATGTTCAACCTACGACTACATACAATGCGGGCAACTGCCACTTCCTACCGCTACCGCTACTATCGCTCGTTCTCATCTCTTGCTATTCTCTTTAAATATCAGTGGGCTAAGAATATCGCACTCACGCAGTGTTAAATGCCTTAAACTGACTATTATTATTATTATTATTATTATTATTATTATTATTATTATTATTATTATTATTATTATTGGCTCACATGGAGTTTTTACACAAGTCAACAAACGATCTGATTGGAAACCTGTGGTGTTCTCTGGAGGCTGAGTAACAACAAGTCTCCCCAGACGTCCAGTTCTCTCCGTCTCCTTCGATAGCATTTGTAATCATCGCAACAGCCTCTTACCATTGATTTCGCGCCGGCAGTGGACATTGGTTTATACTGGAATTTGAGTGGCACTAAGCCTCCCCAAAGTCCCAGTTCTGTTTGCGCTTGTCCAACCGAGGTCTGGCTGGCGCTCTCTCCTCGGTCTTTCAGTCCTTCTTGACCCTTCTCAGATGTTTGGTGTCACTTTTTTATTTGGGGGAACGGTGATGAAACTATGGGGGGATGCATATAGGGTGTGTAGAACTTGTAGATATGCAGCTTCAGTGTTCCTCATTCCCTGTAATGCTTATTCGTTATATTGTCTCCTTTTATTATCCTACGCATTCAAGGGGTTTCCTTAATATTTCAGTCGTTTTTATTATCGTTAGTCGTTGTACTTTTGCAGTTATTCCCCTGATTCCAATTTCTGACATTCTTTTTTCGAAGTTTTTTGGAATTGTTCCTAGTGCTCCTACTATTATCGGTACTATTTTGATTTTCTTCATCGTCCAAATCCCTTTTAACTCTCTGGTCAGCTCTGTGTATTTGCTTCGTTTCTCCTTTTCTTTCATACTCAGCCTGTAGTCAGCTGGGACAGCAAAGTCTACGATTTGACAGCATATTATTATTATTATTATTATTATTATTATTATTATTATTATTATTATTATTATTATTATTATTATTATTCACATTGCTTGTCTGGCTGTACGCATTGCTGATTTTATACTGATAGGCGGATCATAACAAATGAACATAGGCTATCAGCGTCTTTGTTTTTTTGTTTTTTTTAGTCTTCCAGCACTGTCTACAAGATTTTGGCGGTTCCCAACAAGGCGGTTTTTTAAAGTACTCCAACATTGCAATGGATCTCAATTTTCTCAATCCACTTATAAAATCCTTCAAATCGAGGGTTCCCATCACAATAGGTATGTCTTCTACCTTCTTCAGCTTCCACAATATTTTTATCTTTCTTTGCAATCTTGGTACTTTTCGGACTTACTCCTTTTTTTTTCTTTACATTCATATCAGCTGGCATTGTTCATCAATTATTATAACCTTGTGTGCTCCCCAACACGATTAAATCTGGTATCCTTACTTTAATCTCATTATCACATTGAGTATTCATATTCACAATAATTTCCATTATCACTCTCCACCATCCCTTTAAAAATACGCTCGTACCATTTTTCACTGCATTCCAACACCATTTTCTTGTATAAATCCCAATGGATCCATTTATCACAATACTGTCATGCCGTCTCTTGTATTCCTTTTGAGCTAACTTCTCACAACTACTGAAGATGCATATTCTCAACTTTCTATCCACAAAGTTGACATAGGAGACTTTAGACTTGATTCCATGATGATCTATATTTTTTGTTTAGCTTAATGTTACAGTTTCTATATAGCCTGTTGCCCGTATGTTATCGTCTTGGCATTCAAGAGTTTTCAAAAATG
>NC_136510.1:110411946-110449446 GCF_053919585.1 Euprymna scolopes
CTAAAATAAAGTGCCCTTTATTTGCGTTTTTACCAAAGATCACGTTAAGCTAGTTGGCGCAATTACCCCGGACTTGGCGCAATTATCCCGAAGTACGGTATATATTAATTACAGAAAGTTTAGATGAAATAAGTCATCGGTTTAAAACCCGATAAAAGGGAATCCTCTTAAGCCGATGAATTATCTCATCTAAACTTACTGTTAATAAAAATATAAACAATACGTTTTATTTTAGGAATTTTTTTCTTATTATAGAGCACTCTGCTGTAATCATTTTTTTAAGTATAATATATACTTATATATATATATATATATATGTGTGTGTGTGTGTGTGTGTGTGTGTGTGTGTGTGTGTGTGTGTGTGTAGATATATCATAATAATTATAATAATTATAATATGTAGATATATCATATAGATATATCAGTACTAAATGACTGACGATTTGGGAGTTCAAGGTACTCCTGTGCTCGCCGCTTATCTCGGCATATTTTCTGAGAGTTCTGGACTTTTTATTTCCTCTGTACTACAAACACTGCCGATTTTAGAAATGTGTGGTCGGTGATCCCCCAACCCTTGCCTAACAATTAAACGCGCAGCTGCCCCTGCAGGTGGAGTCATTGTCTTTCGAGACTGAACGTGGGCATCATTATATAGTGTATGTGTTCGCGCGTGCGTTTATACATCTGTTCTCAGAACTTATCGCTAAATATGTATGCGAAACAAAACATATATTTCCAGATTTCACACACAGAAAAAAGAGATAAACAGAAGCTGACGACGGAGGCATACAATAGCGTTACACCAATCGATCATATAGAAATACGACAGCATGGAACGCATGCGGATCTCGAGAATAACCAAGAAGAATGCTTCCAAGTGTGCTTGTCCTACATATGATGGACCTAGAGCAATGAAGATTGGATAGAAAAAACAGCGCTAGGCATGGGAATGATCTCTGACGATACGTTCTACATTTCCAGGTGATTTTTTCAAGGAGACAATAGGCAACCGATGATATTTGGAGCGGTATTGCTGACGTTCTGAAGAGTTCTCATAGCCACTGCCTAGCAGTTGAGATGTGATGAGAATATATTACAACACCAACATTATGATTATTACTTCCGCAAGTTTGTTTGTGCGTTATCACGATGGCGGTATACTTTTTATTACTTTCAAACATTGTACAATTTCTATAATGAGAATCGTTTGTAAAAAAAAAACACAGTTTTCATGTGACAAAAATACTACTACTTCAGTCTAGCGTTTGTTGATATTTTGATTAAAGAGAGGTATGGTTGGAGATTACGCAACCTTTGTCTTACAATTGCACGCGCAGTTACTTATGCAGGGTTATCTATTGTGTTTTGAGACTGAACGGAGGCAATGACTACGCATGACGTTGTGTAAGTAATTAAAGGCACGGACGTAACGCCTGGGTGGGCTATGTTCTAATTCATTTCATTTTAGAAAAACACATTCATCAAACTACCTCTATGTCTTCTACTCTATAAAATAAGTTTCTAAAATATAATATATAGGGTATAATGTTTTCCAGGTGGGCCCCGGAATACAATAAGGAATTCCCTGTAGTCGGCACACAGTTCTTAATCTATTTCATAATTATTTTCCTTTCTTTTTAAGTATATACGACATAATCACCTCGGCACATCGGTTACCGTTAGATTTGCCAAAGTTAAGCCACATTGGTTTGGTTTGGTTGTTTATTTTTTACGGCATATCAACCCTTTTCAGGTTATTTAATGCCGAATCTAGTTATTTTGAGGAACAATTTTTAATGGAGTATATTTGTTTTTTAAGTCGGATTCTATTTAAGCCATAGTTGGGACCCTAACAGGTACTACCACTCCGGGTCAGAGTGGACCTGAGAGCAATGGCAATTAAAGGGTGGTTCCACACTCCACAAGGCCCGCAAGCTGGGGCCTCACCATCGGATATAGTTTTAGGTCATATCCAGGACCGTCACATTGAATCTGGTTCGTATTAAAATGGGTTACCATTTGATTATAGCAGGTGTTGTACCTGATGTAAAGTCTGCAGAGCGATAGATGGCAGCAACCTATTCTTGCACAAGAGATGCTGCCTAAAATAATGAAGCGCCCTCACAACGACGGCGGCTTAAGAGATTTATCCATCGTTCGTCATCTATGTTTTACAGTATATATTAAAAAAAGTCTTTAGATGGGTTGACACACGCAACCTTGTTTGGGATTAACTAAATGTTAATAAGAAGTTGTCTCCTTTGTGCCGGAAGAAAATGTGACAAAATGTTAGGAGGTGAGCTGTATTTATTTGCTTCCCCACTGAACAAATTAGGCACAAGGCCGTTTGTTAATGTGGAGAGAGGAGGGAGGGAGAAAGGGACCAGCTCCCGAGAGGTGGGAAATAGGAGCTGGATAGTAAGAGCAAGCTGGTCCATGTAGGGTTGCCCCTACATGGACCAGAAGATTGCCACGAGAGCAATGGTCTTTGATTGTTGCATCTGCCAGAACAGATACTACACTTTGAGATATTAAATTTTTTATTCACAGGAAAAATTACAATTGGGAAAATGAACAAAAAAATTAGGCACAAGGCCAACTACACTTTGATCTTGGCTCGAAGGCCACAAAGGTGACCCCGCGAGGAAGGCGGCAAATTTTAGGAGGTGAGGATTTAATAGGCAGCACAGAAAAGTATGTGTGATATCTAAGTGTACTTTAGGACCAGGTAACGCCGGGCGACGTGCTAGTATTTATATAATTTTAATATTTTTGATCTCAATATTGAGAATAAATAAAAAATAATTCAATGTGTGTTTAGCGATGTTACTTATAGGCAAGACCCACACGTACGTACACTCTCTGGTCGTTGTATAAATTTCAGAGATATGCGGGTGGCATCGAGCGTGCGTGTGCGGGAGAGCACGTGCGTGTATGTGTGTTCGTCCGTATTGTTGTTCAAAAGAGAATAGCTAGCCGAAAGTAGAGCAGCGGGTGTAGTAGTTACTGCTATCAAATCTGCATTCTTTTAAAGATGATACCCGAATGATGTTAAGGTAGTCGCATTTTGAAACCACTCGTTTAAACACAAACAGGCACGCACACAATACGCATACATTCAAACACGCGCACACTTCGAGGTTATAGAGTAAATTTCTAAAATCGAACTCGAACAGAGGTCTACTGATCAATAAAGAATAGAAAATACATTGATAATATTAAGAATAATATTAGAATGAACGTATAGATAAAGTAAGCTATAACCTTCACCCTCTCTCCCCAGATTCCTATAGTCGGAAAACATAAATCGTGAATCATTTTATCATAGAATGCGCACCTGTGAAAACCGCAATGCACGTAGTCGGTTAAGGGCTGTGAAGGTTAGATTAGTAGTAGTAGTATTATTGGATGTCGAGAAATAATAAGAAACCTTTGTTAGGGTACAGGCTTGGCTAGTTTAATGGGTACCTGGAGAGGGGCTGCTTTTCCTGTCATGACAAGGTAAAGAACTGTGTTCGAAATCTAGTGAGCGCAGACTTCTTCGTCTCCCTACCTTATCTTCCTCAAAAGAAGAGACGTTGCGAGTCTATCTCTGTCTATCTTAACGTTTATAGCAGGTGCTTGACTGAGCTTCTATCTATGCGCCCCCTGTTTCAAATATTCGAAATAAATACTCCTTTAACTAAAATATACTTTCATTCCTTTAATGCGACTAAAAGTAAACGCAAATTCCATGAGCAAACTGCCAATCTTGGGAAAACAATACCGCTGGGCTGATTCCCATATTCGTATAAAATGGTCGTTTTCAAGTCTAATAACAATAAAACCAGGAGCATATTTTAATTTTGGAGACTTTCTGTCAGAGCAACTGCACAACTAAGGCTTGGGTATCTAGTTTACGCTACTAGTTAATTCGAAGTTGCACATATGGTTTTATATTTTTCACAAGATTATTAGGGTCTATTATCCGCGGCTATAACTATTAGAGCGCGTCAATAGAGTTATTAGTTCTGGCTTAGAATTTATTTCATATTACAAGAAAAATAAATATATAAAATAAAATAAAGAAAAGTCCGTATGCTCAAGGAGAACGAAAACATCATATTCCAAAAATAACTTAAATGCGTAATTTTATTGCTATAAAAAACAGCTTTTTAAGCGATTAATCGGAATTTATAGACATTACACCATAAATCTAGAAAGTATGAATTATTTTTGAGTTATCTTACTTTGTTTCGTGAGATATTTTTTTATAATGGCGGATAAGAGAATCACGCCTAGAATATTCATGAAATTTAATTAAATTAATTAGAAAAAATCATTTATAAATGTACGTGATTTTTGGAATATGTATGATATTTTCGTTTCGTCTCAGGCACATACATCATATAGGGGTTTCTTTATTTTTTTTTTTTTATTATTACAGGGGAAATTATAAACAAAACCGTATCAATATTATTAATAGTGTTACTAATATAGTAATACTATTAATACTATTAGTAATATATAAGCTGGAAGACTACGCAGCTAAAGTCAACAACAAACTGGGTTCAGTAAGATGTACTTCCGGCTATTAAATACTTCCGCTTTTACTTCGCTTACTCTTCTGGTTTGTCAATTTTTGTACTAACGTTGGTTTTATTTATTTAATTAATTGTTAAGTGAAAGTAAAAATCGTTAACACCTACGCCCATGTTAAAACTGATTTTCCTAATAATCTCCTATACTTTAATGGCCCTGCTTAAATAAGAACATCTTTAATTAGAAAGCCATTTTTAAATGGATAAGAGAGTTTTACGATTATGTACCTTCGGCTAAAAATTGAATAAATTAATTAATCAATTGAAATCACGTCGGAGCTTATATTACAGCTGAAGTTTTAAATTAGGAACGGGATTCTACAAAACACCGTTTGCTGCTTACTTTAAATTAGATACTCTTCTGGTTTAACAGTAATTTAGTAATATTATTAATAGTATTAATAATACCGTAAGTGTAACATTCGTTGCTACTGTTCTTAGAAGTGCGTTAATCACGAAAGTAGTAGTAGAAGTAGGAGTTGCCAAATGGTGGTAGGAGTAGGAAAGGTGGTTGTAGCAGTGTCTGTAGTAATATCGGGTCAGAATGAGCGGCGTTTGTCAGATGTAGTAACGGTGGAAGATGCTAAAAGCAGTGCGCGGAGCAGTAGTATGAGGTGGAGGAGTTAGTATAGAGAGGGTTGCAGTTGTAGCGTGCGTGGTGTGTTTATGACGACGAATACACCAGTGCACGCGACCGACAAAACAACGACACACATAAAAAAGATAAATGAGAAAGTGAGATAGAGGGATGAATAGATAGATAGATAGATAGATAGATAGATTAGTTGATAGGGACACACATAGAGAAATTGATAGACGAACAGACAGGCAAGCAGATAGGTAGAGAGTTAGAGAGATTCATTGTTAGATATATATAGATGGATGGATAAATAAATGTATCGATAGATATATAAGATGGATGGATAGCTAGATATATAGGAAGATATTATATGCCAGTACATTGATATGCAATGTATGTATATATATATATATATATATATATAAATATATATATATATATATATATATATATATATATATATATATATATATATATATATATATATATATGGGTGGGTGGGGTGTGCGTATGTGTGTGTATGTGTTTTGGTAAAAATAAAATGTTTTTCAATTATATTTCATGCCTTGTATATGCTAATATTTTTGCTTACAAGCTCGATGTATTTAAAATATAGCAATAGAGCATATCTAAAGAATAACTGTATAGTTATTTTCATGTATTTATTTTCTAAGCAAAAAATCTCTTTCAGCATCTTAGAGATTTCGTACATTTTTTTATAATAATTTTAGGAAAAATTAGTCGTTTATTTCCGCATATCGAAATAGATCTGTAAAAAAAATATACCAACATTTTGCATCATTCTTGGCCTTCGGGAAATATCAAAGAGTAGTATCTGTTCTTCAGATGCTGCCCTTCAATTTCTTGTTCTCTGTCAGTGGAGGAGAAATCCTTCACGACTGAGACAATTTTCATTTTTGTTCCTTTTCTCCACGTTAAAAAAACGACCCTGGTGTCTAATTCTGTCCCGTGGGGAGGCATTGTAAATAGGAACATTTTACATGCAGGAGGAGCTGTCTTGCATGAAAAATAAATATTTGGAACTTGGGATGTAACTATAGTGTTAATCGTTTATGCATACATGCATTTATATATATATATATATATATATATATATATATATATATATATATATATATATACTAGCAAAAGTACTCGCCGTTGACTGGGTTTAAAAACAGCCTACAGAAAATGGACTGATTTATGAAAGTATGATAGGTTATGAAAAGGAGGCGTTGTAAAGATATAGCTTCGAATTTGGGGGTATCACAATCAAAGCAAAATATGATGAAAATAAAAATAAAATAGATAAACCCCATAATTTATTATACCATACCTGTTCACACTGAAACACTTACAATTTTCTGTGGATCTATATTAAAAAAAAACCTTGTTAAACTTTGTGACATATTTCTATTCTATAGAGGTCAGGCGCGAACGAACACCCCATAATTTTATTATACCATATTTCTTCAAACTGAAACATAATTATCAAAGTATACTTACGCAGATAGATATGAAATGTATTTATTAAATTTTGTGCCTATTTCCATTCCATGGTAGCCAGGCGCGAACGTAGACCTCGCAATTTTACTATACCATCCCTATTTATGTTAAAACATATTTATCAAAGTATTATTATGTACATCTATATCCAAAAACTTGTAAATGTTTATTTTAATTTTTTAATTTTTTATTTCCATACTTTGTGGCACAGGCGCAAACGCAGACCCCACAATTTTAATGAACCACCGTTCTGCCAGATTAAACATACCCATTCCTGTGTCTAGATGCATCTTCTATTGCTTATATGTAATCATTTTTTTAATAGTCATCCATATAGGAGCATATTCCTGACCAGACACATGCACACACATTCAACTTTATATATTATATATATATATATATATATATATATATATATATATATATGTAATATATATATATATATATATATATATATATATATATATATATATATGTAAAGTAATACCCAGCTCTTAACCATTGTTGAAAGAAACACTGAAATTACGCATAAAATTATACTTCGTATATTAATTTATGTGATTAAATTAAATAGATACACACACACATACACACACACATACACACATATATATATATATATATATATATATATATATATATACTTTTCCATTGACACGTGTTTCATCGCCTCCGACTCATCAGAGTGGCTGAATCTCCGCTCCCAATATGGGGGTACCAAATTGGTTAAAGGGAAACTCATTCCCAACACGTATTTTGCTAAACATGCACTTTCCTAAATAATTGAATTAATTCAAAACGTATTGCAAAAACAAAAACAAATAACACACACACACCAAACACACACATACACACACTCATATATATATATATATATATATATATATATGTGTGTATATATATAGTTTACATCTTATAAGTAACAGAATCTTTCGTATAAACATTATTTAAATATTTATAATATTACTGATAGTAATAGTCTTAAAAATATAATAATTTTGCAATCTAGAAGATTAGCCCATTATCAAAGTATAGTGAACAGTGCTCGATCAGATTTACTTCCTGGTATTAATGACTCCATCTTTAAGGTTACTTATTGTTCTGGTTTGCTAATGTCTGCACTTTTATGTTTAATACATTTTTCGATTCTTACGTGAAATAATAACAAATCACTTCCCATTCCCATGTTAAAAATGGCTTTCTAAATGATCATCAGAAGATAAAAATTGTGATTTGTATGTTACATGTGTTCATATATTTATTACTATATATATATATATATATATATATATATATATATATATATATATATATATATATATATATATATACAGGCGGAGAGTTTCGCTGCACCACCGTTCTTCCGTCTAGCTATAGATACTAGGGCCTCAAACCGAGATGCAAACCTCCACTTAGCATTATATTACATACATATATAGCCTTCTTAAAATACATTCTCTCTCTATCTCTCTCTGTCTTTATATATATATATATATATATATATATATATATATATATATATATATATATATATATATATATATATATATATATATATTGTTAATTTTATATATATATTGTTAATTTTATATATATATATCTTTATATATATATAGTTAATTATATATATATATATATATATGCATATACATATTAATGCAAGCAAATATTACATAGTAGCTGCCTTGATCATGCTAATGTCTCGGCCAATAGGTTGGCAAAATCCTCGTCAGGCGACATAATAAAACTTCGTTTTGCTCTTTTTTATTGAGCACTCTTTCTAACCTCGTTTTAATTCATGAGTGTTCCTTCTTTAATACTTTTAACTTGGTATGTATACACCCATATATATATATATATATATATATATATATATATATATATATATATATATATTACTTATATGTATATATATATATGCATATATATATATATATATATATATGTATGTATTATTTAATTTATACTTATATCTTATTCATATCTTTATTAATACGCCTCACATGTCAGGCGTTGAATCATTAAAAACCAATAACCTTGCAAAAGCGCTATATAAAAAACTGAAACATTATTTCAATGCGTGTTTCTTCATCTATTGGATATTATAGAGTATTTTAAGTAGTACGTATACTAAATAAATATGTTGTGTAGCAATAACACATAAACAGGACATGCTACAGAAGCAGAGATCAATAGGAAGTGTAGAATGTATGCCAGCAGACAGTTTGGTCCAACGATACAAAATAGTTAAAATATGCGCTTAATTAATAAGCAACTCTATGTCCTTTTCTCCTCCTTGCAACCTCTATCTCACAGAAGAGATGTTGCGAGTTTGTCTCTGATGTATCGTTATTTTCATGGAAAGTGTTCAACTGAGCTTCAATCTATGGTCCCCCCTCGCCAAACTATCACAAGAAACACTCGTCTAGCTGTAAACACTATCAATAATTTCCCCCACTCTTTATCTGTGCCTAAACCTAAACGTAGATTCCATGAACAAAGCTTCTTTCTTAGAACTGCACGCCTGTGGAATTGTCTTCCGTTTTCCTGCTTTCTGGCTGACTACAATATGGTTTTGTTCAAGCCTAAAGTAAATAAGTTCTTGATGAGCCGTTCCATATAAGTTATTAAATTTACCAAATTTTCATTACTAATGATTACTATATTGACCAACTTCTACTGTACACTTTTTAACCCTTATCCTTGAGTGGCCTCTGGGCCTTGATAATGTGGTGATGTCTTTGTAAAAAAAAAAAAAAAAAAAAAATTCTATTTTTTTTTTATTTTTTCTCTACCTTTTCTCTCGTTAGTCTTATAGAACAAAGACAAACATGGCCTAATAATTAGTTAAAGTTTATATAAGATCGTGTTTATAATGGTTTCATCTTAACAGTGATTTTCCTGTTAACATAATTCCGGTTTTGTAGTAGACAATCAATAAAGAGCAAAGTAAGTTTTGAATCAAAATTCAAGTAATGCCGAAACAAAACATCCCTTATAATAAACCTCAAGGTGCCTTAAATAAGCTGCAAGACTTTTTGTACGAACATTATAAACTGCTGTAAACTCTTGAAAATTCAGTATGTTATTGCTATACCTCTTATGAGAGGACTGACCGCATTTTATGATTTCAGGTCCAAATGAAAGTGACAGCAAGAATTGGAATACACCCTTCTAGAGCCTTATTGTCACAGCTGGTGAATTTATAAAACGCAATCTGAAAATAAGAAAACTTTAGAAGGATATGCAACAACATTCTGTTTTAAACTTGAAAAATGCCACAGAAACGTATGGAATGTTGCAGATGGCTTTTGGACCATTTTGCATTAATGACGCATCATTTTTCGAGTGGCATAAGTGATTCAAGGAAGGCAGAGACTCTGTGAAGCATGCTGAGAGGTGTGGGAGAAGTAAGAAAATTAGAACACTAGAGTTGATTGGGAAAATAAAGAATTTTATGAATAAGGACTGCCGCGTGTCTATAGTGATAATAAGTGCACAGTTTAACTTCAGTGTGGGAACTGTACGAATAATTATTCACGAGGAACTGAAAATGCGGATGATTCATGCCAAACTTGTCCCAAAGTTGCAGTCCACAACTCCATCCTTGCTGCAGACTCTTTGACCAAGATGGGCATTTCTCACCCTCCTAATAGTCCAAACCTTGCCAGTTTGACTTTTGGTTATTCTCTATGTTAAGAAAACCTTAGAGGCCGTTGTTATGTAACAATTTAAGAGATGAAATTGGCTGTGACAATGGTCATAGACACACGTATACAAAATGACTGCCATAGTACCTTCTAAAATTCGTAGGAATAGTACCACAAGTGCATTGCATCCGGATGAGATTACTTCGAGGCGCGGGTGAGAGTTTAATAAGTGTTCTATTAAAAATAAAGTGCCGTTATTATTTTACTTAACGTATCCACAACATATATTTGATATGTTGCTAAAGTAGTTTGGAATAGGAGGGGTGAATTCTAGCGCCACAGCAAGTACCTGACTCCTGATGCGATGCTCTTGGAATATAATTTATATACTCGTACGTCCTTAAGTCGATCACCGCTGCTTTATCTGAGAAGTTATGTCTCAAAGAAATGTCCGTTGTTCCGACGCAGTAAAAAATACAAAACGATTTGATTGGAAAATCTTGAGTAGGACGACCCTTTGCGTTTTCGTTGTATTATGATGACTTTAAACTCCAGTTATTAGCGAATACAAATCAATGATAACCATTTCCTCTCCTCAATTTTTTGATTGTTTTATACCTAATTTAGTTTTGTTGAACTTGTTTGGCGATGTATAAAATATAAATCAAAATCTACTCTAATACTTGGTGAAGTAATAATATATCCTTTTCTTTACAGACGAATTTTTAGAGAAAAAATGTTGCTAACATCTTACTAATCTGGATTTTTTTAAAATTATTTTTCAAACAAACCAATGCATATTTTCATTGCAATCCAAGAGGCTATTATTTATGATAGTCCCTAACAATATTACGAGAGGAGTTGAGCGGCATGTAATCTATTTACATTCCATTTAAACTTCTCCAGGATAATACAGGCAGGAAGCTGGAAAGATGGGGAAATTTCCTAAGAACAGCCGCCCAAGGGAGGGATGTTAATAAATAAGCAACTTTCTGTCTATTATTATTTACCTGTATATACCTGCATATAATAAATAAAATAATATGTGTATACATATGATATAATGTATGTACATGTATAAATATATGTCGTAGGAAATGTATATATATTAGTAATTAAGGTACAAAAAGGTATATATATATATATATATATATATCGTTACACATGTATACAGAGATATATGCATATATCTCCGTTTCGCCTCACGTATATGCGTGCGTCTATGTGTGTGTGTGTGTGTGAAGGTATCTTTCGTTCATATTGATATTCCCTCCTACCTTGTATTGTAATCGATCCAAGTAGCGATCACATTCTCCTCCAACACGTCTGTCTGTTCGCAATAATCAATATCTTATCACAAGGGTAACATTCTAAGATTATTTAATCAATGTCTTCTCATTATATTTGATATTTCAACTAAACACACTTCAATACATTTAGACGTCCTTTGATGAATTTCTGACCCACAAACTGACACCGATGCCTCTTTCTCTCTTTTAAAGACTCAGACACGTTATATATATATATATATATATATATATATATATATATATATATATACATATGTGTGTGTTTGTATATATATATATATATATATATATATATATATATATATATATATATATATGATAATAAAATGAAAATTAAAATTGAATTTACCAAAGGACTATCCATTTATCTAGTGTTTCCTTTTCAGATTAAATATGTTTTTAACTCATTTCAAAGTGCTTTTAATATATTTTATTAACTGTTTGCTCATATATATATATATATATATATATATATATATATATATATATATATATATATATATATTTTAATGCGCCTCCGGATACAAACCGGGAAAGTTTGTACGATTCGGCACGGTACATTTGGTACTGGCCAGGTCATCGTTGCTTAACTTTCATTATCTGCAGAAAACCGGTGTGCTAACGTGACTGTGCACCACAATTTCTTTAGGAGTATGAAAAATTCTGATGTAAAAACCTACGGTTTTCTTTTTGCGCTGTATTGTGGCAGCTATTGTACCGACTAAGATAATCAGTTATATCAAAAGGTGTAGTTGGTTCTACACAAAGCCTACACCACTATAAAGAAAAAAATCTGTGCATGTATATATATATATATATATATATATATATATATATATATATATATATATATATATATATATATATATATATATATACATACATACATAGAGAGGGCGTTCTAAAAATAAGACCTCTTATTTTTTTTATTCCGCTAAAAAAAACCTTAAGAGATATCATTGTTGTAGTGGCTGAACTGTTCCATGTATTACCAAAAAGTGTCATATCTCTGTTGTAGATATGCGTGGTATAGAACCTTAAGAAAGCAAGCGCAGTCATGGACGCGCCTCCGATGTAAAGATGTGGTATTTGAGGTAAATATAAATGCAAGTAAGTATAAAAGAGTCTACAATATGTTAGGTTCGTAAATTGAATACGGATTTATCTTTAAAATGTTAAAGGCTCCGTTCAGTCTTGACAATTTATGCATGCCCACTGAATGGTGTCTGCGCGTGAGAATTTTGTGGAAATAGTAGCATAATCTCCAACTACACTCCCCTTATCTGGCACTGTTTTACATTTAGTTGCAGGCTCATATAACTTTAGGATGATTCGAAACAATGTCGAGATAAGCGGAGAGCATAGACAGCTCCTAGTATTACCGAACGGTTACCCATCTGGTACTAACCAAAATTATCTTTGCTTAACTTCGGTGATCTAATGAGAACTGTTGTGTCGTCATGATTATGCCTACACCTTTATACTAATATATATGGTATAGTTACGTTGACACACTGCTTCTCGTTAGATCATCCAGGTTAAGCAACGTGGAGTCTGGCCAGTATCAAAAGGGTGAATATTTGGGAATACCAAATGCTGTACGTAGGAAAATCATCGACATTTCCGATTCTTTTCTTCTGCTGGACCAAGCTGGTTGGAACAAGAGAGTGAGAATGGCGTTGTTAAAACCAACTTCATTTTTAACAAACTTCTTGCGCGATTACATAATCTTCAAATAAGGCTTGGGTGCTTTTTGTCGTTGCGACAGATGAACCGTGTTGTATAGGGCGTATACTTATTAGGAAATCATAATATGGTAATCTTCTCGGTTTCTCTTTTTAAGCTCTCGCCTTTGCAAGTAATGTTTGAATTTCAAACAGCGATAGTATTTCGTTCAAGGATCAAATGGTTTCGTTTGAAAAGGCCGTTATCATAGCGAACTATGTTTTCTCAAGCCGTTAATCTGTACTATAAAATGGCATAGCCTGATATATTTGTGCAACTTTGCGTAATAAATGAGTTCACCTTTTTCTTAAAACAAACGGAAATCAGGTGAACGTTTAATGGCGGACTTAAACGCAACCGATCTTATTGAATTATTTGGTGTATTTTGAAAGATATGTGATTACGTCTTTGTTGTTGTTTTCCTAAACCAGATACCAGTTTCGTCCACCATTTAATTTTATATTTATTAGTAATTTATTATAACTAAAAAAAAACACACAGGTTCTAAGATTATTCAATTTAATCGGACGACTACATTTATTCGCTCATTGCTGTTATTCTAATGAGATTCCCGCCTAATTATCCAGCGATCGCTTTCGAATACCGCTGTTAGAACTTAGTAATCTTTATGTGGAAATAAAAGATGTCTACACTCCAAACTGGATCATTTATTAAATATATGGAGTCAATCGTTCTCGTTTCGTCAGCCGATAGATTTTTCCCAAATTTGCTAATCGACAAAATACATAGCTACAAAAATCAATCAAATGAACTCAGTAGATTTAATAATTCTAATAAACTAGCAGGACTCGTGGAAATAAATTTGTTAAAATAATATGCTGACGATTTCTTGCATAGCCCCCAAATAGATATTTGAGGCAGAAAACCCTACGAGATGCGGCAGGTAATATTTTATTAACATTTTTATAAACATATTATTAATTATATTTTAATTCCTTTTAAAAATGGCATAAATAACCCTTCGATTCGATCAAATCCATGGTGCGTTTCACCCAGTACAATTAACATTCCATTCCAGTTTTTTAAGCAACTGCGAAGTAAAGAAAACCCAAACCGGTATTCATTCGTAAATGTCTCTTATGGACGATCCCGCAACGGTGTTAAGCGGTGGCGGGGGAAGGAGGAATTTATTAGAGAAAAAAGATTTTACTACTTCCATTGATCTTAACCGATTTTGGCCGTGAACTCTCAGCAGATGGAATATAGGAATCTACGATTATCGAGGAAGTGAATAGGTAATAGGTTTATAACACGCCTCAGATATTGTGCTACAGTTTGTGCATATTACAATTGCATGAAATGTTTTGAGTTTTTATCCTATTAAGGTCCCAATTAGAGGGGAAAATGAGTTCATTTTATATATATAGGGAGGGCTGAATACAACTGGAACATTTTAAAATGGTTCGGTACGTAACTTATAATAATACGTATATATAAAAAAGAAGGGGGAAAATGTGTAAATGCAATGCAGAACAGTGTAAATATTTATATAAACCTCACCTTGTTAACAATCGCCCACCAATTTAATAAACCACCGCAAAACGTGACCATGACAAATATATATTTTAACATATGTAATATACAACGTAATTAGAAAAAAAAAATCAAATTTAAGAATATAAATGACATAATCTGACTGAGGATGACGGACATTTTCAAGACAAAAAACAAGCATATAGATCCAAATTGTACAACTTATCTATCTATCTATCTATCTATCTATCTATATATATATATATATATATATAATTATTCAGAATTGTGAAATACCATAAATCTATGTGTGTGCAAATCCAGTGATTATTGGTCTTACAAAATATTATTGGATGTAACATTTTATATAAGACTATCCAAGCTAAATAAAATTGCTCAATATACTCGATACAGCAATAAAATAATAAATTTAGGAATTTAAAAGTTGTGATTTGAAAAAGGTTAAATTTCAAATATAGAAACTTTATTGTATGCAAGACAAAGAATACAGTATAGTAAAATATATTTCCTTAACCCATGAGTTTTCGATGTTTATACATCTGCTCGGAGGAAAAATATTAACAAATATTATAAAAGGAAAAATATGATTTCAAAATGATTTAAAAGCTTAAAAATATTTAATTTAATTTTCTTTAGCCAATTTGGTACAAACCATTTATAATATTTGCTAATATTTTTCCTCCGAGCAGATGTATAAACATCGAAAACTCATGGGTTAAGGAAATATATTTTACTATACTGTATTCTTTGTCTTGCATACAATAACATTCCTATATTTGAAATTTAACTTTTTCAAATCACAAATTTTAAATTCCTATAGTAATGATATATATATATATATATATATATATATATATATATATATATATATATATATATATATATATAACTACTTAATTTACTCACATAAAATTAATATACGAAAGTATAAATTTATGCGTAAACTTTAAGTATTTATTTCAAAAGTGCTCAATACGTAGGTAGAGCTAGTTAGTAAGTTATGAAATATATATGGCGATTAAGCTACACTGGATATTCTGCGTTTCATCCACTCTAGGACTCTTCTGTATTTGTGGTTGTCGTTTTTATATACGCATATTCTATTGAGAGATACTAGAAAGCTGATTGGCTAACTAAAATCTCAATAGAAGATGCGTATATAAAAATGACAAACAACCACAAAATTCGCGCATAAGCCTGAAGAGTCCTAGCGTGGATTAAACTCGGAATATTATGTGTAGCTTAATCGCCATATATATTTTATAACTTACTATATATATATATATATATATATATATATATATATATATATATATATATATATATATATATATAGTATCCAAATAAAATATGTGCACTCTTTAAATGACCATAACTCGAATATTTATTATAAATATTTTTATGTGAATATTGGTTAGTCTTTGAGGGAAACTAAGCTACAATTCTACAGGAAGAACGAGCACATAAGTTAAATACAAAGACGAGTAATTATTCGTTTTTGAGATTTTGAGTAAGAAAGAACATTAAAAATGTCGATAAGCACAACTCTGGGAGATCAAGTTCATCAACCAGCCTCACAAAAAGAAGAGACATCATTGAGAGATTTCACTAATCGCCTACAAAACCTGTTCACAAGTAACTCGAGAGGCAGGATTTCAAAAATATTGGATTTAATCCGTGACCGGTGTTAGCTGTTCACCAAATTGAATACTTTCGATAATAGTTTATTTTCTATATTTGTTCATAGCATTTTTATGCATTAAACTTTTCTTTATTAAAATAAATGTTGATTTTATAGTCATTTAAAGAATGCATATACTTTTTTGGGTCAATTTCTCTCTCTCTCCATATATATATGTTAGTAATGGGACGATGCCAATATTTTTCCCAGTTCAGATACAATTACCGATTCCGATTGTTAAAAGATATACAATGGTTATTTTGTTCCGATTATCATAAAACCACATCTTAAATGTGTATACATTTTTACCAACGTAAAACTACACAGGGGACAGATTTTAGTTTTACTGGAACTTTAAATCAATAGATATTATTTTATTATTATTACCAGTAGTGGAAGTTTTTGTTTTATAAGATCAAAGTCAAATTTAAAAAATAAGATAATTAAATGAAATTGTTTATGGTATCGGAGTTTAGTCACAATTTTTTCCGATCCCGATACCAATTTCGAAACCCCAAAATGTTCCGCTTTTTCCGATTTCAGATTTCAATTCAAATTAATCGTCCCAATACTACTATATATATATATATATATATATATATATATATATATATATATATATATATACACGTGTGTGTGTGTTAGTGTGTGTGTGTGTGAACGCACCTGCGCGTGTATTTGTTTTTCCCCCTCTTTTTCAACCATGCTATCCGTGTACAGAGTGTTAGAATTGTTGCAATGCACTTACCTAACTGGAGTTTCGCAGGAGATTCTGGAGGAACCCAGAAAATCACCAAAGTCAATAAGGATAAAAGGGCGCAAGGTAATATTAGAATAAAACTGTAAAAGGCGACCTTCCTTCTGAGACGAAGTCTGAATGTGAGATCCGGGTATGGTTCTGGACAACATGCGTATTTGCGCACGTTCCTCACTGCGACATTTTCCATGATGTCCCACTCATTACTTAACATATAATCGTTCAGGTCCATTTTCGGAACAGTGCGGAACACCACGTCCACCTTGAATCCGTCGTATGTCCACGATCCGAATTTGAGCTTGCACTCTTGGTCGTCGAACGGAAAAAAGGTGATGTCGAAGAAACACGAACTTTTGAGAATTGCTTGAGGCATCCATAGAATACCGCCAGTGTAGTTAACTACGACCAAAGCCTCTCGCTGTTCTTTTAAACGAGTGTCAGCACTGCGAAGAGAAAAAAATAAGTTACGTATGAATGCGAATAGAAAAACACAGAAAAAACACAGTAATCACATCTGTACTTTGCTGTAAAACGAAATGTAATAACTAGTATCATTATATAAAAATATTAATAATGGCTTCAAATGTCTTTTTACATACGGTGCCTGATATTCTGATCCCTTAAGCAAATCAAAAAATCATATTAACGTTTGATTTACATATACACACACGCACACATATATATATGAATTATATATAATTATTATATATATAGATATATCTACAATTTATGTATATAAATTAAATTATATTATATGTTTGTATATATATATATATATATATAACAATATATATATATATATATATATATATATATATATATATATAGCAGCTACATGGTAAGCAGCTGATGATCGCCGTTTTCTATTTACAAAATTTTAGTGAAAGTTTTCTCTTTTCATCCTTATGCAGTTAAATATTGTTTTAAAATTGAAGTCTTTGCAAACGCTAAGTCTGTACTATTTAACAAGTTTTTTTTCATCCATATATAAATGAATTCTCTTTGGTTATTATACATATTTAGAAATCGGATTATGTAGGTGCAAATCTGCGATAGGTTAAAATTAATTTTATATATATATATATATATATATATATATATATATATATATATAATTATCGGATTTATTTCGATTATCGAGTTTCGATACTTATCGGAGGCCTTCCGTGACAAAATCTCCGTAAAAACACCCTTAATCATATCAAGTAAATTTGTGTTACATTTCAAAATAATCGGTGCAACCGTTTTGGAGTCCATAAGGAACGAACTTACACAGAAACAGACAAAGTGACTTTTATATAATAGTAGAGATTATTATCATTACTGACTAGCAGTTTTCGCCCAAGCCATTATCAAAGAATTCACTTTGAAAAATACATGTGGTATTCCTTCATTATCAAAGAATTCACTTTGAAAAATACACGTGGTATTCCTTCATGATCAAAGAATTCACTTTGAAAAATACACGTGGTATTCCTTCATGATCAAAGAATTCACTTTGAAAAATACATGTGGTATTCCTTCATTATCAAAGAATTCACTTTGAAAAATACACGTGGTATTCCTTCATTATCAAAGAATTCACTTTGAAAAATACATGTGGTATTCCTTCATGATCAAAGAATTCACTTTGAAAAATACACGTGGTATTCCTTCATGATCAAAGAATTCACTTTGAAAAATACATGTGGTATTCCTTCATGATCAAAGAATTCACTTTGAAAAATACATGTGGTATTCCTTCATTATCAAAGAATTCACTTTGAAAAATACATGTGGTATTCCTTCATGATCAAAGAATTCACTTTGAAAAATACATGTGGTATTCCTTGAAGTCTGAGTGACTACAAGTCTCCCCAAGTTTCTAGTACTCACCACCTCTTTCGGTTACTTTTGCAAATAAGTTTAGGTTATCGCAATAGCCGTTTATAGTTGATTTCTCGTTGGTAGCGACCATTCGTCTTTATGGGGATTTTGGTGGTAATAAACCTTCCCAATGTTGCAGCCCTCTTTCCAACTATTCAGTAGAGGTCTAGTTAGTGATTTCCCTCAGTTTTTCTATCTTCCTTGGCCCTCCTGGATTATTTGTGGTGGCAACCGTTTCTGGTGACACCTTAAAACAGGGGAAGCTAGGGCGCAGGGAAGTTTGCTTACAATTCTATAGTTTTATTTTTTATGATTCCATGTGGCGGTTCTTCGTGTTTTACCTCCGAGGCAGTTTCTATATGTCCGGTTAGCGCATGAGGATCATCAGTGTTAGTTTCCACATTCCAGGAGTTTCCTTAATATTTCAGCAAATTTCATTATTGTTATCCGCTGTATGTTCTCAGGGATTTTGTTCCTAGTGCTCCTACTATTATTGGCGTTATCTTAACTTTATTAGTATTCCATATGCTTGTGAACTCTCTGGCTACTTCCGTGTATTTGTTCCGCTTTTCTGTCGCCTTGATCTTCGTTATTATTATTATTATTGGCTCACATGGAGCTTTCACACACCCTTCTCGGCCCTTTGGTATCATTTTCTTTTGGGGGGGTCGGTGATAAAACAATGCGGGGAGTGCATGATGGAGGGGCGTGTAGAACTTGTAAATATGTAGTTTCGGTGTTCTTCATTCCCTGTAACGCTTATTCGTAATATTGTCTTGTATTATTCTCCGCATTTAAGGGGTTTCCTTAATATTTCAGTCGTTTTACTATTATTATTATTATTATTATTATTATTATTATTATTATTATTATTATTATTATTATTATTACGGAGGGATGATATACATAAATGAAATATATGATAAATCACTTTTTAAATCGAACGAATAACAGTTCTCGAAATGATTGAAAGAAACCACAAAGGACAGAATAGACAAAAAAGAACAATTAAGTGAAAATGGCCAAAGAGCGTACACAAATGACCGAAAGATAAACGTAGATTGGTCACGTGGTTTATACTCGATTACTCCATTTTGCTCGCTTTCTCGTGTTGCTATGCTCCGACCGGCTTGACCAACGATCTTACAATCAGCTAGAGACCAACTCACCCGACGGCTCAATACAATGAGAGCTGATTGCCCTGTATGTAATTACCATTGTCCGAGCGGCTAGTGTGTGGCGTGCGTCAATTCCGTTTCCTTGACCATTGTCAAAATTGAATCACTACCTCTACGAATAAAGGCGTGCCTATTAGCTTGCGTTCCCGACCAACGGATAATTGACGGCTGCCGGTCGTACAGCTATTATCTACGAACTGGCATTCGGATGTAAGTGACCTATGGTCAGATCTAATAGGCCACTATCTTCTCTGGAAGAAATCAAAATCAGCAGTCGGGTCATGGCTTTTTATTTTCGATCGCAAATGGAATATGAGAATGTTATGTATTGCCGAACTTAAGATGTGGTATTACTAGATTATGCCGAGGTTTGACTTGCTACACATACGCACACATACAGACATACACACGTATTATACATGTATATCTATATATTTGTATATATATATATATACATACATAATATATATGGCATATATCTATAGATATATCATTGTTGAGCACTTTCAGCTGAATTAAGTCGGTCAATTTAGCTCTTATGCATAGATCATCATATAATGATTAGATCACTCTGACTGATGTTAAAAACAACTAAAAATTAAATGTTTAATTTCAACGTAATTTCACGCAGGTAATCGTAGTCGAATCGATATGGTCCTTGCTAATCAAGTCAGAGATGAGTTGTGTCGCCGGGTCCGAATCTATCGACTAGTATTAATCGTAATACGCTGCACTGAAGATTCCCGAAAGGATGAAACACTAGTGTCTGTAGGTATTTAATTATTGTAGTAAATATATATGTATATATATATATATATATATATATATATATATATATATATATATATGTGTGTGTGTGTGTGTGTGTGTGTGTGTGTGTGTGTGTGTGTGTGTGTGTGTGTACATATGAGTATATATATTAGCATTGGTATGATCAAATTTTATTTAAAATAATCACTTTTCAAAATAAAAATTTATTGTTTGTAACTAAAGAATACAACGTTTAAATTAGAATCCTTAATCCATTTATTTTCAATGTAAGTGCATCTCCTCAGATAAAAAGATTTCTAGCAAAATACTAATATCTGTTCGAAATTATTTGATAAATTGCACATACCGAGAAATATTAACGATGAAATGCCTTTAAGGGCACTAGAGAAAGCGGATGATTGTTTAAAATAAAAATAAATGATATGGTAATTGGTATCCAAATACAGAACTAATTCTTGAAAGGTATAATAAAGTTCCATATTGTACAAAGATTGGTATGGTGTAGGTAAAAACCAAAAGTTTCCTGGAATGCATTCAAAGTATATCGGCAGCGGAAGTATTATCCTTTCCACGAATTTTAAATCCAAATGGTCTGGTTGAAGTCCAATTCAGATCAAGACAATACTAAAATAAACTTGCTACATATTTATAATTTGGATTTTAAAATATATAAAATTGGCTTAAAAATATATACAACTTTTGGATTAAAAAATTATATGAATTTTGATTAAAAAATATATAAAGTTGGATTAAAAATATATATAAATTTGGATTAAAAGTATATTAAGTTGGATTAAAAATATACATAAATTTGGATTAAAAATAAATAAAGTTGGATTAAAAGTATATATAAATTTGTATTAAAATATATAAATATGTATTAAAAATAAATAAATTTGAATTAAATATATATATATATATAAATTTGGATGAAAACATATAAATTTGGATTTAAAATATATATAAATTTCGATTAAAATATATATAAATTTGGATTAAACACATATAAATTTGGATTAATGATATATATAAATTTCGATTAAAAATATATATAAATTTGAATGAAATAAATATATATATATATATATATATATATATATATATATATATAAATTTGAATTGAAAAAATATATACATTTGGATTGAAACATATATAAATTTGGATTAAAAATATATATAAATTTCGATTAAAAATGTATATTAATTCAGATTAAAAACATATAAATTTGGATTAGAAACATATAAATTTGGATTAAAATATATATAAATGTGGATTAAATATATATATACAAATTTGGATTAAAAACATATATAAATTTGGATTAAAAATATATATAAATATCTGGGGAATTTTGTAAAAACTTTGAATCACAGCGGATGCAATTAAAAAAAACTGCTTACACACAAATGGTAGTCTTTAATCTCTCTTTTCTCTCTCTCTCTAAAAATAAAAATAAAAAAAAACATGATTCTCTAACTTGTATCAAGTTGTTATATTCTGTGATACATCTTCCCATATCGTTTTGGAATCATGAAATATTCAAGACTTAGTTGCTAATTAACTTTTGTACAATTTTTGCTTAATAAATGCAGTAAAAGTTGAGATATTTTGCTTGTTGTAATTCATGATTTAACTTATAATTCCTATATTTATGTTTCTGTCGATTTATCTTAGATACATTTTTCAATTTCAAGTGAACTTATTACGAAAATAGTGAAATAACAGATTCGGTTTCGTGTAAAATGCTATGAAAATTAAGGATTTCTCAGTATTTTTGTCACCCGATTTTTTAAATGAAATGATAAATTTTCTTTTTGGCGACATGGATCTAGCTTTTGGTATCTTTTCTTCAAGCATCGAATCACAAATATCATGTTTAGTTTATGAAAGGCTTTGCAAATCAACCTGCTGTACTGGTAAAGTTAGCTGCGACTATCAGTGAGAGATACCGCGAAACACGTGCCCATAGAGAATTGCTATATACGTAAAAGAAATAATATATATATATATATATATATATATAAACACGCACACACGTATGTCTAATGACAGTCTAACAATCAACCTTCTATAATTAAACATGCACGCAAACCAATTGAAACAGAGTATTAACTCTTCTGTTTAAGAAACATTCAACAGATACAAAATTACTTATAACAATGATCTTAGGTGTAATGGTTACAAAATCATTTGTAATTAATAGCAATATTAATGCAAATATACCTAGAAATTGTAATTTGAAAAATAATCTGGTTTACTCCCCCACTTCAACTATATTGTGAAAACCAAATTAAGTAATAGGGTTCTACACCTTATCGATAAAACCTTACAACCCGGTAACACTACATAGACTTTTTAACAGAAATATTTTTAGAGTAAGCTACTATTGTACTAACACTCTTTAATCTATAAAAACTTAGCAAGGTAGAAGACAAAGTATACCAGAATTAAATTAACGTTAAAAATAACTAAAATTAATATTCCTACATATGAGTATAATTAATATATTATCAAATATTAGAATAAAATATCGTTTTAAGCATTTGTAGATATCATTTCCTTGCATATTTGACATGAAATATGTAATTATTTCGATTATACATTATTATACATGTATAAGTTATTAACTGTATTAAATTAAGTTAAGCTGTGTACGTTTCTGATAAACAACCTTTATATTCTCTCTGTCTCTCTATTTCTCGCTCTCTCTCTCTCTCTGTCTGTCTCTCTCTCTCTCCATGTAAATATTAAAAAATGATATTTTGATATTAGTATCCGTTAAGTCACATAAACGTGGGGAAAAACTATTTTTTCACATTTTTGAAAATTAAATCAATCCATGCTATTTTTCAAATTTTTATTTTCTGTTTATGTATAGTACTGTCTATTTATGTATGCACACATATCATCTCATAATGTAAAATCAGCGTATACGTAATCGCTATTTAGTTGAAACTATTGTACACGTACTCTCCGTTTATGTATACACCACGGTACACGTATTGATGTATATACAAGCGCACACGTATTCTCTATGTATGCCTTAGCGTACACATATACTCTATTTATGTATACACACGCGTATATGTATTCTCTATGTACACATATTCTTTAAGTATGTATACACCAGTGTACACGTAGTCTCTATTTATATATGCACAACCGTGCACGCATTCTCTTTTTATGTATACACCATTGTACACCAATTCTCAGTTTATTTATACACTACAGTTCACATGTTCTCTACGAATGTATACACCACCGAACATTTATTCTCTGTTCGTTTCTACACCAGCGTATACCTATTCTCTATTTATGTATACACCAGTGTACACATTTTTTCTGTTTATTAATAAGCGATCGTGCATATATTTCTATTTATGTATACACGAGTGTACACGTATTCTCTATGTATTTTTAAACTGGTGTACACGTACCCTGTATTTATGTACACACACCCATTCACATAATTTCTTTTTATTTATACATCATCGTACACATACTCTCTTTATGTATACACCGCCAACATGTATTCCTTATTTATGTACACACCAGCATACACATATTATATATATATATATATATATATATATATATATATGCATATATATGCATATTGTACACGTATGCATGCGTACATTGACGTACACATAAATGTATATGTCTATATACGTTTAATCATATATATATATATATATATATATATATATATATATATATATATATTTATTTATTTATTGTCTATATATACTCTCATTTTGTGTCAACTTATTCATGCTCTCCACTGCACGAACTCTTACAATGAATACTTTAATTTCTCTTTGAAATACTTTTATTCACAAGGGAATAGAAAAACACTTTTCTCTTTTTTTTAGGTGCGTTCAAAAATGCGGTGAAAATCATTCATTACTTCTAAATTAAAACATGTATACCATTGTTGTTTTATTTTTATTTATTGATTGATTTATGAAGGTTTTGTTTTTCGTTAGTTTGAAGAAAAGTGCCTGGTCTGATCAAACGAAGAGAAACGAATTGGAAAACAAAATGGCCGCCGAAAACCGAGTCAAAAATAAAGCTACGACGCTATCTGTCAAACTCTTTTACATCCGTTCGCTGTGAGTGAAACCATGAGTTTTTTATAAGTTAGGAGTCGCTTAAAGTATGGCCATAGACACTCTTTCTCTCTTGATATTGAAAAATATAACAAAAACGCAAGTTTTTGTACAAGAAATTAAAAGGAACATGTATTTTAGGAAGATCTAGTAAAACCGTACCTGGCAAATATACCCGGTGAACAATGTACAAGAGAAACATAAAAAATTGCACACAAATGGACAGTTATAACACTATGTTGTGAGTGCTATTGCGTTGTTGTCCCTCTACCCACCATAACCGAGAAGTTATTTGGACATTTGCCTGGAGGATACAGAGGAAAATTTTACCAAAATGCAATTTGCCATATCTCTTTTTCTTTTCACCGGTGAAAGCATGGGGTGAGCACTTACTTTGTCTCTCTGTAAAAGGGAGGGCATATCCTCTCTCAGCCCTAGTTAAGAATAGCTAAAGTTAGTTATCTCTCTAGTAGTTTGATAATTTAAAAGTAAATGTTATATATTGTTGTTGTTTTTATTTACAAATATTGTGAATATTTATTGTAAAAATAAATAGTTAAGATTTTTTAAATATTTTACAACTTGTGTTGCGTGTTGCTTAATCTGCCTTGAATATCAAGATGAAGTCGCCACCCTTCTCAGCCAGAACACAACAGAAAGAAGTCACCTCGAGGAATAAAGAGCTTAACACCGTTTGATTTTCCAGAGAATTACAGATGTAAGTTAGTAGAAAAAATTCAAGCAACTCTCCCATCCTCCTCCGGACTATTGCCGTGTTACATGAGATGAAAAATAACATAAAGAAGAAACCCAACAGACTGAAATATGTTTTAATGTTTTCTGAAATATTGTTTGTAAATATCTGCGGGGCATAGAGTTTCCTACCAAGGGAGCAAAAGTGTTCCAAATGACTACCAGGACACGTGTGCAACGCTTGGGCGGTAGAGCTAGTGCCCGACTCGTAGGGCAACACTTGGAATCTTAAAACGATCTCTCGGTTGGAATGTCTGATTTAGCGAGAGAATATCTGGCAACCGCAAGTAAAACAAAATTATAAGAAAATCGCAAAAAATAGGAAATGAGGAATTGTATCTCAGAAATAGATCGGAGTCGAAAAATACAAAATGTAATTAAAAAAAAATACATCATTAAATCTGATAAGTTGCATTAAAACTGTTTGCTTGGTATAACAGCATGTGCACTAGTTTTAGAAGGTCAATCTCAGATACTAGGACCGAATGTCGTATATATAAAAACCAACAGTTTTTGTTCAGCTAGCAGTGTTATCCAATCTTGCCCTGTGACGCCACTTCTATCCGTCTATCGATTTAGGAAAGGAAGATTTTATTCCTCACTATATTGGAGCATGCCCGTTTTTACTCTGTCAAGGAAAGAAAGAGTACTATTTGTTGAATCTATTCAAATATAGAACTAGTACTCCTCCATAGGATATACGTGGCAATTTTAGTAGGGTTGTGACAACAGCATATTCTTTCAATTGATTTGACTCTCGAGTGTGTATTCGCTGATATCTTATATGAGTTTATATAGAGTGATGTGGTTCGCGGTTAATTAACTGTGTCTAACTATGTCGATAACTGTATACTCGAAAGTCAAAACACTGATAAGATTATGCTGTTGCCATAGCCCTAGTAATTAATATATTCTCATTAAAAATTTTTTTTTTTTTTTTTTTTTTTTATTACATTTTCACCCCAAACAAGGCAAATTGCCACTTTGGTGTAGGGGGCTACTATCAGGGGCAACAACTACTGGGGTACTATGTAGGGATTTGGGCAGCAAGGTGTCGGTTCACGTTACACTTGAACTTCTGCACGTCAG
Organism: Euprymna scolopes; assembly: GCF_053919585.1. Lineage (NCBI taxonomy): Eukaryota > Metazoa > Mollusca > Cephalopoda > Sepiida > Sepiolidae > Euprymna > Euprymna scolopes. Next base: position 110,439,021 of record NC_136510.1, read on the forward strand.
TACTGTTGGGGAAGCAGGGACCTGGAATGGAATTCCAGAGTCTTGCGGTTCTGGGGAAGAAACTATTGGAGTAAAAAGATCTTTTACATCTAGGGACCTCTACAGTGTGGGGGTGGGATCTAGTAGCCTGTCGGGTTTGTCGAGGGTGCTCGCGTCGTGGGGGCACAAGTGATTGCAGTTCATCAGAGCATTCACCACTAAAATACTTGTAGAACAGGCAGAGGGATGCAACATTTCGTCGATGGGACAGAGGCTGAAGCTTAGATGCCAGTTCAGGGCCTATCAGATTTGCGACTCTCTTTTGAACCTTGTCAAGGAGCGAGAGACTAGTAGCAGATGCACCAGCCCAGATGTGGCAGCAATACTCCATACATGGGCGAATGGTGGCCTTATAGAGGTACAGGATACTTTCGGGTGTTAGTAGTTTTCTAGCACGGTAGAGAGAGCCCACCTTTCTTGCAGCGGCCCTGGCAATGCCTTCAATGTAATTGTTCCAACTCATGTTTCCTGTGAACGTTAGGCCAAGGAGTTTGAAAGATGGACTCTCAGATAAAGAGTCGTTGGCCATTGCTATTGGTGGTAGAGAGGGTTTCTTGTAATTATTGAATGAAACTAGTTTAGTCTTGGCAGCATTGAACGCGACCAACCACTTTTGTCCCCATTCCACTACAGATTGGAGGTCTTCCTCTAGTGTTTCAGCCATTTCTTTAGAAATGTGTTCATTCGTCTTCCTGTCGTGTCTGCCATAGAGTGTAGTGTCATCAGCATATATACCCATCTCAGAGGCAATGTTGTCGGGGAGGTCATTTATGAATATCAGGAACAATAGAGGTCCAAGGATAGAACCCTGGGGCACTCCCGCATTTATATCATATTGTTTAGATGTGCGACCGTCGAGGACTACCTGGATTTTTCTCTTATCTAAGAAGGATTTAATTATGTTAAGTATTCTACCAGTGATACCGTATGATCTGATTTTACTGAGGAGACCCTCATGCCATACCCTGTCAAAAGCCTTAGATATATCTAGAGCTACCGCTCTGCCTTCCCCCGCTTTGTCCAGTGATTGGTATATACGTTCAGAGATCACGGTGAGGATGTCTGCTGTGGAACGGGCTTGTCTAAATCCATATTGTTTGTCAGTCAGTAGTTTAGCATCTGTAAGATGATGGATTAGAGCGTGGTTAATTATGGTCTCAAATATTTTGGCAAAAAGTGGAAGGAGGCTAATGGGGCGATAATTTGATGGGTCTGTCCTTTCACCAGAATTCTTGAATACTGGTACAACAGAAGCAGTTTTCCAACAGCCCGGAAATAAGTCTGCTTTTCTGCTGCACCAATAAAGTTGAAATAATAATATTTTTTTGCTTTGGTATTTTTACCAAATGTGCACAAATGATAAAAAAAAATCTAAATTCTGTACTCAATAACTTAGCGTTTAGTTGTATTCAGAAACTGACATTATAAAAATATTAACGAAACGGCAATAAATGGGGATAAAATGAAAAGAACAGCCATTCTTATGATACAAATAAATAGAATAACAAAATTTTAAAAAATTCGGTATTGAACGAAAATCTAATGTTCAGTTGCAAACACCCAAATTTGCAACTGGGCCGAAAATAGTCCCGGGAAAAATAGATGATGTGAACGCAAATTTTATAACCTACACTTCATCGCCAACCGTCATATTACATAAACCTTGCCAAAACACCACAAAAAATGCATCAAACAACGATCTTATTTGTTGGAGCCAAACTTTTACTTTATAAAAAAAAAACGATTTTAGATAATCAATATTTGTTATTCAAAGTGAATTATATAGTTTCTCATGCCAATTTTGATTTACAAAGAACTACTCGACGCCGCTCTCTTCACATGCACACCCAGTGGTTACGTATATGATTTAATCATTATGTGCTGATCTGGCATATATATATATATATATATATGTATATATATATATATATATATATATATGCCAGATCAGCACATAATGATTAAATCACTCTGATAGACGTTTAAAACATATTAAAAACATAAAAAATATTTAACTTTTAACAATATTTATCGCGGCGTACAGTAATCAAATGGGTTATGTCCTTGCTTCTGGCTTCTGTTGGCGGTTTCGTATCTATCAACAGGTGTTAATCGTAATACCTTGCACTGATGATGCCCGAAAATTGAAACACTAGTTTCTGTAGGTATTTAATAATTATTATAGTAATTATAGTATATATATAAATATATATATATATATAAATATATATATATATATATATATATACATATATATATTTAGTAATGTGATTGATAACGAGCACTTTTCTTTCTGTATTTTAATTAAACTAGTAATTCCACTATTACATTAAAATACACTCTGCTCTTTAGACTATTGTTCTAATCTCTTTAAAATTTATATATGCATTAAATTATATATATATATATATATGCACACATATATAGATGTGTGTGTATTTTTCAGAAAACTGCTTAACGTTAGACAAAACAACAAAACTGTTTATACAAGTCATATTAGACAAAACCACAATAACTTTATATACAAGTCATATCAGACAAAATCACAAAACATTTTATACAAGTCACATAAGACAAAACCACCAAAACCTTTTATACATGTCATATTAGACAAAACAACAAAAACTTTTTATACAAGTAATATTAGACAAAACAACAAAACTGTTTATACAAGTCATATTAGACAAAACCACAAAAACTGTTTATACAAGTCATATTAGACAAAACAACAAAACTGTTTATACAAGTCATATTAGACAAAACCACATAAACGTTTTATACAAGTCATATTAGACAAAACAACAAAACTGTTTATACAAGTCATATTATACAAAACCACCAAAACTTTTTATACAAGTAATATTAGACAAAACAACCAAAACTGTTTATACAAGTCATATTATACAAAATCACCAAAACTTTTTATACAAGTAATATTAGACAAAACAACAAAACTGTTTATACAAGTCATATTAGACAAAATCACCAAAACTTTTTATACAAGTAATATTAGACACACCAACAAAACTGTTTATACAAGTCATATTAGACAAAACCACCAGAACTTTTTATTCAAGTAATATTAGACAAAACGACCAAAACTGTTTATACAAGTCATATTAGACAAAATCACCAAAACTTTTTATACAAGTAATATTAGACAAAACAACAAAACTGTTTATACAAGTTATATTAGACAAAACCACCAAAACTTTTTATACAAGTAATATTAGACAAAACGACCAAAACTGTTTATACAAGTCATATTAGACAAAATCACCAAAACTTTTTATACAAGTAATATTAGACATAACAATAAAACTGTTTATAAAAGTCATATTAGACAAAATCACCAAAACTTTTTCAACAAAACTGTTTATACAAGTCCTATTAGACAAAATCACCAAAACTTTTTATACAAGTAATATTAGACAAAACGACCAAAACTGTTTATACAAGTCATATTAGACAAAATCACCAAAACTTTTTATACAAGTAATATTAGAGAAAACGACCAAAACTGCTTATACAAGTCATATTAGACAAAACAACCAAAACTTTTTATACGAGTAATATTAGACAAAACGACCAAAACTTTTTATACAAGTCATATTAGAAAAAACCACCAAACTTTGTATACAAGTAATATAAGACAAAACAACAACACTGTTTATACAAGTAATATTAGACAAAACCACCAAAACTTTTTATACAAGTCATATTAGACAAAACGACCAAAACTGTTTATACAAGTCATATTAGAAATAATCACCAACACTTTTTATACAAGTAATATTAGACAAAACGACAAAACTGTTTATACAAGTCATATTAGACAAAACCACCAAAACTTTTTATACAAGTAATATTAGACAAAACAACAAAGCTGTTTATACAAGTCATATTAGACAAAACCACCAAAACTTTTTATACAAGTAATATAAGACAAAACGACCAAAACTGTTTATACAAGTCATATTAGAAAAAATCACCAAAACTTTTTTATACAAGTAATATTAGACAAAACAACAAAACTGTTTATACAAATCATATAAGACAAAACCACCAAAACTTTTTATACAAGTAATATTAGACAAAACAACAAAACTGTTTATACAAGTAATATTAGACAAAATCACCAAAACTTTTTGTACAAGTAATATTAGACAAAACAACACAACTGATTATACAAGTCATATTAGACAAAACCACCAAAACTTTTTATACAAGTAATATAAGACAAAACGACCAAAACTGTTTATACAAGTCATATTAGACAAAATTACCAAAACTTTTTATACAAGTAATATTAGACAAAACAACAAACCTTTTTATACAAGTCATATTAGACAAAACCACCAAATCTTTTTATACAAGTAATATTAGACAAAACCACCAAAACTGTTTATACAAGTCATATTAGACAAAATCACCAAAACTTTTTCTACAAGTAATATTAGACAAAACGACCAAAACTGTTTATACAAGTCATATTAGACAAAATCACCAACACTTTTTATACAAGTTATATTAGACAAAACAACAAAACTGTTTATACAAGTCATATTAGACAAAACAACCAAAACTTTTTATACAAGTAATATTAGACAAAACGACCAAAACTGTTTATACAAGTCATATTAGACAAAATCACCAAAACTTTTTATACAAGTAATATTAGATAAAACAACAAAACTGTTTATACAAGTCATATTAGACAAAATCACCAAAACTGTTTATACAAGCAATATTAGACAAAACGACCAAAACTGTTTATACAAGTCATATTAGACAAAACCACCAAAACTTTTTATACAAGTAATATTAGACAAAACGACCAAAACTTTTTATACAAGTCATATTAGACAAAATCACCAAAACTTTTTATACAAGTAATATTAGACAAAACAACAAAACTGTTTATACAAGTCATATTAGACAAAACGACCGACACTTTTTATACAAGTCATATTAGACAAAACGACCAAAACTGTTTATACAAGTCATATTAGACAAAACAACCAAAACTTTTTATACAAGTCATATTAGACAAAACGACCGAAACTTTTTATACAAGTCATATTAGACAAAACAACAAAACTGTTTATACAAGTCATATTAGAACAAAACAACAAAACTGTTTATACAAGTCATATTAGACAAAAACACCAAAACTTTATATACAAGTCATATTAGACAAAACGACCAAAACTGTTTATACAAGTAATATTAGACAAAACCACCAAAACTTTTTATACAAGTAATATTAGACAAAACAACAAAACTGTTTATACAAGTCATAGTAGACAAAATCACTAAAACTTTTTATACAAGTCATATTAGACAAAACGACCAAAACTGTTTATACAAGTCATATTAGACAAAACAACCAAAACTTTTTATACAAGTCATATTAGACAAAACGACCGAAACTTTTTATACAAGTAATATTAGACAAAACAACTAAATCTTTTTATACAAGTCATATTCGGTAAAACCAGCAAAACTGTTTACACAAGTCATATTAGACAAAACCACCAAATCTTTATATACAAGTCATATTAGACAACACAACCAAAACTTTTTAAACAAATCATATTAGAAAAAAACACCAACAATTTTTATACGAGTCATATTAGACGAAACAACCAAAACTTTATATACAAGTCATATTAGACGAAACCACAAAATCTTTTTATACATGTCATATTTGACTAAACCACCAAAACTGTTTATGCAAGTCATATTAGATAAAACAACCAAAGTTTTATAAATGTCATATTAGACAAAACCACCAAAACTTTTTATACAAGTAATATAAGACAAAACAACAAAACTGTGTATACAAGTCATATTAGAACAAAACAACAATACTGTTTATACAAGTCATATTAGACAAAAACACCAAAACTTTATATACAAGTCATATTAGACAAAACGACCAAAACAGTTTATACAATTCATATTAGACAAAACCACCAAAACTTTTTATACAAGTAATATTAGACAAAACAACAAAACTGTTAATACAAGTCATATTAGACAAAACCACCAAATCTTTTAATAAAAGTAATATTAGACAAAACGACCAAATCTTTTTATACAAGTAATATTAGACAAAAGGACCGAAACTTTTTATACAAGTCATATTAGACAACACCACCAAATCTTTTTATACAAGTCATATTAGACAAAACGACCAATACTCTTTATACAAGTAATATTAGACAAAACAACCAAAACTTTTTATACAAGTAATATTAGACAAAACGACCGAAACTTTTTATACAAGTCATATTAGACAAAACCACCAAATCTTTTTATACAAGTCATATTAGACAAAACGACCAAAACTGTTTATACAAGTAATATTAGACAAAACCACCAAAACTTTTTATACAAGTAATATTAGACAAAACAACAAAACTGTTTATACAAGTCATATTAGACAAAACCACCAAATCTTTTTATACAAGTCATATTGTGCAAAACCAGCAAAACTGTTTACACAAGTCATATTAGACAAAACCACCAAATCTTTATATACAAGTCATATTAGACAAAACAACCAAAACTTTTTTAACAAATCATATTAGAAAAAAAACACCAGCAATTTTTATACGAGTCATATTAGACAAAACAACCAAAACTTTATATACAAGTCATATTAGACGAAACCACCAAATGTTTTTATACAAGTCATATTAGACAAAACAACGAAAACCTTGTATACAAGTCATATTAGACAACACAACAAAAATTTTATAAAAGTCATATTAGACAAACCACCGACACTTTTTATACAAGTCATATTAGACAAAACAACCAAATCTTTTTATACATGTCATATTAGACAAAACAACAAAAACTGTTTATACAAGTCAAATTAGACCAAACCACCAAAACTTTTTATACAAGTAATATAAAACAAAACCACCAAAACTTTTTATACAAGTCATATTACACAAACCTACCTAAACTGTTTATACGAGTAATATTAGACAAAACCACAAAAACTGTTTATACAAGTCATATTAGACAAAACCCCCAAAACTTTTTATAAAGTCATATTAGACAAAACAAGCAAAACTTTTTATACAAGTCATATTAGACAAAACCACCCACACTTTTTATACAAGTCATATTAGACAAAACAACTAAAGTGTTTATACAAGTCATATTAGACAAAACCACCAAAACTTTTATACAAGTCATATTAGACAAAACCACCAACACTTTATATACAAGTTATATTAGACAAAACGACCAAAACTTTATATACAAGTCATATTAGACAAAACCACAAACACTTTTTATACAAGTCATATTAGACAAAACCACCAAAACTTTATATACACGTCATGTTAGACAAAACAACCAAAACTGTTTATACAAGTCATATTAGACAAAACCACCAAAACTTTATATACAAGTCATATAAGACAAAACCACCAAAACTTTTTATACCAGTCATATTAGACAAAACCACAAAACCTTTTATACGAGTCATGTTAGACAAAACGACCAAAACTTTATATACAAGTCATATTAGACAAAACCACCAAAACTTTATATACAAGTCATATTAGACAAAACCACCAAAACTTTTTATACAAGTCATATTAGACAAAACCACTAAAACTTTTTATACAAGTCATATTAGACAAAACCACCAAAACTTTATATACAAGTCATATTAGACAAAACCACCAAAACTATATATACAAGTAATATAAGACAAAACCAGCACATCTTTTTATACAAGTAATATTAGACAAAATCACCAACACTTTTTATACAAGTCATATTAGACAAAACAACAAAACTGTTTATACAAGTCATGTTAGACAAAACCACCAAAACTTTTTATACAAGTCATATTAGACAAAACCAGCAAATCTTTTTATACAAGTCATATAAGACAAAACCACCAAAACTTTTTATACAAGTCATATTAGACAAAACCACCAAAACTTTAATACAAGTCATATTAGACAAAACCACCAAAACGTTATATACAAGTCATATTAGACAAAACCACCAAAACTTTATATACAAGTCATATTAGACAAAACCACCAAAGCTTTTTATACGAGTCATATTAGACAAAACGACCAAAACTTTATATACAAGTCATATTAGACAAAACCACCAAAACTTTTTATACAAGTCATACTAGACAAAACCACCAAAACTTTTTATACAAGTCATATTAGACAAAACCACCAAAACCTTTTATACAAGTCATATTAGACAAAACCACCAAAACTTTTTATACAAGTCATATTAGACAAAACCACCAAATCTTTTTATACAAGTCATATTAGACAAAACCACAAAAACTGTGTACACAAGTCATATTAGACAAAACCAGCAAATCTTTATATACACGGCATATTAGACAAAACAACAAAACTGTTTATACAAGTAATATTAGACAAAACCCCCAAAACTTTTTATAAAGTCATATTAGACAAAACCAGCAAATCTTTTTATACAAGTCATATTAGAAAAAACCACCCACACTTTTTATACAAGTCATATTAGACACAACAACAAAACTGTTTATACAAGTCATATTAGACAAAACCACCAAAACTTTTATACAAGTCATATTAGACAAAACCACCAACACTTTATATACAAGTTATATTAGACAAAACCACCAAAACTTTTTATACAAGTCATATTAGACAAAACCACCAAAACTTTATATACAAGTCATATTAGACAAAACCACCAAAACCTTATATAGAAGTCATATTAGACAAAACCACACACACTTTTTATACGAGTCATATTAGACAAAACGACCAAAACTTTATATACAAGTCATATTAGACAAAACCAGCAAATATTTTTATACAAGTCATGTTAGACAAGACCACAAAAACTGTTTACACAAGTCATATTAGACAAAACCAGCAAATCTTTTTATACACGGCATATTAGACAAAACCACCAAAACTTTTTATACAAGTAATATTAGACAAAACCACCAACACTTTCATACAAGTCATATTAGACAAAACCACCAAAACCTTTTATACAAGTCATATTAGGCAAAACCACCAAAACTTTTTATACAAGTCATATTAGACAAAACCACCAAAACTTTTTATACGAGTCATATTAGACAAAACCACCAAAACTTTTCATTCCAGTCATATTAGACCAAACCAACAAAACCTTTTATACAAGTCATATTAGACAAAACCACCAAAACTTTTTTATACAAGTCATATTAGACAAAACCACCAAAACCTTTTATACAAGTCATATTAGACAAAACCACCAAAACTTTATATAGAAGTCATATTAGACAAAACCACCAAAACCTTTTATACAAGTAATATTAGACAAAACCACCAAAACCTTTTATACGAGTAATATTAGGCAAAACAACCAAAATCTTTTATACAAGTCATATTAGACAAAACCACCAAAACTTTTTATACAAGTCATATTAGACAAAACCACCAAAACCTTTTATACAAGTCATATTAGACAAAACCACCAAAACTTTTTATACAAGTCATATTAGACAAAAGCACCAAAACCTTTTATACAAGTCATATTAGACAAAACCACCAAAACCTTTTATTCGAGTCATATTAGACTAAACCACCAAAATCTTTTATAGAAGTCATATTAGACAAAACCACCAAAACCTTTTATACAAGTCATATTAGACAAAACCACCAAAACCTTTTATACAAGTCATATTAGACAAAACCACCAAAACCTTTTATACAAGTCATATTAGGCTAAACCACCAAAACGTTTTATACGAGTCATATTAGACAAAACCACCAAAACCTTTCATACAAGTCATATTAGACAAAACCACCAAAACCTTTTATACAAGTCATATTCGACAAAACCACCAAAACCTTTTATACAAGTCATATTAGACAAAACCACCAAAACGTTTTATACAAGTCATATTAGACAAAACCACCAAAACTTTTTATACGAGTCATATTAGACAAAACCACCAAAACCTTTTATACAAGTCATATTAGACAAAACCACCAAAACTTTTTATACGAGTCATATTAGACAAAACCACCAAAACCTTTTATACAAGTCATATTAGACAAAACCACCAAAACCTTTTATACAAGTCATATTAGACAAAACCACTAAAACCTTTTATACAAGTCATATTAGACAAAACCACCAAAACCTTTTATACAAGTCATATTAGACAAAACCACCAAAACGTTTTATACGAGTCATGTTAGACAAAATCACCAAAACTTTTTATACAAGTCATATTAGACAAAACGACCAAAACTGTTTATACAAGTCATATTAGACAAAACCACCAAAACTTTATATAGAAGTCATATTAGACAAAACCACCAAAACCTTTTATACAAGT
>NC_136510.1:110454446-110614446 GCF_053919585.1 Euprymna scolopes
CTGAGTCTTCATAAATATCCTCTGGTTTTTATAAATATCTGCAGATTTGATAAATATATCCTCTTTTTTTCAGAAATTTCTTCTGATTTTTATAATTATTTTTTATTTTCTAAAAATATCTTCTGATTTATTTGTGAATAATTTCTGATTTTTCATAAATATTGTTTGCTGTTTTTATAAATATCTTTTGATTTTTTTTAAATATCTTCTGAATTTTTATACATATCTTCTAATTTTTTATGCCTATCTTCTGATTTTTAAAAAATATTTTCCGATTTTTTATAAATATTTTCTGATTTTTTATAAATATTTTCCGATTTTTTATAAATAATTGCTGATTTTTTATAAATATTTTCCAATTTTTTATAAATATTTGCTGATATTTTATAAATATTTTCTGATGCTTTTAAAAATATCTTCTGATTTTTTTATGAATATACCTGATTTTTTAAAACCATCTTCGTATTTGGTATACATATTTTTTGATTTTTTTATAAATACTTTCTGATTCTTTATAAATATCTTCTGATATTTTAAAATATCTTGTGATTTTTTAATATATCTTCTGATTTTTATAAATATCTTCTTATTTTTTAAAAGTATTTTTTAGTTTTAAAAAAAATACTCTGATTTAAAAAAATATATTCTGATTTTTTAAAAAAATATGATCTGATTTTTTTAAATCTAAATATTTAACACTAGAGTTAGTATTTTTCCCGATTACCGAGAAAACACGTTTTAAATGTGCAGATATCTCACGCTGACTCTATTGATGACCTATTGATATTAGTTTTAGTTGCACTCGTGAGAAGACGATATTAGTTTAGAAATTAATCAATACTCATTCATTATTACTTCCAGCAATTAAATATTTTCTTTTAAACAAAATCAAATAAAAAGTTAATTAAAAGAACCGTTTTCGGCATCGGAAAGTAGGCATACATTTTTTTCGAGTCCGATACCGACATCGATTTCGATAGTCTCAAAAGTTCCGATTATTCCTATCTCCGATTTTAACATCGAATAATCGTCCCAACACTATATATATATATATATATATATATATATATGTGTGTGTGTGTGTGTGTGTGTGTGTGTGTGTATAAACATATACACATATAAACATACATACACGCACGCACACACACACACACACACACATATATATATATATATGTATATATATATGCGTTTTATTTTTTATTACCGTTTATTAGGGTTTCTGTAAAAGTCTGAGGAAGCTACAGACGGCCAAAAAACGGCCGGGTAGCTGAAACAATAATGTAACTTAACAGATAGATACGGTAATAAAAATAAAACACATCTTTTCTCTACAACAGTATTGAGCACTCTCTTCTGGTTTTTATTAATTATCATTTCTACTATATATATATATATATATATATATATATATATATATATATATATATATAAACAAAAGCAATCAACTAACGTTATTCAATGTTTACGACTTCCACTCGTTTGAAGGTTATTTACTGCTGCCTCTTGTTGCCGCAGTTAGTATTTAGGTGTTAAACTTCCTTTTAATTTTCGTGAAAATAGATGCTGGCTTAGAGGTAACCTCTTTGCAAATGGAATGATAGGTGAATTTTATCTGGTGTGAATCTCCCGACCAGAAGCAATTTTTACTTCCTGGACTGATGATTGCGAAAACATAAAACAGTGTTGTGCGTGAATTAATTCCATCTGTTTTTAAGTCAATATATTTCTGTCTACTTCATTAACTATAAATCTTCCTTCGATCTCATTCGCTTGTGTGATAAGCAAAAAAAAAAATACATTTTCATTCTCAATTTGCCCACTTTCACACCCAACGAAGAACTGTTTTATGTTTTTCAATTTGATGAGTCCTACACAAACTGTCAAATGTAATATTTGCAGATGTCGCCTCGTGAAGAAACCACTATTGACATATTTGTCATAAAAGATACAATACACAGCCATATTTCCTCACAAATTGATTTTGAAATGTTTATTGTTTGCATATTAATATATAATAGCGACTGTTCCTACCAGCTTTTAGACATTTTGTGCGTCATCTCATTTTTTTCTATGAACATATAAGATGCTAAATATTTGAAATAAATACACTTCAAGCAATAAATGAGGTATATTTTTTCAGCATGTACAGAAGTAACGACTTACTTTTGTCACTACCAACTGTTTTTATTTCAATGTTGATTTCTAAGGAACTATTTGTACTAGCTAGATGCTAAATCGAAATCGTCTCATGCGGCCAAATTCGTTTTATATATTAATTTTCAAGCCTGCGAACAAAAACTTTGAAGGCCAAATTTGTATATACATAGATATTTGAATACATGTGCGTATGATAAATCTGTTTCAACCCAAATGCTACGCAATTAAGTACAATGTAAAAAATATGAATAAATAACATCAAATCTTTTGCCAAGGCCGCTGAAAAAATGGTGGGATCCTTCTATCGATCTAGTAGATATCTCCCTGTTGATGCAATTCTCTATCTATAAAAGCGAGGTACATCCAAAGATGAAATAATGTTGCCACATCTGGGCAGGACCTGCTAGAAAGGACTTGCCCTTCCTTGATATAGTTAAAAATAGACTTCGTATCCTCGTAGATGCCCTTTTCCCTTCCCTTCAACCTCTATCTCACAAAAGAAATGTTGCGAGTTTGTCTCTGCATTATCGTTATCTTTATGGCAAGTGCTCTACTGAGCTTCAATCTATAGTTTCCCCTCGCCAAATATTCACAGGAAACACTCGTCTAGCTGAAAACACAATCAATAATTCCCCCACTCTTTATCTGTGCTTAAACCTAAACGTAGATTCCATGAACAAAGCTTTTTTCTTAGAACATTTTTTTCAATTTTTAATTTTTTTATTTCCATATTTGTGGACCAGGTGCGTACGCAGACCCCACAATTTTAATGAATCATCATTATGCCAGATCAAACATACCGATTTCTGTGTCTTGATACATCTTCTATCATTATATATGATCAGTTTTCTGTAATAGTCAACCATATAGGAGCTTATTTGTGACCAGGCACACACACAGACGTTCAGTTTTATATTATATATATATATAAATGAGCGCAGTCTGTCCTTGAGTGTAGGATAGCAAACGAGCATCCCTACATCTTGAAGTAGCTCCTGTCAACTTACCTATCTCTGAAAGTTATATTCCAACTACAACACATGTTACACAGTCTTTGTGGAAGTTCGCCGCTTTAATTGACCATGTGTACGAGCAAATGTCATTACATACCATCTCCTCTTGCTTCAATGAGTTAACTATTCGACACACATATAATCAGACGATTTCAATATGACATAACATCAAGTTTTCGAGGCAGGGAAACACAGATTTTAAAATTCGTCTGTCTCAAGAGGTGATACGAAAAGAAAACGTCAAAAATGTAAATATAATCTATACTGAATGTTACCTAAGCGTATGTCCGGCTGCGTTGGTAATTTCTAAATTTTCCGAATACGAAGTAAGTAATAAGCTATGTAGTGTATGGGAACGAGAAGAGAGTAAATGGAGTCAAGAATCTGGAATGAGAGAAAGCGGATCGAGTTGGGTGGTGATGGTTCCTAGTAAAAGGGACCGAATGCATTAGTCTACGACCAGCCGCTTTTCAATGGGGGAAACACCAGTAATAAAGTTGCTGAAAAGACAACCCGAGATTTGTCGATTCATTGGGACAGATCTTCTTTGTAGATTCTTTCAGGATACAAGATCAGAGACGGATAAGATATATTTCTCTGATTAGCCAGATGGTAACACCCCATACACCTGTTATTTTTGTTACATGTCCGTGATTAAAATGTATCTCTTGTCGTAAGTTTTATTACCACTAGACATTACAGGAGGTCGGCACACGTACATAATATACTACACACCATGTAATACAGAACAAATAATACATATTCATTCTGGCGCCATAATGTTATACTGAACAATCCAGTATACAAGTAAAGGTAAAAAGTGGAGACAATCGAAAACCACTAGACAACTCAGTCACACATAAAGCAGCACATTCGAGCATAAAATAACTTAATCGCTCATAGGTGAGAACGTCATAACAAAAAGTTATCTAATTACACCTTTCTTTTAAAAAGAAAATGGCGTCCCGCGTTGCCGATAGAGTTGTTAAGCTGTTCCATCTATCAGTAAGTAACTATTTCATCTTGTAGTCCGTGTAAGTTGTAAGCGATCAAGAACGCTGTTACATAAATGTTTGCAATGTAATTGGCGAATAAACGCTTCTTTTTTTTTTTTCTTTCCGGATGCTGCGAAGTGATTTGAAATAATTATTTATCCGAAAATTATAGCCATTTGAGCAGGAACTCTCCGGTTGCAAATCGAAACAAATTACTCAGAGCAATTTCAGTAATGACATAAATGCTTAACGCGAATCGAATTACTTGCTTGGTCGTCTGCATACATGTTTAATAGCTTATCAAAGTAATGACTAAAGATACGAACATATCTCATCGGAAGTTTGAACATTGGTAAATGGTATTTATTTGCTCCCCCACTGAGCAAATTAGGCACAAGGCCGTTTTTAATGTGAGGTAAAAACCAGCTCCCCTAAAAGGGGTCACTCTGGTTACCAAAAATAATAATTGTCCCAGTATAGAGGGTTTCCCCTCCATTGACTGGTACAAATCATCTTAAGTGCAGCATCTGTCGGAACAGATGGTATTTATTTGCTCCCCCACTGAGAAAATTAGGCACAAGGCCGTTTTTAATGTGAGGTAAAAACCAGCTCCCCTAAAAGGGGTCACTCTGGTTACCAAAAATAATAATTGTCCCAGTATAGAGGGTTTCCCCTCCATTGACTGGTACAAATCATCTTAAGTGCAGCATCTGTCGGAACAGATGGTGTTTATTTGCTCCCCCACTGAGCAAATTAGGCACAAGGCCGTTTTTAATGTGAGGTAAAAACCAGCTCCCCTAAAAGGGGTCACTCTGGTTACCAAAAATAATAATTGTCCCAGTATAGAGGGCTTCCCCTCCATTGACTGGTACAAACCATCTTAAGTGCAGCATCTGTCGGAACAGATGGTATTTATTTGCTCCCCCACTAAGCAAATTAGGCACAAGGCCGTTTTTAATGTGAGGTAAAAACCAGCTCCCCTAAAAGGGGTCACTCTGGTTACCAAAAATAATAATTGTCCCAGTAAAGAGGGTTTCCCCTCCATTGACTGGTACAAATTATCTTAAGGGCAGTATCTGCCGGAACAGATACTACACTTTGATCTTTGAACCCCCGTGCCGCCGAAGCGGTTTAGTTTGAACATTGGTAGATGCAATCGTTGGCGGCCATTCACTCTAATGCACCATAAGTGTATAAGAAGGCTGTTAGCAATGTAGAATACCAGAATTTTGAAGCGATGTCATTTATGAACAAAAACAGACAAACGAACAAAGGTAGGGATGTAAAATAAACTAAATATTTTTATATCTTTATTTTCAAAATTATTAAGAGACTAGCAGACATACGAATAAATATAGTTTGATTCATACGGAAACTTTAACAGGTGCATGCAGGTATTATGTTTTTCTAAACAGTTTGTCTCTTGGAAGTAAAAAAAAAAAAAACTTACTCGAGCTGAGACAGAAACCAAAAGAATTTCAAAAAGATCTAACTGAAAGATGTTTTCAAATATGAGCGCTAGAACGTTTAAGGAAATAAATAAATTTGTGTTACATATATATATATATATATATATATATATATATATATATATATATATATATATAATGGGACACGTATTTTATAGATATAATAGGGCCAAACGCTAAGAAATATACTCGGTAGTATTGATAGCCGAGTGAATTGTAACTCATACAACCGTGAAAACGATCGAGATTTAATTTCTGCTGAAATTATTTGCCAGCATAATCACACTGAAGAGTTCCAAGAACACACACACACGCAGCCACACACACACACACACACACACACACACACGCGCGCATCCACACACATATATATATATATATATATATATATACATATAAATATGTTGGATGTGATAACTAATGGCTACACATATGCACACCTGTTTAAGTGACCACGCTTTTTTTTTACACAGTGATCACCACTTATCAAGGCCCGGAAGCCACTCAGGGATAAGGGTTACTGCAAGTACATTACGTTAGTGTGGAGATTTGATGAAGTGTTTACTTAAGTGGGCGGATCATTAGGAATTTGTTAACATTGGACTTGAAGACATCCACGTTGTAGTCCGGTGGGAAGCAGGCAGACGGAACAGAGTTCCACAGGCGTGCAGTTCTAAGAAAGAAGCTTTGTTCATGGAATCTACGTTTTGATTTAGTCACAGATAAAGAGTGGGGGGAATTTTTCACAGTGGATTCGGCTAGACGGGTGTTTTTCGTAAAAGATTGGCGAGGGGGGACCAGAGATTGGAGCTCAGACGAGCACCTGCCATGGAAATAATGATAAAACAAGGATAGGCTCGCAACGTCTCTTCTGTAGGAGAGAGGTTGCAGGGTAGAGAAAATGGCACCCCCCACTAAGCCACGAAGTCTATTTTGTACTCTGTCAAGGCAGGATAGGCTGTTTTTTGCAGCTCCTACCCAGATATAGCAACAGTATTCCATCCTTGGACGTACTTGGCTTTTATATAGACAGAGAATTGCATCAGTAGTGAGATATCTTCTGGAGCGGTAGAAGGGTCCCACCATCTTTCCAGCGACTTTGGCAACAGACTTGATGTACGTGTTCCATTTCAGATCAGGAGTAAAGGTTAAACCCAGAAGCTTGTACAAAACACGGGCCTCACCCAGACGAGAGTCATCCATCATAATTGATGCCAGCTGGGGATCAGAGCGTTGATGATGTAAGGATAGGAGTTTGGTTTTAGACGCATTAAAGGTAACCAGCCACATTTTCCCCCACTGAACCACGCGCTCGAGATCAGAAGAGAGAGAATCAGAGAGAACTTTGTCATTTACAACCTTTGATGCCAGGGAAACTAACCTCATCAGGCCAAGAATATCCACGAGAGACTCTCGTGGATATTCTTGGCCTGATGAGCTAATTTTACCTGGCAGGGTGGTCACTGACACAGGTTTGCATATGTGTAGCCATTAGTTATCACATCCAACATAATCATATTGCTCTGTCTCAACATTAAGCACTCTTTCGTTGACACATTTTGGTTTTGTTTAAATAATACTACCAATAATATAATATATATATACACACACACACACACACACATATATATATATATATACTTAAATATATATATATATATATATATATATATATATATATGTATGTACATACATAGACACACACATATGTGTGTGTTTGTGTGTGTTTTTATTTGTGAGTGTGGGTGTGGGTGTGTGTCTAGTTATATACAAATTACTATTAGTGTATTAAGCGATGCAGTTTGCCAAAATAAATTCAGCTTGGGTAAATAGGCAATGATAAAAGATTGTTAATTCACTGCCTGCATAGCAGCACCTGTATAGCGCAAGAGTTAGAAAATCCGACTGTCGTTTGGACGGTCGGGTTTCGATCCTTGCTGTCGGTATTTCTTTGTCTAGCCGCATTAATGAGCAGCGAAATAGTACTGTATGTGGATGATCATGTATATATATATATATATATATATGTGTGTGTGTGTGTGTGTGTTTGTATGTATGTATGTATGTATGTATGTATGTAAGTATGCCTGTATGTATCCATTGTGATCTCAGCTCGCCAGTGTGGATTGACTGATAAAGTATTTAAGCACAGATTGAACCTTGATCGTTTTCTCGTCTGTACGAGCTACAATTCACTGGGCGAACAGCACCTGCAGGTATATTCTTTGCGTTTTCCCCTATTATTATATGTACACGGTTATACAATTCAATTATACATACATTCTCTTTTGCACGTTGTTCAAAAGAAATAAATAAATAGTTGATTACCGAGCTTAAATGTGTAATTTTTTTTTTTTTTTTACACAGTGATCACCACTTATCAAGGCCCGGAAGCCACTCAGGGATAAGGGTTATTGCAAGTACATAACTTAGGATCTTTCCTTATTGCCTTCTCTCTCTCTCTCTCTCTCTTTCTGTCTCTCTTTCTGTCTCTGTCTCTTTCTCTCTCTCTCTCTCTCTCTCTCTCTCTCTATATATATATATATATATATATATATATATATATATATATATATCAGCAAATTCTAGTAGGAAAAAACGTAGCGTTGTACCTATTTACTATGCCTCCCCAAGGGACAGAGTTAGACACCAGGGTCGTTTTTTAACATGGAGAAAAGGTACAAAAAAAAATTGTCTCAGTCGTGAAGGACTGCTCCTCCACCGAAAGAGAACAAGAAATGGAAGTGCACCATCTGAAGAACAGATCCTACACTTTGATTTTGACCAAAAGGCCAAGCGTTGTAGATTAACACACTCACCTGTAGAATAGCTACAATGCAAATGTCTATATAATGTAGTCTTTTATATAATGATAAAGAAAAAAAAACACATTTAAAGTGTATGATCCGCAGTGGCCGAGGATAATCAAAGAAAGGAAGTCGCTTAGTGTAAAAAAGCTTTGTGATACAAATCCTCGCACGTGCATTTTGAGCTGTCAATGCAAGCTTTGCATATATAGAGAGAAGCTCGTTCTTTTTTCTCGTTTTCTTCAAAAGAAATGAAATAAAGCTAAACAAGTACCGTGTTTTCGTCTTTTCCACCAATCACATCCGACTCATTTAACCAGTCACTCTCTCAAACCGCACATTTCAAATTGAACCTACAGCAATTTAACGTCGCATTCCGATAACAGTTTCCTTTTTTTCGTTTTCTTTTAATTTCTTTTATTTTTCGAAATGCTTGTTTCAATCTAATTTTTTATAACGTTTTTGAATTGGGAATAATTACATCTACTTCCTTCGACCAGCGGATACAATTTTATATTTTTACTTATTTTTATTTTTAAATTACCTGAACGGATTAAACTTTTTATCTATTTTATATAATCCTTTTTCTATTAGAATTTGATTTTCATTTTACGTTTGTTAATTTATTCCTGTCTTTTTTTTCATTCAGATTATTTATTTATTTTTTATTTCGTTTCGTATTTCGATTTCCCGTTTTCTGAATGTGTTGCTTCCAGTATAAATCATTGGTTTATATTTTATATTTATGTTTATTCTGTTTTACTGCCTACGTTTCGTTCCATTTTCCGGCTACAATATTACGTTTCACATTTTATAGTTGTTGTTCGTTTTCACGGTTGAGATTTCGAGAAGAGAGAAGAAACCTAGCAAATAGCGAAGGACGATTGGCATGCATTTGATTTATTTCCCTGAGTTTTTTTATGGTCGCGTCCAAATAACCTTATAAACAGTTCTGCCCGTTAGTTGTACTGTCTGTCAACATTCAGTATAACGTATAATATTAACAAAATGAATAGACAATAATTATGGAAAGAGAGACCTCATGTATGTAGTGTAAGTAGAAAATACATTTTTCTCTTTATGTACACCTCGTCGGACTACTGTTAGCCTATGGTATCCAGCCCTTCTCTCCATATCTATTACGTGAAATCCAGCATCTAGTTTTCTTTATAGGTTTACAAGAGAATGACTACTTATCAAGACCCAGAGGCAACTCGAGGGTAACGGTAAAAGAGTGTACAGTGGTCAAAACTACAATATACTAATCGTTAGAAGTGTAAATTTCATGAATTTGATTACTTAATGGGGAACGGCTTATCAACAACTTGTTTACATTGGACTTGAAAACGGCCATATTGTAGTCAGCGGCAAAGCAAGTAAACGAAAGAGAGTTCCACAGGCGAACAATTCTAAGAAAGAAGCTTTGTTCTCGGAATCTACGTTTCGGTCTCGGCACAGATAAAGAGTGGGAGAAATTATTGATAGTGGTTTCAGTTTGATGAGTGTTTCAAGATGAACACAAACTAAACAAAACAGCTTTTCCTCTTTTCTCCCTTGAGCGTCGATGATTGCGGAGTGATCTCATTTGGGTGTATAATCTGTTATGATATACCTCGGGAACAATTTATTCCTGGAACCTAAAGAGAGCTACGCGGACACAACAAGAAACTATTTTATCATAAGATTCGATTGCACCGAAGAGAGGGTGCTTTCTCAACCAGAATCCATAGACTTTTGAATAAGCTTCCACGTGCAATAATACACAGGGTGTCCCAATAAAATGTATATATACTTTAAAGTCCCATAAAACCTAAATTTATTATAAGAAATAAAAGTTTCATACATCAAAATACTGCTTGTCGGGTTTGTCGAGGGAATTTATGTCGAGGGGGTACAAGTGCCGGTAGTTCGTCGGGGCATTCACCATCGAAATACTTGTAACACAGGAAGAGGGATGCAACATCGATAGGACATAGGTTGTAGTTAGATGACAGTTCAAGACTGATCAGGTTGGCAACTCCTTTTTGAATCCTGTCCAAGGTGAGAGACAAGAAGCAGATACGCCAACTCAAATGTGACAACAATACTGCATACATGGTGGAATGGTTGCCATCTAATTATCGAAAGTGTTTAAATTGTTGGCCATTGTGGTCCATGAACAGCTGACAACGTTCACTGATTCAATCGAAAACTTTCCTAATCAGTTCAATTGGCATGTTGACACATTCTCTTTAAATGGTTGATTCCAACTCATTCATTGTATATTGTTGTGTGCTGGTAACCCCTGTGTTTAACATTCCAAAATCCACCCACCCACGCCCCTCAAAGAGAGAAAAATCCATTAGGGGTGAGCCCCAAATCCGGTGAGCGTGGACAATACTTCCTCTTCGTCCTAACTACTTTTTCGCAGGTGACTATCAAGATATGCTCTTACGTCATGATGATAATAGCAAAGTACTCCATCCTACTGGAAGTGCCGTTCTTCATCCTAAACACCTCTTGGGAACGTATTCATTTAGCAAGTTAAGATAATTTAAAGAGTGTATACATTTCATAGGGGCATCCTGTGTACACTACAACGTAGCAATTCCAGGTGAATTTTGATAGGTGTAACACTTGTGTGCTCTTCTGTATAAATGTCTACTTCACATGGCAACTGAAACAGTGGTTGTATTATTTTCTGCCAAATGAGTTGAATTATATTTTTAAAAAAAAACTCAACTATCGATACAAGACCAACCGCATAAAGAATAAAAATAAAATCGGCTCATATCAATTTTCTGACAAAGAAACATAGAAATAGCGTCATGTTTTTATTTCTTTAGTTATAAAACGCTCATAAGACCGAGTGAATATTCTGGCACTAAACATATTGTCTGCATTTGTGTAGTTAAGGATAAATCTTTCTAGACTGATTCATTTAAAATGGTGCCTTATCTGTAGTGCTTTATTTGTCCTTAATTAAAACTGGCTTTGTACATAACGTCGGGATAAAAATGTAGTATTTATCCGGATTGTCGTTTAATCGACTGATATATACGTATATATTTAATAGATATCTCCTTATCGTTGTGATATATAAGGTATGTGACGTCTAGTGATTAAAATGTATTTTTTCTGTTATATATGTGTGGGAGGTGTTTCACATATAATAAAGCGTCCCATTAGCATTCAGTCTATGCAACGCAATGCAAATAAATACCTCACTTCGTTGTGTCTTTCTCCTTATATTACTCAAGTTCATCTCCCCCAAAGGAAACCAAACAACGATAGTTTATATGTTTTATCTTTTATAAAACTTTATTCATTATTTCCCATTGGAGCTGCAAGACGCTGTAGTTTTCCACTTTATGCTAAAGTCGCGTTTCTAAAAGTATCCAAAAATGCGGAGGATATTTCGTAGTAACTTGTCCGAGTACCCAGTCCCTCTGCTACCTCTCGGCTAAACTCATTACGTGTATTACAAAGTTATCTCGTTTCGTAATTTACTCTACCTGACACAAATCGGAGGATCTACCTTCATCACGTATGTCGTATATGTTCTAACATTGTTTTTCTCACCAAGTAAACATTTTGGGAACTATTTTACACATAAATAATTCTATTTGTAAATATTTATTTTTGCTATGATAACATTCTTTCAAACATCCTATTGTTACAAATATTAATGATCATAATAATTTTCGACCATCACACCGCGTGAATGTCTGTCATCCAGGAGAATGCCCTATCCCCAGCTTGAACAAAATGGTAAGAAAATTCAAAAATAGAAATTAAGATTCTCTCTCTCTGCCAACTTGGAGCACATGCTTTAAAAGGAGCACTTTAACTCTATCTTTATTTGCATGGTAAATGATCGACATCTTTTCCTATAGAACTGCCCGTTTGAGGAACATAGTACCACCAGACTGCTTTCCAGTTGACTAGAACATTTACTTCAATGGAAGAAAATGCTTGTTGAGCCGTCCTATCAAATAAGTTTCTGACCAGTTATTATAAATTCTTTCGATGTTTCAATATCAATCTGACAAATTCTTGTTAAATACGAGGTGATTTTTTCCGTCTTTATTTCTACATCTAACAAAATAAAAAAAGCAAAAAACAATGAATAAATATTTTACAGTTTTAACAATTCGAAGCATAACACAGTTGGCATTAAATAACCCGAAAAGTGTTAGTATGCGGTAAAAAACGAATTTCTCTTAGATCTAACATGTTACTGCAGAGAATATCGTAGGCTTAATATACGAGTTCCATGTGATTTTACAGTTACTCCTGTGTTTGCCTTTACTCACATACTCCTTACGGTCGCAAATGATGTTATCTCTCATGCATCCATTTGAGAGATCTTCATCTGAAATTCCATCAAGTGACTCTTTACATTTGAAATGCTTTAATACTCATTGAGTAAACGAAATTAATTTTCCTGCTTCTGAATTTTGACGTGAGAATTGATTATTTGAATTCTTCGAACTACTGTTCTCATCTTGGTTTAAGGCTCCTTAAATCCATAAAAGCAGGACTCGTGAAATAGTGGAGAAAATAGTTGTAAGTTACAATATTCGGGAGGTTGCAGGTTCAATTCTCAGTGCGAACTACTTAGAATTTTTTCTTAGTCATGGCTAGATTAAATGAAGGTTTTCGTTCGAACTTCCAATATCGACCATAATAATACAGGGTGACCAAAAGAAAAAACGCAAAAGCCAAATGGAGGCCATCGAGAACATATGTTATAGAACGGAGAAAAAAGGCCAAAGACACTACCTAGTGTTTTGATGTGATGTTTTGAATATAATAAACTAGTTATGACCAAAGTTTCATTTCATTCGGACAAAACACTAAGAAACGGGACATAATTAGAGTTGGGCCCCGTTGTTTTTGGGTCACCCTGTAATTGTTCAGTTTACTTGGCGTTGCCCGGACAATATCTAACATTCCTTCATCGCTATTTTTTTCCAAAAAATGTTCGTACAATTTTCAAAACTATGTGTATATTTTTGTTACTACACCCTCCCTACTCTTCTGTTTATAATCATTCAATCCTTAGATTTTAACACAACATTGGTTAAGAAAAAAAAGCGAACCCCTTCTTATTTTTTCTTTATTTTTTTCCGTTCGGTCAATGTTTTTCTGCTGACCACTTCCTTATTTTATTCAGCTCGGATCCCCTTTCCAATTTTATGGTATTTCAATTTCTATGTACATTACACTTACTATGAGCGATACCACCTGCTTTTTTCTATTGCGTATATTTTTCTACTACACCTCCTACTCTACAGTTTATAATCCGAACAATCCTTAGATTTTCACACTACATTGACTAAGAAAAATACCCCTTATTTTTTACATAGGCAAAGTCCACTCGCGGATAAGGGTTAAAGAGTGTACATTAGTCAATTGAACAATATAGTAATCGTTAATAATGGAAATTCAGTAAATTTGTTAACTTAAATGGGACTGCTCATCAAGAACTTGTTTACGTTGGATTTGAAGACAACCATATTGGAGTCAGCTGGAAAGCAAGCAAACGGAAGACAATTCCACAGGCGGGCAGTTCTAAGAAAGAAGCTTTCTTCAGTGAATCTACATTTAAATTTAGGCACAGATAAAGAGTGGGAGAAACTATTGATAGTGTTTTCAGATAGACGAGTGTTTCTCGTGAAAGTTTGGCAAAGGGAACCATAGATTGTAGCTCAGACTAGCAGTTGCCATGAAAATAACGATAAAGTAAAGATAGACTCGAAATATCTCTTCTGTGAGAAAGGGTTTGCAGAGAAGAGAAAAGGGCATCCCCTACTAGGCTACGAAGTCTATTTTGAACTCTATCAAGGCAGGGCAAGTCTGTTCTAGCAGCTCCTACCCAGATGTGGCAGCAGTACTCGAGTTTTCTTTATTTTTCCATTTGATCAGTGTTTACCCGCTGACTTCTTACCTTCCGGATCTCCTTTCCGATCTCATCGCATTTCCATTTCTGTTTAGGTCACACTTATTATGAGCGATATCATCTGCTTTTTTTCCAACCACACATTTTTCATAGTCAAACAGAGGTCCATTTTGACTCTTACATAAACTCGACGACTTTCTCGTCCGTTGGTTTCTCTTTCCCATGTGTATTGTTTTTTTTACATAGGAGTTACCCCATAAAAAGGTCCATGTACTAATCGAGGATTAGAGGTAAACAGTGTACAGTAGTAAATGAGACAATATCATAGGCCGTGTTAATAGTGTAAATTTGGTAAATTGGATAGTTAAGAGAAACAGCTCATCAAGAACTTGTTTAGGTTGGACTTGAAAACGGCCGTATTGTAATCAACTGGAAAGCAGGCGAACAGAAGACAATTCCACAGTTGTGCAGTTCTAAGAAAGACGCTTAAAACTAGACTCCTTGTATTCTAGTCTGTTGTAGAGTGAGGCACGTGAGAAGGTACTCTCCTCACCAATGTAAAGCTGACTGTATATTCAACAACAGAGGAATTTCTACAACTTTAGAAAAAACGATTTCGCACTAGTTTGCGAGAGAAATTGCGATTTCTGGCCAGCGGCAAATCAGTTTGGTAGAGAGGCTAATCAATTTAGTAGGAATTATTTTTTGATAAAGAAAATCTAAAAAGAAAAGTTAAATGAAGACGAAAAAAAATTAGAAAATGTCCAAAAACTCAATTAAAACACTCTGTGTAAGAGACAGGGGAAAATAAAGATATATATGTATAGAAGGAAAGAGAGAGAGAGAGAGAGAGAGAGAAAGAGAGAGAGAAGCGAGAGAGTAATAACGATATACAGAAAGCGCGTGCATATAACTAAATAAAAAAATCTACATCGACACACAGTCGCGTTCGATCGCAACAAGTAAAGAAAAATACTAATAAGAGAATGATAAAAAGATAGCCTCGCCCATTCCACTCCTTGCACGCAAACGTTTAAATAATTGAGTTACACATGGCGAGATGAAGGACGCGTCTAAATCTTCACAGATTAATCCGAATGTTGATTGAATTACGCATTTTATCACGAACGCTTTAAGAATTCTCCACATTTGATGTTATCAAATTTAACAATACATATATATATATATATATATATATATATATGTATATATATATATATATATATATATATATATATGTGTGTGGGTGGGTGTGTGGGGGGGTGTAAAGGGTGTGATGCGTATTTTATAATATATATATATACATATACACACGCATATATATACACATATATATATATATATATATATATATACTTCCAGATGAAGAATATTCATAAATAAAAAACACTGAATTAAACGAGGTTCATATAATAGTGCTCAATATTAAATAGAGCAAGCTATTCTTATATTTGTATTAACATAAACATTATTATAATGCCGCTACATGACCATGATACTTTTTTATTACCTTTTTTTATTACATTTTAACCCCAAACAAGGCACATTGCCACTTTAGTGTAGGGGGCTACTATCAGGGGAAACAACTACTGGGGTACTATGTAGAGATTTGGCAGCAAGATGTTGGTTCACGTTGCACTTGAACTTCTATATGTCAGTACAGTTGGGGAAGCAGTGACCTGGAATGGAATTCCAAAGTCTAGCGGTTCTGAGGAAGAAACTACTGGAGTAGAAAGATCTTTTACATCTAGGGATCTCTACAGTGTGGGGGTGGGATTTTGCAGATTGTCGGGTCTGTCGAGGGTGTTCACGTCGTGGGGGCACAAGTGCTTGCAGTTCATCAGAGCATTCACCATTAAAATACTTGTAGAACAGGCAGAGGGATGCAACGTTTCGTCGATGGGACAGAGGCTGAAGCTTTGATGCCAGTTTAGGGCCTATTAGATTTGCAACTCTCTTTTGAACCTTGTCAAGGAGCGAGAGATTAGTAGCCGATGCACCAGCCCAAATATGACAGCAATACTCCATACATGGGCGAATGGTTGACTTATAGAGGTACAGGATACTTTCGGCTGTTAGTAGTTTTCTAGCACGGTAGAGAGAGCCCACCTTCGTTGCAGAGGCCCTGGCAATGCCCTCGATGTAATTGTTCCAACTCATGTTTCCTGTGAACGTAAGGCCAACGAGCTTGAAAGACGTACTCTCAGATAAAGAGTCGTTGGCCATTGCTATAGGTGGTAGAGAAGGTTTCTTGTAATTATTGAATGAAACTAGTTTAGGCTTGGCGGCATTGAACGTGACCATCCATTTTTGTCTCCATTCCACTACAGATTGGAGGTCATCCTCTAGTGTTCCTGCCATTTCTTTAGATATATGTTCATTTGTTTTCCTGTCGTGCCTGTTATAGAGTGTGGTGTCATCAGCATATATACCCATCTCAGAGGCAATTTTGTCGGAGAGGTCATTTATGAATATCAGGCAGAGAAGATGTCCAAGGATAGACCTCTGGGGCACTCCCGCAGTTATGTTATATCATATTGTTTAGATGTACGACCGTCGAGGACAACACATTTCAACCCTGTAGATGAAAAATTCAGAGAGGAGTTTGCTAGAGACTTTCCTTACAGAGAAAAGGTCACTTCAATATATATATATATATATATATATATATATATATATATATATATATATATATATATATGTGTGTGTGTGTTTACCATAAATACATTTGAGTCTGCTAGAACATTTTCCTCATAAACGCTACGCAATAATTCACAATGTAGAAACTATGCGTAAATAGAATTGAGCGTATTAGTGAAATTTAACCAATCTGCTAATAAGAAAACATGAAATAAATTTGAATAAATTAATCAAGGTTCGTTTGATAAAAAATATGTAAATTAGACACCTTTTATTCAGTATCTCTCATATACATGACCGAGTATATTCAGTAGTTCGTTTTAAGAATTGTTAAATTGAAAAAGTAGATATGTTCTTCAGACTAAGATCAAAGTGTAGTATCTTGCCCGATGCTACACCTAAATTAAGTTATTATTAGATAAGCGATAAGTTATTATACGCGATACGTATACAGATGTTTTCATTTTTGCCTACTTCTAGAGTGGCCCTTTTTAAGTATCTGTTTTTCCCCACATTAAAAATGACCTTGTGTCTCATTTTGCTTTCTTGGGGAAGCAAATAGATACCAATAGAAAATGTAGGCTTTTAATAATAATGTCAGTGCAATTAAAAAATTAACTTTTTATAGATATAGACTATTCGAAACATAAAGTATACACGCCTTATCACATTATTATTCATTATAGAATGATATGGTGCACTATTTAATTTCACGATTGATTTTGTAAATACAAATTTTGTTTTTATTTATTTATTTATTTTTCACAACGTTTCGACAGATTATTTCTCTGGCCTTCGTCAGGTTGTTAACCGCGACGGGGTAGGGATGCTGAGTCTCCTAACTGTATCCTCAGTAATTACTGCCTTCCATAGTTGTTGTCTTACCATGTTTTGGACAACTGAGTCTCTTGCCGGCTTTGGGTAGGATTGAAACCGCTATCTTCAGACAATGCACTCCTAGAATTGTTGGGAAACAACAACTAGAAGATGAGGATAATACAGGGTGGTCACTAGAAAAGCGGGAAATTTGAAGGTCAGCTTAGATCATGAATAAAATGTGTGATTACTATTGTTTGATTGGTTCTTTTGTTTGATTTCTAGATTAAGACGCTGCAGTGAAGGACACGGATGACATTTTGAGAATCTATGAGTATAATATAACGATTGTCTTTTAAAAACTTTGTAATTTTTTTTGTTTATTTTTTTTTTTTACGTGGAGGTCACCACTTATCAAGGCCCGGAAGCCACTCGGGATAAGTGTTATTTTTATTTATTTTGTTTTCTGTAAAAATAAATCGTTGTTTGACAAATTTCCCGCTTTTCTAGCGACCGCCATGTAGTTCGCAAATAAATAAATATATAAATTGCTCGTCTCAAAAAGGATTCGAATAATAAGAATAAAAATGTTACCGTATTTTTTTTTCAATTTTTAATTTATGTTTTCTGAAAAATGTACATCGCTTTTCATTATTTATGTCGATATGTTTTTCAAGTAATTAATAAAGTTGATTCTCATTAGAAATGTAAATGAAACGCCGATTATGATGATGAATGTTAGTGTATTTTTACACATTGCTGGTCGGCAGAATTGAGGTTAGTGTTTATCGATCCGCCAATGGAAGTAATGTTGCGTTGAGATTATTGATTTTTTTCAATTAAAATTACTTTGATTTTCAAAATTGATTTTTTTTTCGTCAGCATTAAGTATTTTGTTTATCTTGATTTATTTTTTTAATGTCACCTAGAAAGACTTGGTTTTGTTTTAGTTGTCTACGGCACATCTACCCTTTTTTACCTTAGTGAATATATAAATAGTATGACTAGTGTAAAAGATATATTAAACGCAACTTTCTATTTATATACGATGTGTACAATAAATAAAATACGAGAGGCGTTAAAATATGATGCCTCAAATTTCTTATACAACTCGAACGGATCAGAAGGATTACAGATTACACTCTTATGATGACCTGGAAGTTTCATCATTTTGTTGCAGATATTGATCATATATGACTTAGAAAACAACACTTGGCATGGACGCGCGTCAGTAGCAGAGATGCGTCATTGAATACCTCCATGCCGAAAAATTGAACAGATTATACTAACTTGTTGAACGTTTAATATGCCTTTGCATTTTATATCGGCAAAGTTAGATGAGTTCGTCGATTTCAAAGTGGCGACAGAGATGTGAATGACAATACACACTCCATATTTTACAACGAAAGCGTCGAAAGAAGTTTGCAAAAGTGCAATCAAAATGGCGGAGTCTAAGTAAAAATACAGATTCTGGACCACAAAAGGTCGCTGGAGTTATTGGCACACTTGCCTCTTTCGTAACCCTCTAACGTTTTTGCTTTTTTACTTAAAAAATAGGAAGCCTTACATTTGCAATGACTTTCGTATGAAAATAACGTAAAACATGTTATTCATAATTCGCAGGTGGTTTTATTTATGTTCTTTTTTCAGTTCATTTTTCTGTCACTTTCGCTTTATTTTTGTCGATTTCAACAGGCATTGCGATGCTACGCCTGAAAAGATACAACCTGATGCGTCATCCCCACCGACACCTGGAGTGCTGCATCATTAGTGCATTTACCCCCTTGTCAGCCCCCGATTCTTTTTACTCCTACTCCATCTGCTCACATATCGTCTCACGTACACCACCACCGCCAGGAGAACTGAATCCCACCGCGGTATGACCTCGAATCCAGCCTCTTCACCATCTCAGTCTTCCCCCTACTTCCGGTATCGGAACGGAAGTAGGTTACGTGAATCAAGACATTGTCAAGCAAGAACGATGAACACTTTTCGAAAAGAGTGAGAGACCTCAGGGATTTTGAAGAAGATGATAGAAAGAGAGAGAGAGAGAGAGAGAGAGAGAGAGAGAGAGAGAAATAGAGAGAGAATAAGATGTAGGGAGATAAATGGAGACGGGGAATGGGGGGGGGAGAATACAGACGGTAACGTAAGGCAGAAAAAATAGAGAGAACAAATTAATTTAAAATAGTAGAAAAAAATTAAAAGCGAGAAAAAAGCGAAATAAATCTAAAGCCGGATACAAACATATTATTAAGTTATGCAACGCAGTTTTTCTCCAAGAATAAATCGTAAAATAACGCAATAACACGTAACACAATTGTGCTATGCTTTGAATGCGATCAATTATAATAGCTGTAATTTATACTTCTTTTTATTCTAAGTAAAAACAAGGCACAGTGGCACTTTCATGAAGGGGGCTACTATCCGGAACATAAATTGCAGGGATACTATGTAGGGAGTTGAGCAGTAAGATGTATGTTTATATTACACGTGAACTACTGCATGATAGAACAATCGTGGAAGAAGAAACCCGACAGGAAATACAAACGTCTAGCAATTCTGGGGGAGAAACTATGAAAATAGAATGCATTCTGGCATCTGGCAATCTCTCCTGTGCAAGGGGCCGATTTTGTTGCTTGTTGGGTTTGTCGGGGGTATTTACGTCGAGGGGCTAGTAGTTCGTCAGAGTATCTGTCATGAAAATACTTGTAAAACAGGCAGAGGGATGCAATATTCCGCCGATGGGACAGAGGTTGAAATCTAGCTGGCAGTTTGGGACCTATTAGGTTGACAATTCTCTTTTGAACCCTTTCCAGACTAATAGCATATGCACCAGCTTATACTTCATACATGGTAAAACAGTGGCCTTGTATAGGAACAGGATCCTTTCAGTTGTAACTTTCTAGCTAGGTAAAGAGAGCCCACCTTCGCTGCAATGCCTTTCATATATCTGTTCCAACTCTCTTTGTGATTTAATCTCGATTATATATATATATATATATATATATATACATACATACATACATATATAATGTATATATATATACATATATATATATATAAATGATAAAAGTCTATATTCCAAATTTCATTATACTGATTTTGCGCTAAGAATCAGTTACTGTTCATGAAATTTAGCATAAAGATTTGTGTCATGTATTTCTTATATGCTCTGTAATCACATTTATTTTCTTACATTAAAAATGTGTATATATAAAATGTGAAATATATACACATCTACATACATATATATATATATATATATGTATATATACATATATATATAATTATATAGATAGAACGGTAGATAGACTAATTCTGAGGAAAATTATGCAGAATTACGAAAAAATTGCTTGTTTGACAAGAAGGTACTAATTACTATAAATGTTTTTTTTTTCTTTGTAACCCGACCTCATTGAAAATAATAGCTTACCAAATATACATTACTTGGATCTTAGTTTCCAACCTGTAATATTCTATTATAAGCAACAATTCATTCTAGATATATACTAGGCTACCTTAGATTGTAAAACTCTTTCTGTATAAACGTTATTCCAGATTTGACTATCTTTTTTATGCGATCACTTTAATTTTTATTTTTTATTTTATGTGCTAATAATATTAATATCTAATTACACACATCTTTTTTTACTAAAAACATAAGGCTGACGAATTATCACGAGAATGAACAGAATAATTACATCGGTTGCATCAACTTGAATCGGAACTAAAACTTTCAACGATAGGTATTAGTTATTTAGTGCTTCGGATTTTGCCATAAGTCTGTGCTTTGACCAGTTGATGGCAGAGATGAGTATTGGCTGAAGAGTTCTTGATATGGATATCTAAAACGGTCCTAATTATCGGGCTGGAAACCGACGGTACCAATGACTTGTCTCATCTAACAAATTTCTGTACACATAATGCAAAATATAAATACGCTCTTATTTTTCAGATTTTCCTATTAATTGAGCACTCTGCTGGATTTCATTTTCAAAACAGAAAAACTAATCATATATATATATATATATATATATATATATATATATATATATATATACTATCAGGCAGCCTCTCGTTACTTGATCATTAAATGCGCATAGATAGTGTATTTTAATTCATGAATATTCTCTTTTTAATTTATAGAGCAAATTCACTATTGATTGTTATATTGCACTCAATGTATAGTATTGATTTCAAATGTAAATAAAAGAATGCTGGTATGCCACCAGCTAGAAGCGAAACCGAAACTACCTCTCTAGAATCATCTTTTAGTATATGAATTTAATCTATACTTACACAAAAATAGCGTTCTGAAGCTTTAACTTTTAATTACCTCGTGTGCAAAATAACAGGCAAAGGTTAATGTTTTTCTGTTAATTTTTTATCTCTTGTCAGTTATTTTACAGGATAACAGCGAAACAAAATGGAAATACCGTATGTATCAAATGTTAATATTTTTGTCAAAATATTGAGAGAGAAGTTGGGTAGAGACTTTTCATACACATACTGACAATATCACAGAAATATTTCCGTGTGCTATAACTATTTGTCCCCAGCAGTCCAACTGCTGCATTCAGATCATCGGGAATCATGCCATCATTAGGAGTATGCCGTGCCAATTAGTTTGGGCGCCTTATCCTCGGAAGATTGCACTTGGTCTGGTGCTGGCTCCTGGTCTCTGCACCAGATAACTACGAGTGTTGCAACGTTTATCTTTTACTTTTACTTCTCTAACGTCAATGACATTTATGTCTAATTTGACATCGGACGCTCTGTCCCGTTCATGTCATTCCCCTTAAGCCACAACCACATTGGAACATTGTTAACTGTTGTTTGATTGTATGCTATCAACTTGCTTCTTTAGGACTTTGTGAACTCGAATCGACTTCTCAGTGGATGAACGAAACTTTCTCGATATAACCTCGGGCTCTCTCTCCAATAGATTTACGTCCAGTTTGTCTTTTCTTTCCTCTGCAGCTTTAATGTTGTCTTCTCAATTACGATCAACTCCGTCAATTTCTTTATATTTTATCTACATCTGTATGCATCTTTATATATAGATGTTCAACCATTGTTTTGTAACCATGCAGAATGTAAAAACTATGTATAAATAGAATTCAGCATAAATAAATAATGAATAATTAAATAAAACCAATCGTCCAATAAGAAACCGCAACATTTTTTTAGTAATATGCAAATAAGTAAACATTCATATAAGTAGCCTCCTTATTTGATAGAGCAACTTGAAGACGTTCGTAGCAACAATTTTTTAAATAGAAAAGATAATATTTACTACCAATGTCAGAAAGTAAACAAAACTCAACCTCATTATATGTGTACTTATATTAGTCTCTCTCTCTCTCTCTCTCGGACTCTCTCTCTCTTTCTCTATCTCTATATATATACATATATACATAAATATATATATATGTGTGTGTGTGTGTACTTATGTATATATAAATATATATGTCTGTGTGTATGTGTAGTATGAAAACGATTAAAAGATACAAAACCAAATTAGTATATTTTTATTGTACTTTTGTTTGTTTGCCACTCTCTCTCTCTCCCTCCCTCTCTCTCTCTCTCTCTCTCTATATATATATATATATATATATATATGTATATGTATATATATATATAGATTGATAGATAGATAGATAGATAGATAGATAGATAGATGTGTATATGTGTCCGGGCGAGTGTGTGTGTGTGTGTGTGTTTGTGTGTGTATAATTTTAATATGTAAATTGTGTCTTGCTGTTCTTTCTTTAAATAAAAAGTTGAATTAAATTTCCCACAACCTTATCACACTTTATATATATATATATATATATATATATATATATATATATATATATATATATATATATGGTAAAACTGATAATTAGTAAAAACCTGAAGAGAGTACTAAATACTATTGCAGAGCAAATATGTGTATTATTTTTTTTTATTACCGTTTTATCTGTTTGATCACATATGTTTAGGATCTTGGACCGTGTTTACGGTCTAACAGACTCTACAGAAATGGAACGGTAATAAAAAAATAAAATACACACACACACACACACACACACACATATATATATATATATATATATATATATATATATATATATATATATGGGAGATTCAATGTCATAACTATAAAAAGTCTTCTGAACGCGCGACAAAAAATAATCTCTGAAGAGCCATTCCTTAATTTTTAATGCATCAATAAATACAAAAGTAGATTATTTTCTTCCTCTTTTCATTTTAATGGTTGAGCAAGAGATTTGGTCAACGGCCTTCCTCTAAATTTTTTTTTTCTCAGCCGTCCTAATTTACCATGCCCGGCCGGTAACAATAACAGAGACCATCTGAAAGAAGTATCAAAAAGTCACTACAAAAAAGAAATAACATTAACTGAAATGAAACGTAAATACCTTGGCGAGAATAGTGAGTCTACTACTTTAAGAGGATCGACTGTCTCTCTTCAGCAATCCTTCGGGACATCAGACGCTATGAGATTAAATTCAATAAATCATTTCCTACTTATTGGACAGTATATTTTCGGAGGAGAACAACTATGAGGAATTTGTATTATTAGGAAATACTTGTTAGTCTTTTTTCCATTCCATAGAAATACACAATCTTATATATATATATATATATATATATATATATATATATATATATATATATATATATATATATAATTTATATATATATATATATATATATATAGATATTGGATTGATAGATATAGATAGATAGATTTATATCCACATTCCTGTGAATTTATTTTTGTGTGTATTCATTTTATACACACTTTTTTTATTTATTTATATATTTATTTGCTACCCCTCGAAGCAAATGTGAC
The DNA here is from genome assembly GCF_053919585.1 of Euprymna scolopes. Taxonomy (NCBI): domain Eukaryota; kingdom Metazoa; phylum Mollusca; class Cephalopoda; order Sepiida; family Sepiolidae; genus Euprymna; species Euprymna scolopes. Next base: position 110,479,096 of record NC_136510.1, read on the forward strand.
ACAACGCCGGTTTCAATGTGGGGAGGAAAGCCAGCTCCCCTAAAAGAAGAGGAATAGTTGGCATTCTCGTAGTATCAAAAAAAATAATTGTCTCAGTACGAAGGGCTGCTCGATATTGACCAATTAAATTAATTTAAATCAACCATCAGAACAGATACTACACTTTGAGTTACATATATTTTAGTTGTTCTGAACAGTTTACAACAAGACAGTAATAAACAAAAAATCAGGCACAAGGTCACTCATAAATTGGGGAGGAAGTGTCTATGGTCACCCTCGTCACTGTACCGTTGCTTGTCTATAGTTGATCCTAGCTAAAGTTCTCATTCACCATAATGTCCCAAGCAAACCGGGGTCGTTATACCTAAGATTCCCAAATCATATCGTGTGTGTGAGAGAGAGAGTGTGTCTGTTTGATTTCATAAACAATAAAATAAACACGTAAACATGACATTTTATAAAAAAGTCTTTTTTTTAATTTTATTTTATTGTCTTGGGAATGGAGAAAAATCAAAAAAATATTTTTAAAAAAATATTAGTGAGACACCCCCCCCCTTTCTAAGTGGTAGACCGCCTACTGTGTTCGAAAACAACCAAATCGCCGTCTATATGGAGCTGAAATTCTAGGCAGGAACAAATGAACATGAGTTGGTTATGGTATTTGAAGTTTCTCCAAATTCGTGGACAGGGAAATCGTGAAACGCTCTTGGAAATGCTCTCGGGATTCTTCGCAGATCTCCCGGGTAGACCTCAGGGTGCGTCTGTCTAGGTGCTTGACGCTAGCTGTATACTTCTCTGATCCCCGCATGGAGACCAATCTACATACATCTGCATCGGAGTTCACGGCTTCGTTAACTACTTTCCTAAGCCCAGCCCTAACTACATGGCCCTCGTAACTGCTCGTGTAATTATGAGGCAAAATTTGCGCAATCCTAAATCGGCCCTGTTTGAATCCAGCCGCAAGTGCAACTGAAAACATATATATATATATATATATATATATATATATATATATATATATATATATATATATATATATATATATATATATATATATATTGTTGTTATTGTTATTGTTGTTTAATACTTAAACGTTTACAAAGTTAATCCATTCGGTTCAGACAATATTATTGTATCTCTTGTAATTATTTAATTAAACTGAATAAGGTGTACTGTGTTGCGGGTTTATCTGGAAAGTCTAGGATAAATTAATGAATGCATAAACAGATAGAAATACAAAGATATAAATTTTTTTAATAAATGTTTTTATTTCCACTTATTTTCTATTTATCATTTAATGATGCAATGGCCATAGTTGATAGTGCAAATCTCCGATAAACACGCGTCTAATGAATAAGAGCTGGCGCTGAGGTCATCTTGCTGTTCATCGCGTTGGAGCAGGCGAGCATGACGCCTTGCTCGTATGGGCTAAGTAGTTATAGTCAGTTCTCGGAAATTTATGGTCTAGTGTAATCGCGTAGATTGGAGGAAATATCCCGAGAGAGCAAACAGAATTCTTCGAATGGTGAAAAACGAGTGAGATATGATAAATAACCTCATAGCATTGGGGAAGGGAATAAAATATCAAGTGAAATAGACACGCACACACATAAAGACAAAACCGTATTATACCACGTTACTTTACACATATTTACCAAAAAAAACAGACCATCAAGCAAAAAACTCAATGCCTTTTTAACATATCTGTCTGAAAATATATATATATATATATATATATATATACACATATATATATGTATATATATATATATATGTATATATATATATATATATATATCTGTAGAGATATATTTTCTTGTAATATATACCAATCGTTATTTAAGAAGCGCAATGTAATTACAGAGCAATATTGAGAGTAAGTGACGAAACACTATTTTAAAAAATGTATGATGTTCACCATCATAAAATTTATTCCTTTAATTCAATTGACTTTTACAGTTCTTGACAGTATTTGTTTCGTGGGGCAAAATCAATCACTTAATTGATATATTAATTAAGTATTTGATATAATAATTAAGTGATTTTGTGCCACGAAAGAAATAATGTCAATTATTCTAAAAGTCAACTGAATTAAAGGAATAAATTATAAGATGGTCAACATTCCTTATGTTAAAAATAAGTATGGTTGTAAATATTTTCTGGAAAGCGTGTCAGAATGGCCAAATGCGTAAGGTACTGGTCTCAAGGTTTATAGGTCTTCTATCTCTCTCTCTCTCTCTCGCTATATATATATATATATATATATATATATATATATATATATATATATATATATATATATATATATATATATATTATTTGATTGCAATTTAAATTGAAATGAAACTGGTTTCTTAGGCTCGCATGCGCCGAGCAAGATACTTTAATCATTAGATCTCTACGAACGAACGTCTCGATATTTAAAAAAATAAATGCTTAAATTTCAACATTATTTTTCCTGGTTGAAGTTGGCAGTGTGAATTGTTCCTTGCTAATAAGGTCAGAGATGCCTTCGTGGCGGGGTTCGAATCTCCCGGCCGGCTGTAATCGTGACCCTCATGCACTGGAGATTCTTGAAATGATCAAACACTTATGCTTTTAGGTATTTAAAAATAAAAAATAAAAAAAATAAAAATATATATACTTATATATATATATACATATATATAGTAATTTATAAAATTTATAAAATATATATGCGCATAAGCCTGACGAATCCTATAGTTGGATGAAACGCAGAATATTCAGTGTAGCTTAATCGCCATATATATTTTATAAATTACTAACTAGCTCTACCTACGTATTGAGCACTTTTGAAGTAAATACTTAAAGTTTACGCATCTATACTTTCGTATATTAAATTTATGTGAATAAATGAAGTAGTTATACATATATATATATATATATATATATATATATATATATATATATTTATATAAAATGGGTTAAGAAATTTCAACGAAAGAAAGATGTATATTTAAAAAAGGGAGTAGTCACCAACAATGTGTATTTTTTAACATTATTTTATTATTCCGTGTCTTGGTTTTTCATTGAGAATTATGTTTGGATCATTGTAATAATGTTTTTAAGTCATTAAAATCGTTTTTACGCGCGTTTCAGACGTTCTGTGATGCGTCCTAGTCAGAAATTATTTTCAAATATGTTAAAGATGTAAAAATGGCGATTTTCGTAGTTAATTTGAAGTTTCTCCAAGGGGTGGAGGCATGTAAGTGTTTATCATTCATTGGCATGCTCAATTTTTATTGCTCTTTTATTGGGCTTGTGAGGGAGACCGTTGACCTGGCTTTTTCCTAATGTTTTTTTCCTTTTCCTTTAGGGTGGGGTAGGGTGTGTGTGTGTGTGTGTGTGTGTGTGTGTGTGTGCGTGTGTGCGTGTGTGTGTGTGTTTGCTTTTATTAGTTTGGGAATGTGTATATTGTTTTATAGTATTTTGGGGTTATTTGCTTCCTTAGGTCGTTACTAATGGGTATGCGTGGGTAGGGGGGTTAGCTCTTCTGAAATAAGGGTAGGGGTGCTTTCATTTAATTTTGATATTTATTTTTTGGATTCTTGGATTTTAGTATTGTAATTTTTGGTTTTATTCTTTTCGGGTATTCCTTATATTGTGTTTGTTTAGAAAGAGGGGTGTATTTGAAATAGGGGATTTTTTAATGTTTCTATTTATTTGTCTCCCCATGTGAGTATGGCAACCCCAGGATCGGTTCCTAGTGTGGGGAAGATTTTGTTCCTCAGAGGGGGGCATTGGAGGGGTATAGGTATGGGAGGGGGATGATAGAAGGGATGATAGTTGTTTCAGTCATGAGGGGGTTCTCTTCCACTGACTGAGGAGGAAGAGAGGTGTTGGAACAGATATTATACTATATTTCTAGGTGTTTCCTAGTGTTGTTGGTTCCGAGGTTAAGTAGAGTAGGTGTTGTTCAGTGTGTTGTATTAGAGATAGGGGTGTTATGTCTGTGTGTGGTTGTATGCGCGCACGTGTGTGTGTTTTAATGTGTCGATTCTGATTTATGTGTGGGTGTGTATATGTGTATGTGTATGGGTGTGCATGCGAGTGTACCTTACATTTCATGTTTTTGTGTGATGGTATTAGGTTCTGTTCAGTTCAGAAGTGAATCTGGTGATGAATCCAAAAAATAAATATCAAAATAGAATGAAAGCACCCCTACCCTTATTTCAGAAGAGCTAGTCCCCCCTACCCACACATACCCATTAGTAACGACCTAAAGAAGCAAATAACCCCAAAATACTATAAAACAATATACACATTCCCAAACTAATAAAAGCAAACACACACACACACGTACACACACGCGCACACGCACACACAAACATACACACACACACCCTACCCCACCCTAAAGGAAAAGGAAAAAAACATTAGGAAAAAGCCAGGTCAACGGTCTCCCTCACAAGCCCAATAAAAGAGCAATAAATATTGAGCATGCCAATGAATAATAAACACTTACAAGCCTCCACCCCTTGGAAAAACTTCAAATTAACTACGAAAATCGCCATTTTTACATCTCCAACACATTTGAAAATAATTTCTGACTAGGACGCATCACAGAACGTCTACAACGCGCTTAAAAACGATTTCAATGACTTGAAAACATTATTACAATGATCCAAACATAATTCTCAATGAATAACCAAGACACGGAATAATAAAATAATGTTAAAAAATACACATTGTTGGTGACTACTCCCTTAGTTATATATATATATATATATATATATATATATATATATATATATATATATACATGGGTTTAAGCACTTGGTAAATATATTTTCACCCAACGCTTATTTAATCTGTTAAGCGAAGCACACTGCTAATTTGGTTGTAAACAAGCTGATAGTTAGAACACTCTTGCGATGGGGGTGTATTGATTTAATATACACTCGAGGAGAAATGTTTACAACAATCATTCGTGGTCCAATGGTGAGATCTGTCAGTCCGACGGTGTAGGATCGATCCATGGCTGGGTGAAGGTGTATGTCTAGCCGCACTGATGAGTTGTGATACAATGAAACAGTATTGTATGTGGATGACATTATGTATGTGTATATTTGTATACATTTAGGCAGAGTTCTTTCTTTAGGTATTTTATAGACAATTTTTCTCTACGCATTTCAGGTTTGATCATTTTCATATTAGTTTAAGTTTCAGACAATAATGGATTGGTGTAGCTTTCGTTATCACTTTTCGACTGTGCACTTGCAGAATCGTCTGGAGCTATCATCCGGCAAAATAAACTTAATTAATTTGGGTAAAATTATAGAAGTGTGCCTTTTTACTCAATAAATCATCAAATGACGTGATATTAAATACATTACTCAAACATGTTACCTTTATGGGCATTTCTTATTGTCATCGCTGTTATTTCAATTCACTGTATTAATATTTGTTTTTTTTAACTTTAATTAGTGTTGCTTCTAGTATATGATGTGCATGGCTTGTTGCAGAATAGATATATATATAAACAATCCAAAATCTGGTCCGTTGATCAAAGATGTGTCGTCTTCTATAAGGTTTCGAATTTGAGGGCGCGGATAAGACTTATTTTTAGTAAAGTGTTTGGACTTGACGTTCTCGTCAAAAGTGACTATAACGGCTAAGAAAATTAGTATGAGGGTCACGATTACAGATCAAACTACAGCATGTCTACATAAATTGTTTATACAATTGTAATAAAACATATCTCTCTCTCTCTCCCAATATTCCATTTCATTATTTCTTGCATGTTTTTGTTTTAATAATTATTAGCAGGCAACTCGATATTGCTCAGTCTTAAAATACGTATAAATATTATATTTTAATTAATGCAGAATTGTTTACTATAAACAAAAATACCGTGGGTATAAAAAAAAAAGTTTAATTCCTTTTATAAAAATGAAATTAAAAAAACAAATGGAAAAGAAACTAAGAGATGTTCACGCGAGTTTTACGTTTTGCCTAAACGGTTCACTTCTTGTAAGCGAAAAAAAAGAAATACTCGAGCTTAGATCGAACCTAAGAGCTATAGACCTTGAGTGAAGTAAGTTACCCATTTGGCCATTCTGACACGCTTTTTAAATGTTATTTTCAATCCTACCCATTCTTTGCATAAGGGATATTTCATGTACACGATCACGATTCACGCAAGCGTATTCGTGTAACAGTTTATAAACCGATTAAAATCCGATGACCGCCCGACGTACCAATTTTTTTAAAATTTCAACTTCTTAGCAGCTATCATCCTTTTGTTTCATATGAAAACCAATTAAAGAGTTTCTCATTGGCTGAATAACCTATACACCATATTTCAAGTTTTAGGATTAAAAAAAAAATCGTTTAGCATATAGATTTAACCCTTATCCTCGAGTGGCCTCTGGGCCTTGATAAGTGGTGACACCCATGTAAAAAAAAAGATTGAGAATCTCACTTTTATAAATATAAGGATAATTATTTTCTTCAATGCTACAATTAAATATTAGGTTGGTTAATTAATGATTAGTGTTTAGCTCTGATGTTTTTAACGGAGAATTTGAATAATTCGGCGTATTGTTTTCGTCTTTAGTGCTATTTTCTCAATGTTTGTATCGATTTAACCTAAGAATTCTTCAGGTGTATTTTGTCAAATTCGAGAATTTATTCTGTTGAACCCCGGAATCTTTCTTGCGAACCCGTTGCGCAGTGGATAGGCCCCTTGGTAGACTTCAGTTTTCTAAGATACACCCTTCTGGGGTTTGATGTTGAATTCTAAACACTGGCGACCCAAAACTACAATTGCAAATTATTTTGTATTTTAACTTAGTTGTAGCGAACGTTTATGAATGCCTACATCAACCTCAAGATGAATGTTTTTTTAGTAGATTATACTTTAGTATTAAGCTCATAATTTGTATTTCTTTCCTGGTGCATTTCCTATAAGTTCGGCTGTTTATGACGCATGATCAATTCCAACTTTACCTGTTTATTATAATGAATCATTAAGTTACAAGTTATTCGGAGATGTTTAATTACGAATATTATGAGGAGATTGAACATGACGAATAAAATAATCATTATTTTATTCGTTGTGAAAACGAATCGATAATAATAATAATCAATTAGTGTACTTGGCATGGCCCGGCAGTGCTCTCCATAAAAATATTTCTTACATCTGATTTTCAGAGGAGAATCTTGTATTCAGCAGGGAAACAGTTCCACGATTAGAAAATCTGGATGCTATCATACGTGTACAAGTACGATTTCTGTGTTTTGGTTTCTTCGTCGTGTACATTGCTTTATCGTTGGTTATTTCGTTTCTTTTCGTACATCTGTGTAAAAATAAATCAGCAGGCACTTAATTATCACTGGGAAGTTTACTATAACTCTGCAATTGCATAAGATTTTACTATTTGTTACTGCTTTGTCTTTCGCTGTTGGCGTTTGTGTTTCGTTAAACTCATTCTCTTGTTCATTTGATTTTTACCATGGAATTGCTCATACTTATAACTTAATACCTAGCTCTACCTATCTATTGAGCACTGTTGAAGTAAATACTGAAAATTTACGCATAAATTTATAGTTTCGTATATTAATTTGTGATTACATGAAGTAGTCATATATATATATATATAAATATATATATAAATATATTATATATATATATATATATATATATACGAGCAAACAGTTAATAAAACATGTTAAAACAACTTTGAAATGAGTTAAAAACATATTTAATCTGAAAAGGAAACACTAGATAAGTGGATAGTCCTTAATCCGCGGAGTTTCGAAGAAATACTTTCCTTCTCATCAGAGGGTAGGGATTAGCAAAATGCGGGATCGGATTTTGCATACAAAAGTATTTGATGAAACAACAAGTAAGTCAAAGATCTTACTTGAAAACAAAAAAAAGTGAAGCAGAGGGAATATGGTGAAGAAAAAGGTGATTGCACATGAATGGATAGTCTGGTGGAAGATAAATAATCCAGTGATGGTTAAATCCAAGTATATAACTTCAAGCTCTATCTCTTATTTGGTTTTATCGAGCTTTTACATCTGGCTGAGATAACTTTATAAATATGAATTCTGTAATATTTATAATATACTTTGATTTTACCATCTTGGATCATTTCGGTAAATTTAATTGTAATTTTTATTTTATATATATATATATATATATATATATATATATATATAAAGCTGAATGTATATGTGTGTGTCTGGTCACGAATAGGCTCCTATATGGTTGACTATTTTTAAAAACTGATTACATATAATTATAGAACATGTATCGAGACACAGGAATGGGTATGTTTGATCTGGCAAAACGGTGGTTCATAAAAATTGTGGGGTCTGCGTTCGTGCCTCGTCCATAAAGTCCATTGAAATTTGATATACCAATTAGTGACTTTGTTAGCAAATCTACTGTAACGAAAGGTTCTGATTTTACCGTGGTAATACATGAAATCCATGTTGTGTTAACCATCACGAGATAGTAACAAATTTAATAAAAATGTAAATGATAAAAATTTTAAAAAAGATATAAGTCTAGTTGTGCTTTTTTATAGCGAAATATTTAGCAAGAAACATAATCAATCTTAGCACTGCATATTAAAATGAAAACTAGAATAATACAGAAATAATTTAGAGATTATACTATATTTTCTTAAAATATATCACAGATCCACAGATTTATTATATTATTATCAAAACAATATTGCGAATTCAGGGATACCCGATAATAATAGAATGCGGCATACTAGGAAGACGTACAAATATTTAGAAGATCCGTGTATTTTGAACAAAGATTATGTTTTACTGTGAATGGTTGCTGGGATAAACCAATCGACCTTCATATTGTTTATTAATTCGATTGAATAGGAGCCGCAACAATGATCCTTTGCATTCAAAAAGATAAAAAATAATGGAAGAGCGAAGAAAAGGGAATAAATTAATTTGAACAGTAATTAACTAAAAAAAAAAATAATAATAATAAAAATGCAAAAGAAAAAATATGTGACCTCCAAAACCATTCAAAGAATCCCCCAATTATCTTCACATTCCACATAACATTTGAACAATTACAACACTACATAGCGATGATTAAATTTCAAACGACACCATGAAACGGGAAATTGACATCTCGCGTGACTCTGACGTCATTCGCGACGTTTTATCCTCCGTTCATACCCGAAATAACAGGATGTACGATCGAGATAATGGTGATAAAGTCAAGTTGCTCCGTTTAAATTCATATCAAAACACCTTTTATTGCTAGCTAGCAGGGATGTGTAGCATTGCCCGGGAACTTGGATAGCAAAATAATAGCGTTTAAACATTTTTTATGTAAGGCCTGTGCAAAATGTTTTGCAGATCAAAAGTTTGAAATGAGAAAATTTCATTCGTAGCATGAACGACGTTTGCTCTGACGATTTTAATTTGAAGTGCTGCATATCTTTATCTCTGTCCGTCTGTCACAGTATTTCTTTTTATTCTCCTTTCTTAATAAAGACCACAAGGAAAATGAAGAATAAAAAAACTGCACGACAATTTTGAACAAAAGTTAATATTACCACAAGCAATAATACTATTGTTTTTGCAAATTTGATTCTCAATGGGTAACCTATCGAATAAAATTCTTTTCTTGCTTTCAATAATTATGTGTTTGTTTTCCTGCAGCTTATATAAATCGAAGACCAGAAGCTCTTGCAGATTTAACGGAAGTTTGAAAAAAGCCAAACAATACATACATATATCCCAGAATGAAAAAAGAAAAACTTAAACTAAAAAAGTTCTTTTAACAAATGATGCAGAAAAAAATTAAAAAAATTTCCGACAACGTATTTTGATGCACTTCCGTTTGTTAATGTATTTCTTTTGATCGCCATTGTTGTTCGAATTCGTTTTTGATATTTGTTTTTGGTTTCAATTTGTTTTTAATGGCGACCGACATGTTTCCACGAAATCACCTACCTACACTGCCCCCGCCCCCTTCTGTTATTTTTCATGTCTCTTTCGTTGTTTTTTTTTTTTCAATAACATTTTTAGTGCAGCTTCCCATTTTTTTTTTATTTCATCCATTTACTTCTTACATTTTTTTAATAAAAAAAAAAACTAATTTAAGTTGAACTTTGTTCAAAAATGGTAATTGCACTTACCACAAAGATAGCTAAATAGATAAATATATAGATAGAAATGCACTGGGATGTATAGAAAACAGATAGTTAGGCATTTGAATGCAAAGATCATATTCCACCTAACCCTAACCCTCGATTAGTGCTCTTGTTTTATGAAGACTTTTATTTAATTTTTAAATGCAGCATTATTTTTCCGACCAAAATGGATCAGATGGATTTGCACATCGAATCATTATAATGATTGAACTGATCACATCATCATCTTATTTCTTTATTACTCTTAATGAAGATGTGATGATTTAAGAAATCAACTTTTATCAGAAACGCGAGCTAGTAGAATGCATGTCTTATTGAATTTTTGGGACAAATCTGCTTAAGAAGGGCAATGTTTTTGCAGAACAATAAATTCTTGTGTACAAAAGATCGTTTAGGTTAACGGTGCCACTCCCGTCTTCGTAACTCTTCGACTTTTTGAGTTGAAAATTAAAAGATTTTATTTTGAACGCCCCTTGACTGACAAATCATGCTTCGGATATCCATACACAGTTATCGTTCATCGCTGGCAAAAATGCATTGATAATGATAGTGACTATGTAGAAAAAGAAATCTTGAGCGCAAAAAGATCGCTCCTTTTAATGGCACCGCTGCTTTCTCCACAGCTCCTCAATTTTTTTACTTAAAACCCTGTATGTTGATATAACAATTGCTTAATATGTAAAATAAAGCTAGATTTTTGTAGGAAAGGCTAACAAATATTAACTTCAAATTCTAATCCCTTGTCATTCTTTATCGATATTTATTATTTTTTCTTCTGTAAAAGAAGCAAGACGTATTACCAATTAGTTATAGATTTATATAGTTGTCCGCTCGGTGGTTTCAGCTTGGATTGATATTGTTGTAGCCAGATTCAAATCTGGTGGATGCGTCTCCATTCTATTGTTATTACCAATTTCAAACGATATGTACAGCGATTTAGTTGAAAACGGAACGGACTAACGACCAGCGGGTTCCAATGTCGAAACCAGAATCATTTTTAATTATGTTGTTTGCAATATTCACCTGGATCGTACTAAATACCTTTTTAGAAAGTGTTCTGACTAGAAAAAAAATCGGTGAAAACAATGCCAACAATAAAATCTTCAGATTCATATGATATCGTGATAAGCAGATTCAAATATATTATAGACTAGCGGGGGTACCCGGCGTTGCCCGAGTGTTTGTTTCCGGGACGGGGGGGGGGTTAAAAATGTTATGGTAGGTAAGTAGGAAGGATCAAACCCGGAGTCATGAGTAAAAGTAGGAAAATAAAGTGTGAAAAAAAACAAAAAAAAAAAAACATCTGCAACGTTAACAGTTCGGCCACCAAGAAAAGTCCATTCCAGTTGTTTAGGAAAAAAAACAAAAAAAAACGACTACGGTAGGTCGGCACGAACGTGAAAATATAATGTGAATTGTCCAGCACGCTAACCACTACGCCACAGAGCACTGCAGCTTAGTTTAGTGATTTTAAATAACTTCACATGAAAGAACTACGAAGCCAAACCGGTGTTCTCTTCTCAACTGTTCCTTGTGAACGATCCCCATACGGTGTTAAGTGGTGGCAGGGGGAGGAGGAATTTATTAGAGAGAAAATATTTTACCACTTCCATTGATCTTAACCGATTTTGGCCGTGACTTCTCAGCAGAAAAAGTATAGAAATCTAAGATTATCGAGGAATTTGAGAAATAATAAGCCTATAACACACCTCAGATATTGTTCTGCCGTTTGTGCATATTATATTTGCATGAAATATCTTGATTTTTAATCCTATTAATGTCAAAACCAGACGGGAAAAATGAGTTCATTTTATTTATATAGAGAAGAGAAGAGATAGAGAAGATATGACAAAAATTAAAGAAACACATATTGTCCGTAAGAAAATTTAAAATGAATGAAACTTACAAGTTGTATAGGAGGATATCGGGTAACCATATTCTATCTGAAGGTACACGGATATTGGAAATGTTACCATGTTCATTTGGGTCCCACTTAAGGAGGTGATCTATCCATGCCTGAATATAAAGAAAAAAAGAAATAGAATTTTGTTTATTAAATAAAAAAAATTGAATATCTGAAACGGTATATTCATTAGTACAATCAGGTTTCATAAATAAAAATCATAAAATTATGTTTATAAAGATATACATGCACAACCTGTTACATACTGTAATCATATAATGACATTTGAACACGTATTACAATGTAATATATTAGCGTGATGATAGAAGTACCAGTTCTGGTTTATTATTACGCGATCTACAAAAACGTTCACAATATGTAGAGTTGCATCCATTATAATCACTACTGAATAACTTTAACAAAGATCTATCATCTGTATGAGTTTAAATATCTGAGTTGGCTTGTTTGTTTTTATATTGAATACATTACATGATAGAACAAAAAACAGCTGTGCTATATAGAGGGTCGTAAATATATCATATAAAATGATGATGTAAATAATTCAAAATCCCGTAAACGATCGTATTTTTAGCTAGTCGTCTTGGCAACAAGAGTTTTAGTTGGATGTCTTAAATATAGTTTTCGATGGATTCAGTGTTTTAGACTGTAGAATATTATAGTATGGTTTGCAGTAATTCATATGCTTAACAATTAATCATGACATCTCGTTTATATGCTTTTAATTAAAAGCATCTTAATAAACTGGAAAAAAACGCAGGAAAAGTTTATGATCGTCATAATTGAAATATACCGTTCATCTCTTTATTTTATTTGATTTTAAATCCGATTACAGTGATACGAGACAAAAGCTAAAAACAATTTTATACAATTTCTAATGTTTAATATACGGTGATCATTGTTTTTTTTTTTTTCGTGAAAATTAATGCGCTTTTCATCGACAATCAATAAAATGTGCTTTTCGTATATATTTATATATATATATATATATATATATACAAGTAAGTAATTAAGTAAATGAATATATATGTATATATATATATATATAATTTAAAGGAGATTAGAACAATTGTCTAAAGAGCTGAGTGTATTTCAATGTAACAGTGAAATTACTAGTTTAATTTAAATACAGGAAATAAAAAGTGCTCGTTGTAATTTAGATATATAATAAGCTCGATAGGTAAATATCCTAGAGCTAATTAAATAGTAAGTAATGTGATGGATAATTTAAAATTTAAAAATCAAATTATAATCAAATTAAAAATTAAAAATCCGTTTCATAAGAAAAAACAACAACAAAATCAATTATCTGTACGATCGTTTCGGAAAACAGTGTTTTTATTGTCGTAGACATCAAGTTACGGACAATAATTATTACATATAGTTTTTTAATAAACAAGGTCTCCTCGTCAGACAATTTTGAAGGGTTTTTATTAAATTTAAAAGACACTATAAATAAACCTAGCATTAAAAGTAAGGCAGATGTATCTGAAAAAAATTGAAATAAAAGGTCTGGATTTAAAATTGATAAGAAAATTTATATGGGTTAGAGATAGAAAAGAAATAGAGTAAAATGTAAATTTGAATTTAAATTATAAATTAGCTTTAAGTACAACATTACAAATATATACATGCATATATATGATAAAATAGACACATACATACATATACATAGATATACAGGTATATACATAAAAATATAGGTACAAAGATTTACCTTTTAATGTTTCGCCTTTTAAAATCAGGAACTATGGTTAAAATACTCATATAGATGTTTGCTATAGCTTTTCACCTTATTGAATGATGAATTTTAAAAGGGGGGGACGCCCGTGCAATAAATTGTTTCCGTTAGCGTACTTTTGATTTAAAGACGCTACGTTTTATATTTCGAATGTTGTTGGTATAATTGAATAATGCAAGGGGGATAATTAGTCATATTTTCTTTACTTAAAGGGCGCAAGCGGGATAATTAGTCTAACTTAAAAGCTAAAAAACTTAAAAGCTATTTTTAATCTTAAATTAAGAAAAATAAAATTATACTTTCAAATTATATATATATATATATATATATATATATATGTATATATATAGGATTTAAATTATTTTACTGCCAAAAAAATTTATAACTATAACAAATTTTATAAATATAACATATATATAATAAAATATATTCATATATTATTCATATAAAATATATAACATATATATATATAAAAATCCATATGAATTCAATATACTTTATATACTTAGTATAAGCCCTATATAAATAAATATATATAATATGTATGTAAATAACTATTTATATAAAATTCATATAATATATATGATTAGTGTAACATATAAATATATAAATGAATATATACATATATATATATATCATTCATTTCGTATTTTAATAAATATATAACTTTAATATGTTATTCACAGTATCATTATATTTTACAGAGTTGTCTTCTATATCTGATTGTTTGGATAAAAAATAGTCTGTATCCGTATGTATTTATATATCGTATCTACTTATTCGTATATTTATTAATACTTTGTTTATTTAAGTCTCATTTGACGAGGTCAGAGTATTACGTCAAATCTAGACTAGATAGGTGAAAAAGCGGGATTTCTGACAGGTACTGTTCGTGTTACGGTCGAAGTCACTTTATTCAAACGTCCATCAAAGTCCAAACAAAATGTGACCCTTCCGACTCAGTCAGCTTCGTTCTCCGCTTTTCAAAACAACATCCCACATCGACTGCCCTGACCAACACACCCTTTTGAAGAGCTGAAGATATCATCTTTGAAAGTTTAAATGCTCAGCCATTCTCCATTGAAATGTTTCAACTGACCGTAATCAAAACTTGCAAAACTTTGAACGGATTGAAGACTTCAACGACGTTTGATTGGTTGCGTGACATTCCTTATAAATGATGACCCTTCCATGAGTCTTAGTACTCGATATTTTTCTGTTGTCAAATACGTAACGTTTGTTATATAAAAGATAATTGATTGTCTATGTATGTGTGTGTCGATTCAAAACTCAGAAAATACACAGTAGTCAAATTAAAGGAAAATATAATGTCAGTAAAAATATCGTTTCTTTCCGCCAATGGGTTGCCTCGTTTTATTCATATCAGAAGATGCCCAAGACCACCTGCAGTATCCTTGCTTTTGCATCTTTTTTTATAATAAAATAAATTATTTCTAAAGAATATGTTGGGCCTGCAGCTTTTCTGTATTTTTATAACATACCAAACGGAATTTATGCGTATCATTAAAACCATACATATATCATAATATATAGTTTGCTTCTACTATTAACTTATTTTTACAAAAATAAAGTCAAAAAGGTTACATCCGTTTTTTGAAAAGCCATTAAATGGAGTTGAAATATAGTAAAAAACAATGCGTGCAGCAATTGTTTTCAAATTCTGGCAGTCGGAAGTAGGAACATAAGGCGTTCAGAAAAAAAAAACATGTGCATGTGCCCGGTTATTAGTTATATGGCTGACAGCTGAGAAAAATAAAGTTGGTTCTGATTATTAGCGTAACAATCCCTCGATAATCATCTTCGTCGTAAATGCCTTTCGTTCTTCCGGAAGTCATTTGTCTTCAACTGCTGGGTTTTGTGTAATGTATAGCATACGAACACAACAGATCAATGAAACATACCCGAAACTTTTATTTACATGATGATTCTGAACCACAGGACAACAATTTATATTTTAAACATACAAAATTTATTTCAGATTTGTCTCAGGGTTCCTCATGAGCCTGCCTTTTTTTTTTTTTTTTTTTACATTTTCACCCCAAACAAGGCAAATTGCCACTTTGGTGTAGGGGGCTACTATCAGGGGCAACAACTACTGGGGTACTATGTAGGGATTTGGGCAGCAAGGTGTCGGTTCACGTTACACTTGAACTTCTGCACGTCAGTACTGTTGGGGAAGCAGGGACCTGGAATGGAATTCCAGAGTCTTGCGGTTCTGGGGAAGAAACTATTGGAGTAAAAAGATATTTTACATCTAGGGACCTCTACAGTGTGGGGGTGGGATCTAGTAGCCTGTCGGGTTTGTCGAGGGTGCTCGCGTCGTGGGGGCACAAGTGATTGCAGTTCGTCAGAGCATTCACCACTAAAATACTTGTAGAAAAGGCAGAGGGATGCAACATTTCGTCGATGGGACAGAGGCTGAAGCTTAGATGCCAGTTCAGGGCCTATCAGGTTTGCGACTCTCTTTTGAACCTTGTCAAGGAGCGAGAGACTAGTAGCAGATGCACCAGCCCAGATGTGGCAGCAATACTCCACACATGGGCGAATGGTGGCCTTATAGAGGTACAGGATACTTTCGGGTGTTAGTAGTTTTCTAGCACGGTAGAGAGAGCCCACCCTTCCCGCAGCGGCCCTGGCAACGCCTTCAATGTAATTGTTCCAACTCATCTTTCCTGTGAACGTTAGGCCAAGGAGTTTGAAAGATGGACTCTCAGATAAAGAGTCGTTGGCCATTGCTATGGGTGGTAGAGAAGGTTTCTTGTAATTATTGAATGAAACTAGTTTAGTCTTGGCAGCATTGAATGCGACCAACCACTTTTGTCCCCATTCCACTACAGATTGGAGGTCTTCCTCTAGTGTTTCTGCCATTTCTTTAGAAATGTGTTCATTCGTCTTCCTGTCGTGTCTGCCATAGAGTGTAGTGTCATCAACATATATACCCATCTCAGAGGCAATGTTGTCGGGGAGGTCATTTATGAATATCAGGAACAATAGAGGTCCAAGGATAGAACCCTGGGGCACTCCCGCATTTATATCATATTGTTTAGATGTGCGACCGTCGAGGACTACCTGGATTTTTCTCTTATCTAAGAAGGATTTAATTATGTTAAGTATTCTACCAGTGATACCGTATGATCTGATTTTACTGAGGAGACCCTCATGCCATACCCTGTCAAAAGCCTTAGATATATCTAGAGCTACCGCTCTGCCTTCCCCCGCTTTGTCCAGTGAATGGTATATACGTTCAGAGATCACAGTGAGGATGTCTGCTGTGGAACGGGCTCGTCTAAATCCATATTGTTTGTCAGTCAGTAGTTTAGCATCTGTAAGATGATGGACTAGAGCATGGTTAATTATGGTCTCAAATATTTTGGCAAAAAGTGGGAGGAGGCTAATGGGGCGATAATTTGATGGGTCTGTCCTTTCGCCAGAATTCTTGAATACTGGTACAACAGAAGCAGTTTTCCAACAGCCCGGAAAGCAAGCTTCATTAAGCTGCCTTACGTGACTACATACTTGTATTCGTCTAGCGTCGCTTCCAGGATTTCGGAGTTCGTACCAATACACGCCTGCAGGGTTTGTCGACAACCTCCCGACTCTCATCTCTAATCTTTGACATGTCAGTTCCGATATATCATCCTCAAAATGGCACGTTTTATTTCTGAGTTCATGTGACGTAAGTCATCCAACGACACGTCCCAATAACGCGTGACATAATGGACACGTAGCCAACTGCTCAAGGCCATCTACCATATTTTGTTAATATTTAGATAATTTTTGTAAACATTTTAGCTGAAACTATTTTTACATTTCAATCATCAATTTTATTTCTCTAAACAATAGTTTATAATATAATCTGTTTTTAACAAGATCATTAGCTGTTGTCCGGTCTAATATCCAACACTTTCCAAAGAGAGCCTGACTTGTGCCGAGTCGTAACTGCTTCCAAACCCCCCGAGTTCTACGGAAAAAAATAAACCGTTAAAGACATGTCGACAGACTTGCTGGATACTAGTGGCGAATTCTTCCACGGCGAAATATAAGTAACACCTTCTGTAACACTTATTTTAAAGCATCCATTTATTTATTTGACAACTGTATAGTTATTTAATCACCAGAATTAATGATTAAATTAAAAATCCACCTGGAATAATTTATATTTCATTCGTCCTTATCATTCTCTTGTGGCCATACGATTCTCCAAAGTTTGCATAGAGAAAAAAAATATTTTTCCGGAGTTGTCAGCTAATATACACACGTGTGTTATTAGATACCAGAAACACATATGTAGATTAGATAGCATAATGTTATCGTTTTTACTATTCTTATAAGAATAATAAATAATCATAAAACAATAATAGTAACAATATGAATCAAACACAGTATTTTATATATATATGTATATATATATATATATATAAATTATTTGTGCTATTTTTATGTTTAAAATTATACATACGGATACATAAGATCTAATTATATATACAGAGATGAAAAAGATGAAACCGATTTCAGAGGTTTGGCCGAAAATAACAAAGTCACACCCATCCCTTACTTACCTAATATACATTAGTTCATTTAGTTTTAAAGACCAGTGAGCGGATACATCAGACACGTGCAGATAAATCTATGTCTGTCATGTGGCTGTCTCAAACCTGTCTCTAGCTAGACTTCTAAAACTCATACCTACCTTCCCTATTCCCTCACCCTAACACAGAAAAAAAATCTTACACCTACTAAACCTTGCTCTTCTCAGATATTATTATCATTTCTCTCACTTTGCAATACTCCTGTATTTTCTGCCATAATTCTTCGAAATTCCGAATGATAGCAGACATGCGCCTTCAAATGTTGTGATATTGAGCGAGAGTCAGAGAGGTGGAGAGTCAATCTTCGCGACAATGTGTTAGTTGTTGAACCAATGTAGCTACTAATATTGGAGATACACTCTCCTATTGGGCAGCTAAATTTGTAAAATACATTGGTCCTTTCCAACAGGTCATTTGTTTGCGAAATGTTGTTTTTCATTACAAGGCTTGTGTTATGTATCTTTTTATAATATATAATAAATTTTATTTTTTTATTATTATTGGGAGCCACGTATCTATGGATTATATTTTTAAGAATACTTTCATCGATTTTGGAGTTCTTGTATAACTGTTTACGGTAATATATATTAACAGGTTGATAATTTTCTAGGATGTTACCAATTTGATTCAAATTGCTAATGGCTAGTTTTATTTTTTTATCTACAAGAGAGTTTGGGAATTGATTATTTACTAAAACTTAATTTATATTTTTTAATTCATTAAAGAATATTTTTTTGTTTGAGGAAATCCCCTTTACACGATGTATAATATTCCTTATTATATTCGTTTTATAACAGAAGATCAATTTTTTAAAACTTTGTCCCCTATTATGACCCCTTAACATTTATTGTTTTCGGCCCGAATGAAGTTATTAAGTTAGATCCATATCCAAGGAACCTATATCTAAAATGTCAAGTGTTTAGGCCAACAATTGTCGGAGGATTTTGGTAGAGTTTTCAAAGGTCAACTCGTTGAACTTTGGTCCCATCATCGCGAAATTTCTGGGCGAAAACCGATGACATCGATTTTCCCAAATCTCAGTACCCTGTATATCAAATATCGAGTCTGTAGACTTAAAATTGGCATAGTTATTGCGTAGGGAAATGTACACAGACAGATAGACACACAGATAGACAGACAGATCCACAGGCACGTTCACTTTTATAGGCACACACACACACACACACACACACACACACACACACACACACACATATATATATATATATATATATATATATATATATATATATATATATTCTCATTTGGAGTTAGAATTTTCCACTTATAACCATTGACAACAACTGACATCAATTCTGATTCACTGTCCGTCTCCAAGCAATATCCAGCGAGCGAACATAACTTGTGTCCAAACACTGCTGATAAATTATAAAATGTCGTTGGAGAGTCAAATCCCGCATTGGGAAGATTCGGGCGTGGGGTCGTGAGGCATGACCGAGAGGAGAGCCATCTTCTCTTACTGATCATGTCTCTATACTGACCATCGGATAGTAGGTCGATGGCACTTTTCTTTTCGTCCTGATAAGCTCCCCGTACAGGTCTGTTAATTTAATTCCACATCCAAGCGAAGTGAGAACGTGGTAAATCATTACTTTGTAAGGAATAAGACTGGGAGGCTGACTGTCACGCAGGAGGGTATCATGAGGATATGTGGTGTGCCGAGTTCATTCCTGATCAAGACGATTATGGCTAAACTAAATCCAGGGTAAGGTCAGGCAAACAATCTGACTAACGAAATAAAGAAATATAATTTCAATTTTATCAGTGACGATGTGTCAATACTATAATTTTGAGAACAACGTTATTTCGGAATTTAAAAATTTGATTTACAAATGACGTATTATTTTACAAACACTTGTTTGCGTTGGGAAAAGGGTGTTGAATTTGATCGCGCTTATTTCGATCAGTCAATTTCTGTTTGAACCAACATACGTTCATCAGAATTAAACAGTTAAGAACTTCGTTGCAAACCTGATATTATATATTGACTTATTCAAAAAGATCTTTACATCTTACTTGATTTTTTATATACAATTTATAATCTTGTTGCAGTTTCAGACAATGCCAAAATCAGCACTCGTGAAGCTCTATGGATAAATTTGCTAACATATTTCTTTCCTCCAACGAGAAGAATTTTGCAAGGTTTTAATCTCCGCGGAATAAGGATTTATTAATAATCATTTCTTAGATATTCTATCGAAAAGTAAATTTCACATGTATATTTTAATTTACAATTTTCATTCATGCTTCTTGATGTATATATATATATATATATATATATATATATATATATATATATTGATAAAATTTTCTCTGAGATGGGCATATTTTCCGACGACACCACATGCTCTATGCATATCAAAGGTAATGGCCAAAACACTGGAGGAAGGCCTTCAGTCTGTAGTGGAATGGCGTAAAAAATAAATGTTAACATTCAACGCTGCCAAGACAAAGCTCGTTTCTTTTAATAATTACATGAAACCTTACCAGTCACCAATAGTTATTGCTAGAGATACTTTACCTGCGAGCACTTCGTTCAAGCTCCTTGGATTTACGTTCACAGGAAACATGAGTTAGAATAGATACATCGAGATTATTGCGAACGTTGCTGCAAAAAAGTGGGCTCCCTCTATCGTGCTAGAAAGTAACTTACGCTTGAAAGTATCATGTACCTCTACAAAGCCAAAATTCGCCCGTATATGGAGTACTGCTGTCACATTTGGGGTGGCGCATCTGCTACTAGTCTCTCGCTCCTGGACAGTGTCAAAAAAGAGAGTTGCCAAAATAATAGGTCCCGAACTGTCATCTAAATTTCAGCCACTGTCCAACTGACGAAATGTTGCACTGCTCTGCCTGTCTTGCAAGTATTTTAATAGAGGATGCTACAAGCTCTTGTACCCCCTCGACGAAAATGCCCCCGACAAACTCGACAAGCAGCGAAGTCCAACCCAATACAGTTGAGATCGCTGGATATAAGAAAGCCTTTTACTCTAATAGCTTCTTACCCAGAACTGCAGGACTTTGGAATTCTCTTCGGGTTTCCTGCTTCCCCAACTGTACTGACGTGCAGAAGTTCAAGTATAATGTGAACAAACATCTTGCTGCTTAACTCTCTACATAGTACCGCTGCAACTTTAGTCCCTGACAGTAGCCCCCTACATCAAAGTGGCAAAGTGCCTTGGTTGGGGTGAAAATGTAATAAAAAATTATATATATATATATATATATATATATATATATATATATATATATTGTGTACAGAAAGTTCTTAGTTGACACAGATCATTGGTACCGTCGGTTTCAAGCCCGATAATAAGGCTCGTTTAAGGTATCCTTATCAAGCTCTCTTCAGCCAATATTCGTCTCTTAGTTGAGACAGATCATTGGTACCGTCGGTTTCAAGCCCGATAATAAGGCCCGTTTAAGGTATCCTTATCAAGCTCTCTTCAGCCAATATTCGTCATATATAGAAATATAAATACGCTCTTACAATTTGGATTTTCCTTTTAATTGAGCACTCTGCTGGAATTCTTTAAAAAAAAACTAATCATATATATATATATATATATATATATATTTTTTATTACATTTTCTTTTATTATATTTATATGTGTATATTCCAAGAGATCAACATTGATAGTTTTTTAAAAAAATCTGCTATTTTAAATATGTGCACAAAGCTTTTATTTTAGAACTAAAATGTAAAAAACGATAAATCGATCAACTGGCTGACGCCCTCTTAAGTTATTGAAATCATTGTTCCAATTGATGACCTAAAATAGCAGGAAATAAAAAATAAATCTAAAAATTACGAAACAAAAAAACTTTAAGGAGTTGGCAAAACACATTTTCCAAAGTAATGCACTTTGTTAATGTTAAAATCTTTTTCAATATAAAAACACATAATCTCTTTCTTATTTTTATATACGATTGACTTTATTTTCATGATGTGTTTTCTTTTTATTTTCGTATTTTCTTATTTTCTTATTCCCTTTTGTATTTTAATGGTGTATGTTTATTTATTGTGAAATTATTTTAATTTGTAATAAAGCATCATTTTTTGGTTCTCGTTTACTTGATAATTTTAGTTATATAAATGTGTTTATTTTCATTTTCATTTGTTCTATTATTTTGTTGTAAATTCATTATTATTATAAAAAAACTTACGAAAGAAAATAATAAAAAAAATAACGGAACGATTGTAAATTCCACAAGGTACTATTTTATATGTAACATGTTGACGTTCGTAGTCTGTAAACCTTCAGCATCAATATTATAATAGCTCTTTTATTAAAATTCCAAAGTATGTATCTAAGCTAACAGGGACACCCTACGTAGCCCAGTCATCATAAAATGCGCAAAATATGATATTTTAATTTATGCAGATTTAGTACATATTATTATAGTGTCAATTTCCTATCGATCCTTATATATAAGAATATATATATATATATATATATATATATATATATATATATATATATATATATATAACAAGTTACTTTAGCCATAATCGAAACGCAAACATAATTTTGTGAAGAATTTTTAGTACAATAATTCATAAAAAGCTATCGATGGCTTTAGTTTCATAATCTATAATTAAAATCGAAACCAAAACTTATGAAGAATTCTTGGTAAATTTATTTATTACAAGAAATGGAAGGTCATAACAATTTAACGACAGTCACTCTGAAGAAAAAAGATGTAAGCTTAACATACTAACAAAAAAAAACGCACACACGCGCACTATTGTATTATCATATATATTAATGTATTATTAATGTATTTGTTTTGCATTTGTTAGTATTACATACTTTATACGAAAAGCTTTTCAAAATTAATGCTTTCTACATTTTTTAACTCAAAAGTATAAATAAACTAAGTAAATTTAAACTGTGAAATGATAAGTCAACTACAATTGCTGGCATAAGTGGTCATCATACCAAATAGCCGAGAAATATCAATGATGATGAAAAGAGCGAATAGATAAAGCACTAACCAGACCTACTCTGAGTTAGCTGAAATTGTGTGACTGATCTTTAGTGCTGGCCTCTGTAAGGACACCTAGGAAATACAAAGCACAACTAATAATAAGAGCGCTAGGAAGGATACTGGAAACGTTGAAAAATGAATGAGAGAGATTGGAATCAGAAGGATGGCTTTGAAGATAAAACGGATGAACTATAATAAAAACTGCCGAAATATTAAGGAAAAACTTTATTAACAGCACACAAAAACTGGGCGTACAGAAACGGCTACAGATGTAAAAATTGGAATCATGAAATCAAAAACTATATAATTATGAGTTAACTCCCCTGCGCCACTGCCTTTCAGTATAATTGTAAGTTTTTTGTTATTTTGTTTGTGTGCATATGTTAGCATAAACTGGCATAACACAAAATAAGCGAGGAGATAAAGCACTAGCCAGACTTCTGCTGGTCGAGTATAAAAAGGAATGGAACCTTGGGGAGGATTATCATCACTCAAATTATGTGAAGACCAATGGTCATTGCCAACGAGAATTCAAAGGTAAGTGGTTGTTGTGATAACACAAATTGTTTTGCAAAGGTTATCGACAGAGGTAGAGAGTATCAGAAGTCTGAGGAGACTTTTTGTCACTCAGACTGAAGAGAACACCAGAAGTTGCTCTCAAAGAGAAATCTTTGATGATAGCTTGTGTGATTAAGCCTAGTGATTAAGTAAAAATATAATAATAATAATAATAATAATAATAAAGACACGACAAAATTGTAAAATTCGTAAGAGACTACACCTCCACACTCTCGAAAATAAACTGTTGTGACGGCATCGACTGGCACCATACAAAATATTTCCAAAAACTATATTTAAAAAATTCATGGTGTTGACCATCTTATAATTTATTCCTTTAATTCGGTTCGCTTATACAATTCTTGGCAGTATCTGTTTCGTAACGCAATTATTATATCAATCAGTGAATCTATTATGCCCTTAACTCATCAGAAGAAATAGCAACAATCAATCCATCAAAAGGAATTGAAGTGTGATTTGACAGTGTTGCAATTTCTTCTGATGAGTTAAGGGCATAATAGATTCACTAATTTATATAATAATTAAATGATTGATTTTGCGCTACGAAACAGATACTGCTAAGAATTGTAAATGTAAACTGAATTAAAGGAATAAATTATAAGAATGGAATATGTTTCTTGTCATTTATTCTCTATATTGCTCTGCAATTAGATTTAGCTTCTTAAATAAGAATTGGTATATATTATAAGAACGTATATTTCTACAGATATATATATATATATATATATATATATATATATATATATATATATATATATATATATATATATATATACAAGGGTCACAAAGATGAAAAATACGAGTAGTTGAACCACTAAGCAGGCAGGCATTCATTGCATAGATGCGAAAGAGAGTATAATCTTAGGGAGGTTATTTTCACTCAAATTCCAGCGAAAACCAATGGTCATTGCCAGCGAGAATTACATGAGAAACAACTGTTGCGATAACGCAAATTAATTTGCAAAATTTATTGAAAGAAGTAAATAGTACTAGCAATCTGTGGAGATTTCTTGTCACCCAGATTCCATAGAACACCATCGGTCAGGGTAGAATCTGTGCTGATGTCCTGTATGAGAACTTCCACTGCATTAAGTAATAATAATAATAATTATTGAGGCGTTCTCGTTTATGGTTTATTTAATGATATTTCTTCTGGAAAAATGTCACTTTATGGTTGATAATTTTTCGTTGAAAGTTGTGTATATGCTGTCAGAGATGATTTATTAAATCCCGTTTTTTTTTTTACAATCATTTCGGAAAATATTGTTTATTTTAGATAGATTGATTAATTATATACATGAGTTAATTTTAAATTCTGGCTATTTATTTTCAGCGCGCATTTTTTTTTAAATCACAAGTGGCCGTTTTCATTATAATTTTTATTTTAACTAGTGTCATGACTGTTTAATAAATTTCTTCCTTTTACGTGTAAACATTGAAGGAGTATAATGTCTTCTTTCATTAGTGACGAAGTGTGTACACAATTGTAATATATATATATATATATATATATATATATATATATATATATATATATATTTGTTTATTAATTATACAGAAGTTAAGAAAAACATTGGTACCGTCGGTTTCAAGACCAACACAAGGGGAAACCGTTAATCGTAACACATAAATGATGTTCACCTCTTGTCAGCCATCTTGTTTTCTGCCCTGGGGCAAATTTTTTTTCAGGTCGGTGTTCGTTTATTTATATAATGATGTATGTTTTTATTTAACTATAGCTTATTTTAATCTCTGTATATTATCTTTTAATCCAGTATTAATTTTCTACTTTTTTAAATTTTTTATTTTATGTATATTAGTAATTATGTACTGTTTGTTTGTTTCCGGTCAGCTTACTATTGATTTTAGTTGGGGCAAGGGGGATAATTAATTAGACTTCCCGCCATTGTTTATCTTACTTGATGCACTTTCTTTAGATTTTGGATTTGATCTCAGCTTGAGTATTTATATTTTTTCTTACAATGTCACCTGTTTGAAAAAAAATCATAATACTCCCATGCATATGTCCCAGTTTCTGTATGAATAAACATATTTTACAACCGGGCAAAAATGTGCGGACTGCTAGTATATAATATTATAAATAAAAAAAATATCGCTGTGAACTAAATTTTCATTGATTATAGGAATGCACTGAATTTTAAAAATAACTTCTATGTACGTATTGTTTGAAACAATGTGGACACTATTATAAGGAATAAATACCTAAATAATATTTTTAAATAAATTCGGATATATATATATATATATATATATATATGTATGTATGTATGTATGTATGTATGTATGTATGTGTGTGTGTTCGTGTGTATGGCTGCGTTCATAATAGTCGACCCAGCAAATTATTAATCACTTCCCTTAAGTACTTTTACATTTAAAAGAAAATCTTGAACAGCGAACTTCGTTTTAAAAGGATCGTCTTCCATTAGTGCTTTTTGTCTGGACATGAACATATTTTGAAAATTTACTTATACACGCTAGCACACACACACATACGCACGCGCGCACGCACACACACAATACGCGCGTGCACACGCACACACACACACACGCAGACACAAGCCCGCGCACACACATGTATGTACTTCTTATTATTTGATTAAAAAAAATACATCAGTCTTCGATTGAGTGGCACATACACTTCCGTGTTTGCATCTTTTATTTTATATTTTGTCATCTATATTTTCCTTAAATTTAACGTTTTTTTATTTTTCGATTTATATTTCGTCGTTTTTATTCTTTTGATTTTTTATCAGCTGAAACATGATTACTCTCTTTTAGTCACTAAAAATCTTTCATCTTTTTAAGTATAGATTTATATTTATAGCCTCTCTCTCTCTCTTTCTCCCTCTCTCTCTCCCTCCCTCTCTCTCTCTCTCTCTCTCTCTCTCTCTATATATATATATATATATATATATATATATATATATATATATACTAGCAAAAGTACCCGTCGTTGACTGGATTCAAAAACAGCCTAAGAAAAATAGACTCATATTTATGAAAGTATGATAGGTTATGAAAGGGAAGAGTGGTAAAGAGATAGTTTCGAATTTGGGCGTATCAAAACCAAAGCAAAATACGATGAAAGTAAAAATAAAATAGATAAACCCCATAATTTATTATACCATACCTGTTCACACTGAAACACTTATCACAATATTCTGTGGATCTATATTAAAAAACCTTGTCAAACATTGTGACATTTTTCCATTCTATGGAGGTTAGGCGCGAACAAACACACCGTAATTTTATTATACCATATTTCTTCAAACTGAAACATAATTATCAGAGTATACTTACACAGATAGATATTAAAAGTCTTTATTACAGTTTGTGCCTATTTCCATTCTATGGAGACCAGCCGCGAACGCAGACCCCACAATTTTATTATACCATCCCTATTTAAGTTAAAACATACTTATCAAAGTATTATTATGTACATCTATATCAAAAACACTTGTAAACGTTTTTTTTTAATTTTTATTTTTATATTTTTTTAATTTCCATACTTTCTGGAACAGGCGCGAACGCAGACCCCACAATTTAATGATCCACCGTTCTGCCACCTCAAACATACACATTCCTGTGTCTCGATACATGTTTTATCATTATATGTAATTAATTTTTCAAAATAGTCATAGGAGCCTATTCGTGACCATACACACACACCCATTCAGCTTTATATTATATATATATATATATATATATATATATATATATATATATATATATATATATATATAATACATACATACATAATTTGAGGTTGCTTTTTCAAAGGTAAGGTAACCAGTGAAATATAACGAAGTTAATACAAAGTGCTCAATACCGGTGTAGCGTAAATTACACTTTCAGTGTGTCTTTACATACTGCTCATAAAGACACATTGGATGTTGGTTGTTGTTTTTTTACGGCATATCAACCCTTTTCATATTTTCTTATGCCGAATAGTTATTTTGGAGAAGACTTTTTTAATAGAACGTGTTTTTTATTTCAAGCCCGTTTCTATTTAACCCATAGTTGGGACCTTAACAGGTACTACCACTCCGAGTCAGAGAGGACCTGGGAGAAATGTCAATTAAAGGGTGGTTCAACACTCCCAAAAGCTCACCATCGCATATAGTTTAAGGTCATATCCAGAACCAAAGACAAATCGAAATTATATATATATATATATATATATATATATATATATATATATATATATATATATATATATATATATATATATTCGCTATATTCAGCCACTCTGATGAGTCGTAGACGAGGAAACACGTGTCAGTGGATAATTACATTTTAAAAATAATGTATATATATATATATATATATATATATATATATACGATGTGCCTGCAATAAGATTCTAAACGTCTTTGCACAGACATTTAAAATTGCCGAACACTTTTGAGAATTCAGTATATTATTACTATATATATTATGAGATAACTGGCAACTTCTTATGATTTTAGGTTAAAATCTACAGCTACAACTGGAATTGGAATACCCCCTACTAAAGCCTGATTGTCACAACTGGTGAATTTCAAAACACAGTATGGATGGGAGGACACTTTAGAAGAACGATATGCAATAAATTACTATTTCAAACTTGAAAAAATACCAGAAATACGTGTGAAATCTTCAGATTGTTTTCGAACCATCCGACATAAATTGCGCATCAGTTTTTGAGTTGCATAAGAGATGCAAGGAAGTCTACGGTGGATGATGAGATGTTTGAGCGGAATAAGAAAATCAGAACACAAGAGTTTGTTGGCCAAATAAAGAAATATGGATTAGGACTGTCTTAAGGACGGATTAAGATAATAACTGCAGAGTTTGATGTCAGTGTGGGAGCTATGCACACAAATTATTCGCAAGGACCTGGACATGCGAAAGATTTGTGCTTGACCCTTTTCATAGAATATTTTACTAAAATGAGCTGCAAGACAGTTCATCAACCTCTCTTTAATCCAGACCTTGATCACTGCGACTTTTAGTTAATTCTTAAGCTACCAGAAAACCTTAGAGGCAGTCGTAATAAGTAAATTGAGGAGATGAAAGAGGTTGTGATGACACGCTAACAATAAGACGACGGCAATGGGGCTTTCCAGACGTTGTTGATATGGAATAACAATGGAGGATATTATCTCGAAGGGGACTAGAGATTCATGTGTGTACTTTCAATAGTCCTTTTTATTACTATATATGCACACACACACACACGCTGTCTGTACTGAGTCGTTAAAATTTCCACACACACACACAAACACACACACACACACACACACACACACACACACACACATATATATATATATATATATCATAAATTAGTTACCTCGTCGAATGAGGACAGACCATTTCTTTCACTTGTTCATGTAATATTTATTTCATGTGGAAATCAAGTGTTATCCCGAAAATGGGGCCATTGGGTCTCGAGAACTTACTGAAGTAAAATGCAAATAGTATATATATATATATATATATACATATATATATATATATATGTGTGTGTGTGTGTGTGTGTGTGTGTATAACCTACACTAATTGCTTCTGTATGAAATGTTACCGTCTGTAGGTATAAAGAATTATTATTATTCAATTATAATTTTCAAGACTCTTAAAAAAACAATTAAAGATGAGCACTATATGTGGAATAACAAAAAAAAACAGTCAACTAGTGTTTATGCAATATTTATAACCAGCATGGATTGTAACATCCTACATTGATGATTGCGTAAACATGACACACTAGTGTCTGTAGATATTAATTAGAATAGAGTTCTCTTAGAAAGCGGCAATGTAAACGCATATTGAACAAGGCACATTTCGAATATTAGCGTGAAAATATCACCATTTCTAAGAGCCCTTATACATGAAACGGCTCTATGTAGATTATAATACGCTCTGAGTCACCTTATCAGTGTTGAACAGAGGCTAGGAAGAAAAGAAAAAATAAGTTGCCTTGGGAGCGACTACCGATTCGTTGTCCGTTTATCTAATTAGCTAAAGCGTTTCAGTGAGCTGTTTATACAAAAGCGCCACCTGGTTTCGACTCGGGGAAACACATAGATACATTTTTCTTCGACGTAATGGAGTTTTCTCGTTTCATCTTGGCGTGTTTCACTTTCATTCAATTTTCACCCTTTTTCTCGCGTAAACAGCCGACGCATAGACGTATAGATAGAAATTGAGTTAATATACGTTAAAGCACCGACCAGCCGGCGAGCCTATCAATGGCTAACATACACCGCTTGAGTAATTCATTTTAGCAAAGAACTTGTTGCAAAATTTCCTTCTTGCGATTCAACTAAGTTGGCTGTTTTCTAAAGCAAAAGTTCGGCCCCTACGTAACTGACTCGCTCCCCCGGGGGTAAATTAAAAAACAAGGTCGTAGTTTTGTTCTATGCACAGGAAATCCAACTGCCAAAAATATGCACACTTGATTGGAGATAAAATTTGAAAAAAAATGTTTTAGTCTGTTAAGAATTTCTAATTTAACTGATAAGGCAAAATAGAGCGTAGTTATATTTTAACTCGGACTCGAGGTTGTATATAAAACTCTCGAAAAGAATCAAAGAAAAAGAAATTCGAAATGAGGTTTTATCTGTTGAAGGAAACAGTATTTATTGCCGGTCGCTTCAACACGAAGCCTTTGAGAGGTATTTCCAAAGTAAACAGATTATGATCGCATTCCTGTTTTTCCATCACCGGGTACGTAAACAGTTTCTTAGTCTGCACATATATCCAGCAGTTATGTGTGTAATTCGTTCGACGGTATACGCTCTTCTGACAATCTTGCAAGTTTTAGAGCATTGACGAGACTTGCATCTCTCACAGTTCATTTCTTTTTCCCTTTTCCTCCGATCCCGATGTCTTTATATCCATTTAATTCCGTGTCAGTTGTTGCATTATAATAGGTAGACCAAAATTGTAAATGGCGGCCGATCGCCATCGCTGGTCACTCCTTCTCTTAGTTTTATTCATTTCTGCCATGCAATTTTGCATATGATGTCTTTTTGATTTCCTCTCTCTATTTAACGATAGTCTTGTAAATTCTTGCCAGTATATACCGAAGAAAAGTTCTTTTTTCCTGAATGCTTACGTAATTCCAGTTTACTTTTAAACCCCTACATGCAGAAACTATTCGTATAATGTGGATTCTCATTTTGAGTAATATTGTTGCAATATTTTGGTCGATGAAATCTCCTATCATTTCAGCCGTATCGTGTCCAACTCGGGAATCTTTCTGTAAAACTTGTAGATTTGAAATGAATTTCCAAGGGAACATTTTATTTAATCCATGCTTGTAGCATACCGTGGAATAATCTTACATGTAATTTCTAAACCATTTCTAATTAAGTTTTATGTATGATCTGACAAAAAAGATATCCAGTATTATGTTCCTTTACTAATGTTCAACCGAAAATAGAATCATATTACACCTTACACCTAAAACGTAATTCTAATTTTAATAGCAGCGAATTTGAGGCGTAAGATGAAGGTGTCTTAAGAAGACATTGAAAAATAAGGAAATCTCGATCAGTCCATTTTGAATGAACGTAGATCAAATTATATCAAAATCTGAATGGTCGTCATATTTCTTTTTAAAGATTTAGTAGCTTTAATCCTCCGTAATAATTTCCAGATTACTATGAAAGATCATACAAATATCTAGTAAGGATTGAATGTAAATGTATGGGTTCATTTGTATAAAAATTGCTCCAGTATAATCATGAAACCACTAGATGTAAAGAGTTAATGGTAAAAATAATCGATTTTTTTAAAATGTGATTTGACAGATTATATATATATATATATATATATATATATATATATATATATATATATATATATATGCGTGTGTGTATGTGTTTGTGGGGGTATATACTACAGTTTGTGTTTGTTGACTGCTTCAAAAAAGGCCAAATTCGCTAAATGTGGCTTTAAAAAGGCCAATCTGGCAATTTTGGACAATATGAGAATGGCTTCCCTCTGCTTGAGCTTCGTTTTCGAGTATCATTAAAATAATATAAGCTATTACAAAGGAACTCGAATACAATAAACACTATTTCATAAAAATGCTAATATACTCATATTTGACGCATGTTACTGAATTTTCTGTATAAAAATAATTTTAATAGAAAAATCAGAATTATCAAAACATAATATATTTTTCATTCTCCGAAATTTTATCTGGTTTTGCTAATCTCTTTTAATTTCTAACTGTTCACCGAACGTATGCTATAATACTTTCCTATACCTAAGCATAATACAATATCATGCTGCATTTCTGCGAGATCGGCGCAGTAGTTTCCGAGAAAACTGAAAAGGGCAGACAGCCGGACAGGCAGAATGACCAAAGAAATATAATACAACGTATAATATGATGTACAATACAAACAATGTATAGTATAATGTAATATATCTGTGTGTGTGTTTGTTTGTGTGTGTGTGTGTGTGTGTGTGTGTGTGCATATATACAAGTGTGCATATATGTGTATTATATTTAATAAGTACGTAAATGTAAAAAAAGAAAACGTGCTTAGAGACTCTACAAGGAGGATAAGTTCCATTTCCTCAGAAAAATCTCAGCCAAGTTTCCGTTCAATCATCGCTTGCACTGAGATTCCCCTCTTTTCTGTATACGACGACATAGAAAATGGTTGGAATAAGCCGAAAAGTGCACTCGGATTTCTCACTCAGGTATAAGATTTACGGCTGCGAAGGGCGAACAAACATTGAATTACGATGACGTTATCGCCTTTCTCACTTCCTTGCTTCGCGTAAACAACTTCAAACGTGAGATAACGTCAGTATTATTTATATAGTTGTTCAGTGTATTTAATCGCTGTATTTTTTTTTATTTTGCCATTGGTAATATTAGCTAGATAAGAGACATGTCAGAATTGTACTCGACATTATTATTATTATTATTATTATTATTATTATTATTATTATTATTGTTGTTGTTAGTAGTAATATTAGTGGTATTATTATTATTATTATTATTATTAGTAGTAGTAGTAGTAGTAGTAGTAGTAGTATCTACTCTCTAGGAGAAGTCACAAAAGCCATTATCAAAGATTTTTATTCGAGGATAAATTGTGGCGTTCTTAGTAGTCTAAGTGACAAAATGTCTCTTCAGATTTCTAGTACACTTCTTTCGATAACTTTTGCAGAAAAATTTGCGTTATCGCAATAGCTGCTTACAAATGATTTCACCTTGGCAGTGACTATTGGTCTTTACTTCAACTTGGGTGATAATAAGCCTCCTCAATATCACATTCCTCTTCGCGCTCATCTAGAGGTTAGTGTTCTCTCTCATCGGCCTTTTCATCCTCCTTGGCTCTCTTCACTTATTTGATTTGGAAGCAGTTTATGGTGACCTACATACTCACAAAGGGGGTAGGGGCACAGGGACGCAGGGGAAGTAACTTACAATTATACAATTATACAGTTTTCGTAATTTCATGTGATGTTCCTTTGGGCTTTAGATTTGTAACAGTTTCTGTGTGTCCGAAACCCTAAACTGTGCCTGTGACTCATGTGTTTTAGGCTCCGTTTTCCCTATTGTTATCATTTGTATCTTTTTTCAACGTTTTTCGGTATTGTTCCTAGTTCCTCTATTATTATAATTATCATTATTATTATTATTATTATTATTATTATTATTATTATTATTATTATTGTTATTATTGCTGTTATTATTATTATTGCTGTTATTATTATTGCTGTTATTATTATTACCATTATTATTATTATTATTATTATTATTATGATTATTATTGTTACTATTGTTATTAGTGTTATTGATATTATTATTGTTATTATTGCTGTTATTATTATTACCATTATTATTATTATTATTATTGTTATCATTTTTATTATTATTGCTATTATTGTTATTATTGTTATTATTATTGTTTTTATTATTGTTATTATTGTTATTATTATTACCATTATTATTATTGTTATTATTATTATTGTTAATTTTGTTATTATTATCATTGTTATTATTATTGTTGTTATTATTATTATTGTTATTATTGTTATTATTATTACTATTATCATTATTATTATTATCCTTATTGTTATTATTATTATCATTATTATTATTATTATTATTATTATCAGTAGTAGTAGTAGTTTGTACTTACCAGAAGTTCTTATCAAGGGAGTGCTCACTGATAATAATCGGTGGTGTTATCGCAAGTGCCGTCTATCATCGACTTTTCACTCGCAGGGATGGTTGGTATTCACGGATATTTAACTGGGTATCAAAGAAAAAGAAATTCGAAATGAGGTTTTATCTGTTAAACGAAACAGTATTTATTGCCGGTCGCTTCAACACGAAACCTTTGAGAGGTATTTCCAAAGTAAACAGATTATGATCGCAATCCTGTTTTTCCATCACCGGGTCCGTAAACAGTTTCTTAGTCTGCACATATATCCAGCAGTTATGTGTGTAATTCGTTCGACGGTATACGCTCTTCTGACAATCTTGCAAGTTTTAGAGCATTGACGAGACTTGCATCTCTCACAATTCATTTCTTTTTTCCTTTTCCTCCGATGCCGATGTCTTCATATCCATTTATTTCCGTGTCAGTTGTTGCATTATAATAGGTAGACCAAAATTGTAAATGGCGGCCGATCGCCATCGCTGGTCACTCCTTCTCTTAGTTTTATTCATTTCTGCCATGCAATTTTGCATATGATGTCTTTTTGATTTCCTCTCTCTATTTAACGATAGTCTTGTAAATTCTTGCCAGTATATACCGAAGAAAAGTTCTTTTTTCCTGAATGCTTACGTAATTCCAGTTTACTTTTAAACCCCCACATGCAGAAACTATTCGTATAATGTTGATTCTCATTTTGAGTAATATTGTTGCAATATTTTGGTCGATGAAATCTCCTATCATTTCAGCCGTATCGTGCCCAACTCGGGAATCTTTCTGCAAAACTTGTAGATTCGAAATGAATTTCCAAGGGAACATTTTATTTAATCCATGCTTGTAGCATACCATAGGAATAATCTTACATGTAATTTCTAAACCATTTTTAATTAAGTTTTATGTATGATCTGACAAAAAAGATATCCAGTATTATGTTCCTTTACTAATGTTCAACCGAAAATAGAATCATATTACACCTTACACCTAAAACGTAATTCTAATTTTAATAGCAGCGAATTTGAGCTGTAAGATGAAGGTGTCTTAAGAAGACATTGAAAAATAAGGAAACTCGATCAGTCCATTTTAAATGAACATAGATCAAATTATATCAAAATCTGAATGGTCGTCATATATTTTTAAAAGATTTAGCAGCTTTAATCCTCCGTAATAATTTCCAGATTACTATGAAAGATCATACAAATATCTAGTAAGGATTGAATGTAAATGTATGGGTTCATTTGTATAAAAATTGCTCCAGTATAATCATGAAACCACTAGATATAAAGAGTTAATAGTAAAAATAATCGATTTTTTAAATGTGATTTGACAGATTATATATATATATATATATATATATATATATGCGTGTGTGTATGTGTGTGTGTGTGTGTGTGTGTTTGAGGTG
Source organism: Euprymna scolopes (assembly GCF_053919585.1). Taxonomy (NCBI): domain Eukaryota; kingdom Metazoa; phylum Mollusca; class Cephalopoda; order Sepiida; family Sepiolidae; genus Euprymna; species Euprymna scolopes. Next base: position 110,514,724 of record NC_136510.1, read on the forward strand.
TATATACTACAGTTTGTGTTCGTTGACTGCTTCAAAAAAGGCCAAATTCGCTAAATGTGGCGTTAAAAAGGCCAATCTGGCAATTTTGGACAATAATATGAGAATGGCTTCCCTCTGTTTGAGCTTCGTTTTCGAGTACCATTAAAATAATATAAGCTATTATAAAGGAATTCGAATACAATGAACACTATTTCATAAAAATGCTAATATACTCATATTTGACGCATGTTACTGAATTTTCAGTATAAAAATAATTTTAATAGAAAAATCAGAATTATCAAAACATAATATATTTTTCATTCTCCGAAATTTTCTCTGGTTCTGCTAATCTCTTTTAATTTCTAACTGTTCACTGACCGTATCCTATGCTACTTTCCTTTACCTAAGCATAATACAATATCATGCTGCATTTCTGCGACATCGGCGCAGTAGTTTCCGAGAAAACTGAAAAGGGCAGACAGCCGGACAGGCAGAATGACCAAAAAAAATATAATACAACGTATAATATGATGTACAATATAAACAATGTATAGTATAATGTAATATATCTGTGTGTGTGTGTGTGCATATATACAAGTGTGCATATATGTGTATTATACTTAATAAGTACGTAAATGTAAAAGAAGAAAACGTGCTTAGAGACTCTACAAGGAGGATAAGTTCCATTTCCTCAGAAAAATCTCAGCCAAGTTTCCGTTCAATCATCGCTTGCACTGAGATCCCTCCCCCCTTTTCTGTATACGACGACATAGAAAATGGTTGGAATAAGCCGAAAAGTGCACTCGGATTTCTCACTCAGGTATAAGATTTACGGCTGCGAAGGGCGAACAAACATTGAATTACGATGACGTTATCGCCTTTCTCACTTCCTTGCTTCGCGTAAACAACTTCAAACGTGAGATAACGTCAGTATTATTTATATAGTTGTTCAGTGTATTTAATCGCTGTATTATTTTTTTATTTTGCCATTGGTAATATTAGCTAGATAAGAGACATGTCAGAATTGTACTCGACATTATTATTATTATTATTATTATTGTTGTTGTTAGTAGTAATAGTAGTGGTAGTAGTAGTAGTAGTAGTAGTAGTAGTAGTAGTAGTAGTAGTAGTATCTACTCTCTAGGAGAAGTCACAAAAGCCATCATCAAAGATTTTTATTGGAGGACAAATTGTGGCGTTCTTAGTAGTCTAAGTGACAAAATGTCTCTTCAGATTTCTAGTACACTTCTTTCGATAACTTTTGCAGAAAAATTTGCGTTATCGCAATAGCTGCTTACAAATGATTTCACCTTGGCAGCGACTATTGGTCTTTACTGCAACTTGGGTGATAATAAGCCTTCTCAATATCACATTCCTCTTCGCGCTCATCTAGAGGTTAGTGTTCTCTCTCATCGGCCTTTTCATCCTCCTTGGCTCTCTTCACTTATTTGATGTGGAAGCAGTTTATGGTGACCTACATACTCACAAAGGGGGTAGGGGCACAGGGACGCAGGGGAAGTAACTTACAATTATACAATTATACAGTTTTCGTAATTTCATGTGATGTTCCTTTGGGCTTTAGATTTGTAACAGTTTCTGTGTGTCCGAAACCCTAAACTGTGCCTGTGACTCATGTGTTTTAGGCTCCGTTTTCCCTATTGTTATCATTTGTATCTTTTTTTCAACGTTTTTCGGGATTGTTCCTAGTTCCTCTATTATTATAATTATCATTATTATTATTATTACCATTATTATTATTAGTATTATTATTATTATTATTATTATTGCTGTTATTATTATTGCTGTTATTATTATTATTATCATCATTATTATTGTTATTATTATTGCTGTTATTATTATTACCATTATTATTATTATTATCATTATTATTATTATTATTATTATTATTGTTACTATTGTTATTGGTGTTATTGATATTATTATTGTTATTATTGCTGTTATTATTATTACCATTATTATTATTATTATTATTATTGTTATCATTTTTATTATTATTGCTATTATTGCTATTATTGTTATTATTGTTATTATTATTGTTATTATTGTTATTATTATTACCATTATTATTATTGTTATTATTATTGTTATTATTATTATTGTTAATTTTGTTATTATTATCATTGTTATTATTATTGTTGTTATTATTATTATTGTTGTTATTATTGTTATTATTGTTATTATTATTACTATTATCATTATTATTATTATTATTGTTATTATTATTATTATTATTATTATTATTATCAGTAGTAGTAGTAGTTTGTACTTACAAGAAGTTCTTATCAAGGGTGTGCTCACTGATAATAATCGGTGGTGTTATCGCAAGTGCCGTCTATCATCGACTTTTCACTCGCAGGGATGGTTGGTATTCACGGATATTTAACTGGGGATACGCCACTTTCACCGAGATCAAAACCGTAGATTAATCATTGACAATAACACGATGGTTTTCGCTGTAGTTTAAATGTCGACACATCTTCCCACATTTCTATCATTCTAAACATTTTTAAATAACTATTCCAAATATTTCTGCCTCATCGCAGAAGCCACTTACCGTTGATATCTTACTGGCCTTGACTATTGGTCTTCTCCAAGAGTTCGGGAGAAATAAGATTTCAGTACTTTTTTTTTACAAGGTAGTTACCACTTATCAAGGCCCGGAAGCCACTCGGGCATAAGGGTTGTTGTGTGTACAGTACGTTAGTTTTGGAGATCTGAGAAAGTGTCTTACTTAAGAAGGCGGTTTATCAGGAATTTTTTTACATTGGACTTGAAGACACACAGGTTGTGTAGTCAGGCAACCGGAAGAGAGTTCCACAGGCGTGCACTTCTAAGAAGGAAGCTTTGTTCATGGAATCTACGTTTTGATTTTGGCACAGATAAGGAGTGGGGAAATTTTTGGACAGTAGTTTCAGCTCGGAGGGTGTTTATCGTGAAAGATTGACGAGGGTGGACCAGAGATTGGAGTTCAGATGAGCACCTGCCATGGTAGTAACGATAAAACAAAGACAGGCTCGCAACGTCTGGTGAAGGTGTGATTAGTGCTCTTCCTCCTATGTCTTTCCATCTTACTTAACCCTTCCCAGCAATTTATGTGATATGAGCCGTGATTGATGCCTTTTGTTATTTATTTTATTTTACAGAGAAAGCTACCGCTTATAAAGGCCAAAAGGCCACTCGATTATAAGGGTTAATGAATGAGTCACCAAATTGATTATTTACGAGAACTACCCAATAAGAATTTGTTTGCGATGGCATTGAAAACGATTATGTTTTAATCAGTTAGGAAGCAACCTCGATATATTGTGATCCACAAACGTACAACTCCAGGAAAGAAGCTTTGCGCATAGTATTTTCTGTTTAGTTTTAGTTACAGATAGAATGTAAGGCATATTTTTGTTGCAGGTGGCTGTAGTTAAACAAATGTTTACTCATTTTTTCATAAGAATGTAATTTTGTTTTATTATTATTATTATTATTATTATTATTATTATTATTATCAGTATTATTATCATTATTATTATTATTATTATTATTATTATTATTATATTATTATTATTATTATTATAATTATCATTATTATTATTGTTTGGTAACCGTGACACATATACGTACGTACGTTAAAGTTACTACGGTATTAAGATATAGATTATTATTATTATTATTATTATTAGTAGTAGTAGTAGTAGTAGTAGTAGTAGTAGTAGTATTTGTTGTTGTTGTTGTTGTTGTTGTTGTTGTTGTTGCTGTTGTTGTTTACTGTGCTCCCTAATGTTTTCCAACCGGAGAAAATATCGAATGTGGATGGGTTGTTCTTTTTTTCTGGTTAGAAAACTGACGAACACTTTCATAGTTTGTTAATTGGACTAGATGATTGGGGTAAAGGCGACGGGCAATGAAGTTTTATGAGGTACTTCCTGCGCATTTTTCGTGTGGATAGGTAGGAAAGGGCAATAAAAGACGGAGAAAATGAATGAAAAGAACTAAACTGAGGAGACGAAAGAAATAAATGGCAAAGTGAAAACAAAGAAAAATAAGAAAATAACACAAAAGTTGTTTTTTTTTTTAATGTGAAACGAAAGCTGAAAGAAAAACAGAAAGAAATAGTGAAATGAATGATTTCATAAAACACGAAATTTACTTTTTTTGTCAAGCAAAAGCAACTCAAGGATATTGTTAAAAATTGTGTTTTTTTTTTGTTACTCTGTTTAAAATATTACGACACAATGTAAATATAATAATATATCTTTAGTGTCGGTGACGGTTAAGGGCGGTGTGTAGCTAAGAGTACACACACACACACACACACACACACACACATATATATATATATATATATATATATATATATATATATATATATATATATATATATATATAACTACTTCATTTACTCACAATATTTGCGAAAAAAAACCCGAATAACAAGAAATATTACGTAGGCATGACTTCCTTAGATTTCAAAACTACAATACTATGACCACAAAATTACATTCAAAAAAAAAAAAAATACCGTATGAAAACAACACTAGCGAATAAATACTGGGAACTCAAAGAAAGCGGACATTCGCCGGTAGTCGAATGGAAAATAATAAGACAAGCAACAACGTGAAGACATTTAGACGACCCATGTAAATTATGCCTTCATGAAAAATTTGCTATCCTGTACTTTAAAGAACCCCAAAATCTATTAACCTGTAGACGAGAAATAGCAAACAACTGTGTTCACAAAATAAAACTTACTCTGGGATAGCTATACAAAATAGCTTTAAAACTAACAAAAACAATAGAAAACAAACAAACAAATAAATAAACATGAATATACATAAACGATCACACATATATGTATATATATATATATGTGTGTGCATGTATGTGTGTACACATATGTATATTTATATATAAAAAAAGAAAGGAGGAAAATCGTCTGCCTTAAACCACTAACCTAATTCTAAAACAAATCCTTTGTTCGATAAAATGCATGCCCATTGGCGGATAGGAAGGGTCGCGATGGATATTAGAAAGCTGATTGGCTAACTAAAATCCTCAACATATATAAACACGAGAAACAACCACAGAACTCGCGCATAAGCCTGACGAATCCTATAGTGGATGAAACGCCGAATATTCAGTGTAGCTTAATCGCCATATATATTTTATAAATTACTATATATATATATATATATATATATATATATATATATATATATGTGTGTGTGTGTGTGTGTGTGTGTGTGTATGTATGTATGTATGCATGTATGTATTGATGGGACGAATAAACATTTTTTTATTAAATACAATTACTGATTCCGTAGAAAATGCTCGATGCCGATACAATTACCGATTCCGTTTCTTTATCAATATGTCGCTATAGATTTGTTATTTTTCTATAATTACCGTAAAGGCATTTCTTAAATGTGCATGTATTTTCGCAAACGTAAAAGTATCCTTGTGCTATGCATTTTAATTTGACTGGCCATTTAAAATCAATCAATTCGTACCAAGAGTAGAAGATTGTGTATTAAAAAAAAGCAAATAAAAAAGTGAAGACATTTGAAAGAATCGTTTTTGGCACCGGAAAACATATAGACTGTTTCCGACTGTAATACCAAACCTGATACTCACAGAAGTTCCGATTTTTTAGTCCTGCTTCCGATTCCGATTAATCGCCCCAATATGAATATATATATATATATATATATATATATATATATATATATATATATATATATATATATATATTCATATATATATATTATGATTGTAACATCTTTTCAGACGAGTGCTACTCTCTCAGACACTTAAAGTCCATGAGCCAAAAAATGACTTCCATAGCCACAGGACCATAGACAAATGCCTGAGGGAGTATCTATACATAGATGATATTACAGAGTCTTAGCTTTGTACGACAGCTCAGTCTCTCTCGGTTCAAAATGTTAAGATCCAGCAACAAGCAAGAGCAAGATAGCCAGCAACAAGTTAAACTGCAGACCAGTTTAATGCGGGTACTGGTTTCGCGCTTTATGGTTTTTTAAATCAGAAATTTACTTCTAGAAAGGTTGCCTTCACCACGGCTTACGGGAGCCCTCTCCACCCCAAGACACACACACATACACACAAACACACACGGTTCTAGTTGGCTGTTGACCCCAAAAAAGTTTTAATTCGCCTTTTGGAACGTCTTGTTTTTAATCCTTCAGGGAGACTAGCCATCTTCCACGATAAACAAGACTGGTGGGGAAACCAGTTTAGTCGCCGATGACCCGACCATGAGGCAGGTAGTACTGGTTTACATGGTACCATGACCTCACACACACACACACACACACACACACACAAACACACACACACACACACACACATATATATATATATATATAGTAATTTATAAAATATATATGGCGATTAAGCTACACTGAATATTCTGCGTTTCATCCAACTATAGGATTCGTCAGGCTTATGCGCCATAAGCCTGACGAATCCTATAGTTGGATGAAACGCAGAATATTCAGTGTAGCTTAATCGCCATATATATTTTATAAATTACTAACTAGCTCTACCTACGTATTGAGCACTTTTGAAGTAAATACTTAAAGTTTACGCATAAATCTATACTTTCGTATCGTAAATTTATGTGAATAAATGAAATAGTTATATATATATATATATTGCTTAATACATTTTCTCATTTATTGTTAACTTGCATGGAGACCGGATGTTGCACAGGATTTGATAAGAATTTGCGAATGTTCTATACTTCCAATATATTTACTGTCATATATATTTGTGAAATCGACACTTTTTAACACAAATCGATTGATTGCTTGCTGTAATCGAGGTACCGCCGTGGTGCACCGGGGAAGAAGCTTCACGTGTCTTAATCCACTGTACATTGTTGATTACATTGCACTGTAGACAACATACTGTTGATTTTATGATATTATGTTAAATATATAACGGTTTGAATGAAAATTAAAATGAAAAAGTTAAGTATCATGGTTCAATTATGCTTTAAACAGAAACATTCATTTCGAACGTGCTCCTGTTTTACAAAGAACCTACCTTTGATTTGATACCTCGAGCTTCTCTGATTTTATAATGATAAAACTTCTAAAACGCACTTGTTAGGCCTGTTATTATGCTTTAAAGGGTATTATTTGCTTAAAATTGCATGTTTCTGTCTTTAATCAAATTTTCAATCGATTTTCTTAACTTATCAGAGGCATTCCGTTACGGAACCCATTTACGAACACTCCTAGATACATAAATATATTTGTGTGAACTTAAATAAAAACACGGTCCAGCTGTTTCGGCGTCTATGGAGAACTAAGTCACAGACACAGACAAAGTACTATACATTTATAAGTATAAGCTCATCGTTGAAAAGATACACATATATTTTATAACGTTGTACATACGGAATCAATATAATGACTATAATATTTCATGCAATTGTTTAGTTATGCGTATGTATGCACGTATATGAGTGATTTTGTTTATGTGTGTATATGACTTTAAGTGGACGCCTTCATGTGATGGTATGTTCGCAGGCGAGTGTATGTTGGCCGTTTGCCCTCAACTTAAAGCACTCTTTAATAAATATCGAAACGAGATAAGTGGTCCAGTTCTGTGCCAAGGCGTCTATTCTTCTCGGTTCAGGGGTCATATCTTACTGTCTTCCTGTGCTTTGGATCACATTAGTGCTCTCTCTCACTCTCCTTCTCTCTTTCTCTCTCTCTCTCTCTTGTTTTTATGCCCCAGCCTTCATCTTCGTCTTCTGCATACCCTTTCCTTTTAAACTAACGCTAACCATTCTAACCATCTAAAAGCAGATTGACCCAAAGCCAAATTTGATCTTCTAATTCGTGTCTCCTTGGCTCCTGTCGCTCGGTTTTGTCGGCTTTCTCTTATACGCTCTCCCTCTCTCTCTCTCTCTCTCTCTCTCTCTCTCTCTCTCTCTCTTTCACGCTCTTACTACTTATCTATCTTTTGCTATTTGGTTTTCTTTCTCTTCTTTATAATTAACTTTACTTTCCATATTTATTACTCGTACTTTGTCATATACATTCGTATATCTCTTCTCCACACACAGTACTCTATCGCATTCATTTTATACCATCTCTGCAATAGTTCTACAGTTAGATACAATTCAAAGTTACACTGGCATATGAGATATACTGCGTGGAACGATAAAATTGTCGCCATAGCAAAAACGACATTTGTTTGGTGACGACCGGTTTTCTATTTTTTTTTTTTTTTGCCAACCATTTCCTCGTTGGCCAGTCCTGTACAAATCCTAAGAGTTATAGGGGCCTTTTATCAAGTCCGCAAGTGACACAATATTCAACGAGAGAGATAGGAGATGCGCCGCTGTATAACTCATGCTCTCTACCGATCCAAGTTATGACAACATACGCATTACCAACACCCTCAAAATACATCGCTGGATGGCCATGAATAACATTGACGTGCCCAGGGTGATGAGAACAAAGTTTCCTGCCAAGGTTCTGTTCTTCTGTATTCTTTCAAGAATGCCTAAACTGGCATCTAAGCTTCAGCCTCTGTCCCATCGTCAAAACGTTGCATCCCTCTGCCTGTTCTACAAGTATTTTAATGGTGAATGCTCTGATGAACTGCAAGCACTTGTGCCCCCACGACGTGAACACCCTCGACAGACCCGACAAGCTGAAAATCCCACCCCCACACTGTAGAGATCCCTAGATGTAAAAGATCTTTCTACTCCAGTAGTTTCTTCCCCAGAACTGCTAGGCTTTGGAATTCCATTCCACGTCACTGCTTCCCCAATTGTACTGACATGCATAAGTTCAAGTGCAACGTGAACCAACATCTTGCTGCCCAAATCCCTACATAGTACCCCAGTAGATGTTTCCCCTGATAGTAGCCCCCTACACCAAAGTGGCAATGTGCCTTGTTTGGGGTGAAAATGTAATAAAAAAAAAGTGAGGGCCACATCATGCCAACTCACATCTCCGAAGTCGGTTTCAAAGTCAACACTAAAGTGTAACTGGATGTACTGGTGCAATTAGGTTGCTGCTGGTAGACGCTGGGTGTGACAGCAGAACACGGTGCCGACCTACAAGTCCAAAGATACGTAGGCTTGGCTTCAGGAGAATTACAGCTTTGTCACTGGCCCTTTCCTCCCCTGGCCTGAACTTGCTGTAACTTCGTTTGTTCATATGTCGAGAACATAACAAACATGACCTCTCACAGCACGGAGGCTAGCCTGATCGCTGCCATCCGCGAAGTATTAACTAAACTCCCGGCGGAGTGTGGGAAAGGTATGCCCCCAGTTCCAGACCCGTATCAATGCGGTTATATATATATATATATATATATATATATATATATGTATATATATATACATATATATATATACATACATATATATGTATATATACATATATATATATATATATATATATATATATATATATATATATATATATAATTAGGAGTAAATTAAGTAAATAAAAATGAAAATAATCAGAAATATTCTTCGTCCACTTTTTTAAAAAACATTATGGGTATATATATATATATATATATATATATATATATATATATATATATATATATATATATATAGTAGAAATGGTAATTAATAAAAACCTGGAGAAAGTGCTCAATACCAATAGAGCAAAATGCGTTTTATTTTTTATTACCGTATCTTTCTGTTAAGTTACATTATTGTTTCAGCTACCCAGCCGTTTTTTTGGTCGTCTGTAGCTTCCTCAGACTTTTACATTCCATCATAACGAACATTTCTGTAAAAGTCTGAGAACGCTACAGACGGCAGAAAAAATGGCAGGGTAGCTGAAACAATGATGTTACTTAACAAAAAGATATGGTAATTAAAAATAAAACGTATATATATATATATATATATATATATATATATATAGTCTTATTTGTAGCATTCCGAATCATACTGGGTTTATAAAATTCAGTAATAGTTCATATACCGATAAATTTGAAGTCAAAAAGAGATGACTAAACCTGTAAGCTACATAATTATCATATTTAATAATTGAGCATTCGTATAGCGTTTAAACAAAATACTTTGCAAGGATGCGATAGAGGTAAAATAGTTACGTTTGTTTTATTTTCCTTATAAAGGAAATGTTTTCTATAATGTTTTATTTTTAAAGTGTTTTTCATTCAATAAGTCCGAAGAACGGATGTTCTTTGTGAAAATTTTAAAACGACATAATGTTTGAATTTGTCCAAATAGTCTTGAAACAATTGTAACTAACAATGAAATACACTGTTCGTTGCCATCAACCTAGTCTTGTTTTTTTTAAACAATATATATACATGCATATATAAATATATATATATATATATATATATATATATATATATATATATATATATATCAATTAATGATGGATATTGGAATCTAGAGAAAGTAGTTGAAAAACATAAATGTGTGTGTGAGTATATGTGTTCATAAATAGAATCAAGACAGACAAGGAGGAGGCTGTCTTTTCACCTCGTACCGTACAGTTGTCTGATGAATCCAAATAATACGAATAACTAATCCTCATCTCAAAACTTCAGAAACGTCAGAAGCCTTTACATCTTGGTTTAGATATGTAGTCATGTTTATATATATATATATATATATATATATATATATATATATATATATATATATATATCTTGCTACATCTGTTCATCAATCTCCATATGTATGTGTACACATGCTCATAAACGCGTGTGTGCGTATTCTGTGTGTACCGGTACGTGTAGAAGCATGTGTGATACTGTATTGGTGTACATGCATCCATCTTTACATATACGAATGTGTACGTGAGGTGTGTCGGTGTCCAATTCAGTATTTGTCGAAACACTTGGTTTTGAGTAAAGGCCACACAAGTTGCTGACCATTTCAAGTCAAAAAATATTGGGATGGTCGTATTCAGATAGATTATAACCTTATTGGCTATACCCGTTCCCCTATCCGCTGCTAGACCTGCCCGACCTGCACTCATGGTTTCATCATTACACCGAAGAAGACCAAAAGATTGATCGAAAATAATGGCCCCTGAAGAAAAAGCACGTTTTCTCCGAAATACATGTTGTATTCCTACATGTCAACAAATAGGAGATAAATACAAAAAAAAAATAAATAAACATTCTCGTATTGATTTTTTATCCATATACATATAAAAAGGGTGGTCAAAACATCACTGAAGGGTTTTGAACTTAAATATAATCTTTATTTGTCATGATGTCTGTACCTTTATCACAATCTGACTACGAAAAAAATGCAGAATTCAACCAATCTTTATTTATGAAAAGTAAAGAATTTTTAATGTTGCCCATTTTCAACGTCCTCTTTGAATTTTCAATTGGCCAGAACGCTCCCCAGACTTGACTAGCCTCGACATTTTTCTCGTGGGTAAATCTTAAAGTAAGTGTCTATGTTAACAAACGCCAAACCATGGAAGAATTGAAGTAAAAGACCAGGAACGAAATATTAGATTAAAATCGCAATTCTTAGATTCTTAGATTCTGCCAGGAAGCACAAATATACGCAACATTTAAAATACATTATTTTTGATAAATGAAAATGATTTAAGTTTGCATTTTTCGTTAACAACATAGTTTTCAATGGCTGATGTTGTTTGTTTTTGTTTTACGGCATATCAACCTTTTTCAGGTTATTTAATGCCGAATCTAGTTATTTTGAGGAACGATTTTTAATGGAGTATATATATTTTTTAAGTCAGATTCTATTTAATCCATAGTTGGGACCCTAACATGTACTACCACTCCGGGTCAGAGTGGACCTGGGAGCAATGACAATTAAAGGATGGCTCCACACTCTCCAAGGTCCGCAAGGTGGGGCCTCACCATCGGATATAGTTTTAGGTCATATCCAGGACCTTCAATGGCTGAGTCAGATTGTTAATAAATTACAGCACAATATCAAAACTAAATAATCTATGTAAAAACAGTTCAAGTTCGTTTCAGACAGATTATATATGTATTTTATTGAACCTATTGTTGATTTTATAAAATTATTTTATTTATAATTACTTACATTACAGTTGAAAATGCAAAAGTCAAGTATACAGTTTAAGTGAGTTATTTTTCGAACTCGCATTTGTTATTTCAAATGTATATGAGTGTATTTCTCTAGTATTACTGATTGTGCCATGATAATAGCTAAAATTTAAGTATTAAAAAAATAAAATATCATTGATAAATTGTGCTTTAAACAGAAACATTCATTTAAAATGCGCCCATGCCACATAAAAGTATCAACTGCTGATTATATGTGTTTTGTTTTTTTTTACTTGCGCGCTAACAAAACTTCTCAAATGCACTCGTGATGTGAGGCTGCGTACGGTGATAACTTTTGTCAAAATCGCATGTTTCTTTTTTTATCGAATTATTTCGATTATCGATTATCCATACTTATCGAAGACACTCCGACACAAAACCTATACAAAAATGCTGCAAGATACATGAAGTAACTTCTTGTGACATTTCATAAAAATCGAACCAGACGTTTACGAGTCGGTGGGGAAGGAATTCACGGAGATACATACACAGGGATACAGAAATTCCTTTTAAGTAAGTTAAGAGAATATATATATATATATATATATATATATATATATATATATATATATATATAATCATATATATATTTATATATATATAATCATATATATATATAATCATATATATATTTATATATATATAATCATATATATATATATATATATATATATATATATATATATATATATATATATATATATATATATATCAGATGTCAGCATCTTTCATCTGACCTTTCTTTCGATTTCATTGTATTCATCAAATTATTTTTCTCTGTGCCGCATCACTTCCCCATTCACAGAACGCATTCTCTTTAATCAAATTTTCCTCTCTCTTTCGCCAAATCCAAAATAACAGAAAAAAATCGTGATATCTCCTGCGCATATCGACAATTTGTTCATCTTCATTCTCGCACCGACTCTCCTACTGACGTTCTGGGAACATTAAGGAAAGATATTTACGTGATGCCAGGTTATTACGACCGAAAAAGACAAAAAAAAATGAAATAAAAACAACAACAACAACAACAACAAAACGAATATCGTCTCGTTTACTTGTGCCACATTTTCCCGCTGTATCTGCGGTTGCTCACTTTTTTTTTGTTTGCTTTCCCTCGCACTATTTTATCCATTTTCTTTGATGGGAAAGTTTCTCTCGCTATTCGTGCTCGTGCATATATTAATGCTTAATGTCAGCATCTTTTCTTGTGAAACACAAATGAAAGGAAAAGCAGTAACGTAAAAGGAAAGCAATCAGATTATATGGCAGTCTTTTACCCCTAATAATAATAATAATAATAATAATAATAAATAATGATAATGATGATGATAATTATAATAAAATAATAATAATAATAATGATAATAATAATAATGATAATAATAATGATAATAATAATAATAATAATAATAATAATAAAAATAATAATAAAAATGATAATAATTATAATAAAAAAATAATAATAATAATGATAATAATAATGATAATAATAATAATGATAATAATAATAATGATAATAATGATAATAATAATAAAAATAGTAATAATAAAAATAATAATAATAATAATATTAATAAAAATAATAATAATAATAATAATGATGATAATAATAATGATAATAAAATAATAATAATAATAATAATTAAAAAAAAAAAAAAATAATAATAATAATAATAATACTTTGTGTTTGTGTCGATACAAACTGGCGCCATATCAAATAAGTAAGGATGAAGGAGGATGGAAAGACTGAGGAGAGAAAGTACTAAACAGACCTCCGGTGGATGAGTGCTAAGGAGACTGGAACCTTGGGAAAGCTTTTTTTTCCACCCAATTTCCAGTGGAACCAATGGTTGCTACAAATGGAAAATCAGTAGTAAACGGCTATTGCACTATCGCAAATTTATCTGAAGAAGAAAAAGAACATTGAAACCGCATATCTAAAAGTTCTCTAACTCAACCTTACCGCACTATCCCTTCCCCCCGCCAAAGAACCAAGTAGTCAAGGAGGAATGAAAGACCGATGAACTTACCAGACCTCAGTCGAATAAGGACGAAGAGAACTGGGACCTTCTGGAGGCTTATTGCCATTCAAACCCCGGCAAAGACCAATGGCTGCTGCCAACGGCAGCTGTTGCGATAATGCAGATTTATTTGCAAATGTTATCAAAAGTGGTGGGGAGTACTGAGAACCTGGAGAGACTTGTTGTCACTCAGCTTCCAGTGAACACCACAGGCTGTTTTCAGGGAAAAATCTCTGAAGACATGTGTGAAAGCTCCTTGTGAGCCACTAATACTAATTGCTGTTTCCTGGACTCTGAGTGACAATAAGTTTCCGCAAAGTTCCATTACTTTCATCCCATTTCGATTATATTTGCAAATGAATTTGGATCATCGCAACAGCTGTTTGCCTTCGACTTTTCTCTGGCATTGTTCATCACTGAAATTTGATAGCGAAAAAGTTTCCGTAAGTTTACAGCTATCATTGCACTCATTGTACCCATCCATTGGAAGTCTGGATAGTGCTTTCTCCTTTCCGTCTTCCCATTATTATTATTATTATTATTATTATTATTATTATTATTATTATTATTATTATTTACTAAGTAGGAGTTTTCACACAGACCATCATCAAAGATGTATGCTCAATAACAACATGTGGTTTTCACTAGTCTCTAAATGATAACAAGTCTCCCTGGATTTCCAGCATTTTTACCTATTTTGATAACTTTCGTTAATTAATTTGCGTTATCGCCACAGCCATTCACAGTTGGTCCTGGATATGACATTAAACTATATCCGATGGTGAGGCCCCAACTTGCGGACTTTGGGAATGTGGAGCCACCCTTTAATTGCCATTGCTCCCTGGTCCACTCTGACCTGGAGTGGTAGTACCTGTTAGGGTCCCAACTGTGGGTTTAATTAAAGCTTACTTTAAAAACAAATGTACTCTATTAAAAAATTGTTCTTCAAAATCACTGGATTCGGCATTAAATGACCTAAAAAAAGGTTGATATGCCGTAAAATAAAAACAAACAAACATTTACCCTTGATTTCTTGCTGGCAACAGCCATTGACTTTCGCTGAGATTTGGGTGGCACTAAGCCTCCGCATAGTTTCAGTCCTGTTCGCACTCATCCAGTAGTTGCTTAATGCTTGCTCTCCTCGGTCTTTTCATCTTCCCCGACTCTTATCGACTATTTGGTGAGGTATCATTTGATGTCGACGCTATTGCAGGATGCGAAGAGAAGAAGAAGAAGAAGAAGAAGAAGAAGAAGAAGAAGAAGAGGAGGAGGAGGAGGAGGAGGAGAATTTGGGGGAAGCATGAATTGATTACAAAACGGTGTACAACAGGTTGCTCACTCACAGATCCGTGAAATATTGGTGATGATGAAAGCTGCTGAAATTTTTGCAGAGCTTCTGGAAAGCAGTATGTCTCAATGGAAAATTGTTCTGAAATCGAACAGTAAAGTTCATGTGGAGGTTAGCATGAAACGGGGCATATTCCAATGCCATGCATTATCTCCCATTTTTGTAATGCCACAGAGCATCCTCTCGAAGAGAGACAATCCGTTGTATTATTTTGAGTGGTGGCCCGCGCCGTGATCACTGCTATTCGTGGATGTATCTCAGAATAATGAAGCTAATTGTGACGTCAAAGTTGTGCTACAGAAATCTGACCAAGGCAGTGAATGCTTTCAGTGTTTTAATGTACAATTTGGGATTTTGGAGTAGTCTCACAAGAAGTTGCATGCTATGAGAATCAAGACAAGAAAGATTTCGGCAATTTTTGATTTACTACATATTTAAAGTACAGCTGCTAGATGTTAGCAAAAAGAGGCGGGCACTGAAATAGGATTGATGACCGTGGAAGACTGTGTTTGAACTGATAAGAAGTCGTTGAAAGAGTATGTGGTTTGAAGTGTGGAGCAGCCAGTGAAGATAAAATAGATGGGACCAAATCTGAGTATGTAACGCATATATTTAGAGTAAGGGTTAAATAATTGCCTCGAAAGTGTCTGTAAAATGTTTCAGTTTGTTCAAATTGAAAGCGTTTGCATAGTTTCCAGTGGACAGCTTTTCCATACGGTCATATCCGATTCTGAATTCCCTTTCTACGCGTTTGCTCTTTTCAGCTATTATGTGATTTAGATTTTAGAGTTCTTTCTCGTTGTCCACAGACTCTATATTTACTAATTTGCTTGTTCTACCTCTGCTATTGTTCGATATGACAACGTTGTGCTGTCCGGCTTCTGTTTGTTTGTTCATGCGTCACTTTCATAATCATGTTTAGTTGTCTTCCTGCGTCTCTTCGCGGGACACTCTTATAAAACGTCAACATAAATTTTTCTCCCCGCATTTTTTTTTATCCCTTTACTGTTTCTTCTAATTCGTTTTCTCATTATTATTCCTTTTTTGTCTTCTCCTGGAGGATGCTGCTGCTGCTGCTGCTGCTGTTGTTGTTGTTTTGTTATTGTTATTGTTGTCGTTGTTGTTGTTGATGATGATGATGATGATGATTAAAAAGTCTGAATCAAAGACAACGAAGGAAAAGAGAAAACGCTTATTTTTCTGACACGTTTTTCTTGCGAAAATCAGATGAATGCATTTCTTTTGATCTTGGAGAATAACGCTTATCTCGAGATTTCAGACGAGAGTTCGGTTTTAATCCGACTGAATGGATTGAAATTGTGAGGAAAACGTTCTATAAAGGGTTTGCTATACAGAAGCACATTATATATATATATATATATATATATATATATATATATATATATATATTTATATATATATATGTATATATACATATACATATATATATATATATAAATACGTATTTAAAAACAAATTATATAAATAGATACATGTATATGTATACATATAATTTTTGTACATGAAAATTAACATAGAAAAAAACTTTTTTTCTGTTTATTAAAAATATAAATACAACGTTGTTATATATGGGTGGAAAATTGCATTCATCTGCGAAAGACCTAACTAATTTGCATATTCATTTAAACATCCATTTTAATTAATTCCCTATTAGCTTTTTCTTCAGTTACCTCATGGGATTTAGTTTACTCTTGCGTGTAATTATATTCATGCCAATAGTCTACAGGATTTATACTTCCGTAATGTTTGCGTAAAAATTGTATAGTAAACTCAAAACTCTTTCATATATATGTATATATATATATATATATATGTGTGTGTGGGGGGTATATATTTGTTTAAAAAAAATAAGCCAACCACATTCCTCTCAGGTTTTTGTCTACAGGCATGAATCCTTATGTATAGGGTATTTAAACGCATGCGAAACTGGGTATTTAGCCGGGGGAAAACGGTTCAAAGGTGTGGAAATGGAAAAAAAATGGAAAATACCAGGTGAAGGTGCGTAATAGTTATTTGTTCATGTTTTAATTTTTTGCAGCAAACATGTTTTCATAGCTCAAGCATGAACGTAAATGAAAACGTAAATCGTAAGCTAAACAGTTTAGTTTCGATTCTCGGTCGTAGTGTACGAGATTTCTTTTTAACTTTCTAAATAATTACTATACATTGGGTCCAATAGAATCTATAATCTATAATATAAGGGGCAAAAATCGGCATAAATGTAAGTATGTGTGTATGTCTGCCTAAAACTTTCGACGGATGCGACGGATTTCCCCGCAATCGATATCGTTTTGCAGCTTGACCCTTCGGACGACAAATCCCGAAGAATTGGCTAAGAATATTAATTCATTCACCCTCAACATGATACTTTTCTACAGCGAGGGAACGTTTTTTTCGCCGATATTTTCCAAAGTTATCGCCTCTTTGTGATTGACTAGTCTTAATTTAAAATTCGACACTTCTGGTTTGGCGATGGGCGCAAGAGCTAAGGCGTCATGTTTTTTCACCTTATTTTCCTCTTTCGCCGTGCGGATTCAAGCCGTCCTGCATGCTACCACTGTTTTTTTATTTTTATTTTTGCCCAACACACACCTACAAACACCCGGGCAACGCCGGGCATCCAGGTTAGTGTGATAATTAATACGAAATTTGCATTAATAAAAATATCATATTTAAACGTATTTTACCACCGGGCAATGTTAGGACCTGCTAGTATATATATATATATATATATATATATATATATATATATATATATATATATATATATATATATACGTGTGTGTGTGTGTGTGTGTGATAGCTACCGCTTTAGCATAATGGAAGAGATGAGTTTTGCGAAGTTGATTATCAATTATTGTCAGCCGTTTTCCAAAAAACTGATTTTAGAATCGAACAAAATGTAAATGGTTAATAAATGGCGTGATCATGAGGCCAGGAGACATACAAAGGAAATAAGCAACAAATGAAGAAGAACTACAACAACAACAAATGCAAGAAAAGACAAATATACAAGAAATAAGGTCAAATTAAACCTCAGCGAAGCTTTATCGCCAATATAAAACTTATTTTGTTGGATTGTGAGCATGAGAATCAAATGGAATTGTAAGTGACAAATCAGTATTTGATTCTGGCTTGCCGATTCTTGTTTGCTTTTGTTGGCCGATACTGTTTGTAGTATAATTAAATATTTCGCTGCAAGTAATGCAATGGTTTACTTTTCCTTGATCCAAACGTCCCATAATATAACAATATTTGTAAAAATCACCAAGAATTTAATCAAGCAAATGACAAAATCTCATGCATTAACTTCTTGAATATAACGAGATTTGTTAACTTTACCTAAAATAAAAAACAAAACCCAACTAAGACAGCGGTATGTATCGAGTCAGTACAGTTAATACGAATATGAATATATATATATATATATATATGTGGGGGTGTGGGGGTGTATGCGTGTATCAAATATATTTATCTAATTTACATTGATTGCTGCATGACCGGGGGAGTCGCTGGTGGGGATAAAATACGGACGCCTCTGTGTAGCTATAAATATATTTCATAATTTAATGTAACATGCTAATGTTTTGGACAGACCATTGGTTAAAGCAATCCTCAATATATTTTTTAATATTCAAACGTTCGAGTGTAAAAATAAATTTGCCAATAGTTGCGGAGGTGTTCAACTTCCATGCCCCCACCAAAGGAATTTAGAAACATATGTATAAAAAAAAAAACACCGCCATTTTAGACACCTCACATTGTAACCGGCACCTTTTCCAACCATGGAAGCCTTACTTATAACTAAACAACCCGACCACCAATAAGGGTCAATTTAAGGACGAGGACTCGCTTAAAAGCTTTTAAACAATTTGGATCGATTTTTTCAATAAGTTCACTTAACGCAATTTTTTAATTCGTCACTCACCCTGAGACGACTCCTGGAAGGAGAAAACGTTTGCGATTATGACGATTTTTTTTCACACTCGAAAAAAACGTTCTTACATTAGTCGGCAAATGGAAAAAAACGCAAGAAAAAAATGTGCCATAGTCACGAACGTTTTCAACTCCTATGATTAGTCTTCAATAAAACATGCATACAAAAATGCTTCCTAGATATTATAATACATACATATGTTAAGATATGTTAAATTATATATATATATGTATATATACATATATATATATATATATATATATATATATATATATATATGGTAACCACTATGAAATGAACAACGACCACGTAACTCTGTAACTGCCAAAAATGACAGCCATACTAACCACCTTCTTCCTCCCTCTCCGTCTCCTTCCCTTTCCTCCCATCTATCTCTCCCCCTCTCTCTCTCCCTCTCACCTAATTAATATACCTTATCGAAAAGAAAAAAAAAAGTAGTCCAAATTTTAAAACCCAAAAATTGAAACTCTTTCCCCCTCTCCTCTCCATACCCCTCCCTTTTTTCTTTTCTCTTTACCATCCTCTCTCCCCCTCCCTATATCTGCATATCTCCACCCAAGCCTACCTGAATCTGCTACCCCCACACACAATACAACCTAATATACTTTTAACTTCAAAACTGAAATATTGTCATTACCTGCTTCCCCCTCTATTATCTCCTACCTCAAAACCCCCCTCTACTTTTTTTTCGGTATTCCTCCTAAAAATAATTCTTCCTAATATTAACCAACTATTTCTGTAAGGTCTGACGAGGCTGTTAAATCGTAAACACGGTACAACATCCGAAACATATGTAACCAAACAGATATCACAGTAATAAAGAATGTAATATATATATATGTGTGTGTGTGTGTGTGTGTGTTGAGAGTAAGAGAGAGAGAGAGAGGGGGTGAGAGAGTGAGAGACAGAAAAGTAGAAAGTGAGAAAGAAAGAACGAAAGTTTAAATTTCCCTCATTTTCATTAGCGATCAAATGTAAAAATCATAGCCAAGCTGTCTTTTCGTGTGCAGATTAAGCTTGTTTGCCGATTACTACATTCCAATGAAGAAAAAAAAATCGACGACCATTCCTTAATTTTCCATGGAAATTCATAATCTCCGAAAAGACCTCGTCTTTTTCTGTCATCAATGCCGCCATATTGGTTGATTATTTTCATTTTTTTTAACTTCGCAGCCTAATTAATTCTAAGCCGACCCAAAAAAAAAATATTCGTTCAACATGGCGTCAAAATTAGAATCAAATACAATCAAAGAAACAGATAAACAAAACTAAATCAAATTAAAAAAAAAATAAAAGAGATAAAGCTAGTTTCAGAAAACGTAGAATTTCAAAATAAACGTAGGGTGTTGTTGCATGATAAATCTTTATGAGCTTTACAGAAATATTTCATTTTACGTCCACTTTTCAGGAAAAGAGGCTAAAAAGATATTGGATTTAAATGCCTATTTACTCGTTTTATGGTTTTAGTGGATTTACTATTATTAATATTTGTTTATTTCTCTTTTATATTCATTATGCAAATTTTACGTTAGTTTAATATTTATATTTTAATACTTTATTTCTCTATTTCTTAATGCTTTTTTATTATTTATTTTTTCTAATTTTGGAAATGTTTTAAAGCATTTTATTGATCCGTTGACCCCATTAAAGTGATTGCAATTTAATTTTATAGGCGTAAGATGCATTGTGGGATTTTCTTCTCTCAACATTTTGTAAATTTATCTGAGAGGAAAAAAATCCATGGAAAATAAAATACAAGGCTTTATTTGTTTATTTTCCACTCCTAATCAAATATAATAATAAACCAAGTCTAATGTTCTTTTTTTCCGACGAAAGATAAATTAAAATCATATAATTAGAGATCAGAGATTGAAAAGAAAAAAACGATCCTAAAAATGTAAGAATGCTACGGCGATTAGGTCACTGTTTTTATAATATATGTTGAAGAAAAATAGCATTAAAGAACTAGCTTTTTCCGAATCAGCGCTGTCTGAAAGCCATATTTTTTCATTTATGTAAATATTGCCATAAATAAAATCACACAAGAAATCTTAAATCTTAATTTTCTTATCTAATTTTTATTTTCTGCGGGTTTTCCAAGAATTTCCGCTAATAAGGAAGGCATTAGATCTAAATAACTAGTCTTTTAAAAAATATATTTCATCGAAGTATATTGATAATAACGTTATAGAAAATAACAAAAGCAAATAGGCTAGTCAAAATCAAATTTTGATTCTTCGGCTTACGAGATACTTCAATTCAGTTGGACTTTATAATTCGGCCGAGGTGTTATATATTATTTGTTTCATGACTGGTCTGTGTATAGCTTTATAAAATCAAATTAAAGAAAGGGAACTGCATAAAGTAAGTGTTATTGCAATTATGACGATATTGAAACAGTTTTAAGTGATCATATAAAAGAAGTACTTATTTGAATAAACGTAGTTATTAGAAATTGATATCTCATAGTGATTGACTTTTTATTACAATACTAGCCTGGGTGTCCGGCGTTGCCCGGGTGTTTTGAAGTGTGTGTTGAGAAAAAAAAATGTAGTAGGCAGGAAAGCTCGAACCCGTACCGCGAAGGAGGAAAAGCACGTGAAAAAGCGACATATTTGCTGTTGCGTCCATCGCTAAACTGGAAGTAACTAACGTCAAATGTAAGGCTAGTCAATCGAAAAGAGTGGATGACTTTCGAAACTATCTGCGAAAAAAGCTCGCCCTTCTTGTATAAAACTGCCCAGTTGAGGGTGAAGGAATTTATGTTTTGGACCAAACTTTCGATATTTTTCATCCGAAAGTTCGAGGTTTAAAACGACACGAGTTTCGTCACGTTCCACCGTGTTTGTCAAACGTTTTAGGCAGACATACATACATACATGCATTTAAACAGACAGGTAAGATTAATATTATAGAAGATGCCCCAGAAATATTTTAAAAAAATACATTATCATTATCACTACAAAAATATTTGACGCATATATACTACACTAGATCCCGAAAGGAGCGGATAACACTTGGTTGCATGGTATCATATCCTACATATAATGCAATATTTACCAAATTAGCAAGTAATCGTTACGAGGATTCTTCATGATACCATAATTGATAATAAACTAACTTCAAACGGAGGAACTAATTCCTGCAAAAAACTCCAATAAATCCTGAAAGGAATAGCTCATGATAACAAAACAGATACTACACAGCTGGACGTAATGTGTGTGAGGATAGGACAATAACAAGAACACAGAAACTCGTCCACATCGTCTAACAGGAAAGTGTGAGGATTTAGTCATCAAGATACCTGATCATAATACATTTAAACTTATGCGGGTTGGTACAGCTAGTGGGGCGTAGAAAACAGGGCGTAGATTTTAATGTCTAATAGTCCGAGAGAAGAAACCATTGGAGTATAAGGCTTTTGGACATCTAAGCAACTCAGCAGTGAAAGGTTGGATTTGGCTGACAGTTGGTTGAAATGACACATGGAAGCAATCTTGATACGATAGGACAGAGGTTGAAATGACACATGGGAGCAATCTTGATACGATAGGACAGAGTTTGGAGCTTGATTGATAATGCGGGGGCTAATAGATTTGAGGATCTTTTTTAAATGTCTATATGAATGCTAGGTGGAAACGAATGGTAGAAGCAACAATACTCCATGCAAAGGCCGAATTATTGTCTCGTAAATATATACCATGCTTTCTGGTGCGTGTTATTTTCTAATACGGTAGGGAGGCAATCATCTTTGCAGAGGTCTTGGCAATTTTGTAAATGGATTTGTCTTGCTTCTGAATCCCAGTGGATATTTTGAACTATCTAAGATAACGTTTGAAACTATTATTTTTTTTTCTGTGCTTGCTTAGTTAAACAATATGAGAAAAAAAATTGTTTCATGTTGCTACGGCTTTAATTTCTACATTTTCAGTAAACTAATCTTAACAGTCGGGATGTTAAAAATCGATCCCTCTGAATTAGTGAAAATTGTTGTGTTCTAAATTCCTTACACATTAGCATGTTTTGCATTAGGTTTCTCAAGTTTAACAAGATGCACATGATGAAGGTCACACACTGCATTGACCGAAACTTTATTGGATTAATCTACGATAGGATGATCCAAATTATACGAAAGAACCATCCACATGTTGTTTTTTTCATACGTTATAAAATACAATTTTAAACGCGTTCAAATATTACCAATAAATATTAACATTAGCCTTCGATTTCATCTACATAATCTCTCTCACGTTCGGTCTCTTTCTCTCAATATATATATATATATATATATATATATATATATATATATATATATATATATACACATATACCTTTCTTTGGGTTGAGCACCTTGTAAATATATTTTCACCCGACACGTATTTTAGCAATTTAGCGAAGCCCACTATTTATTTGTTTGTCAACAAATGATGGTTTTAGCACTTTCTGCGACGGGCGAGTGGGGATTTTAGACAGGCTCGAAGAGAAGTATTTATGGCGCTGATTCGTAGCCGATGGTTAGAGCTGTCAACTGTCAATGCGACGGTTGTAGGTTCGATCCACGACTGGAGAAAAGTGTTTGTCTAGCCGCACCGATGAGTTGTGATACAAAGAAACAGTACTGTATTTGAATGATAAATGTATATATATATATATATATATATATATATATATATATATAAGTGAGTATGTTGTGTAAGGATATTCTTAACCTATATACTCAATAAATTTTTTATCTACAGTCTTTAAATGTAGTATATCGGAAATTCAGACATGTGGGCTACTTTGTAATCGGTGTCCAACAGGAAAAAAAGCTGCCTTGACTTAACAATTGAAAATTGTTAAGTCGGGGGAGGAAGCATCGGATTTTAATCTGTTTGTCAATTGTTTCACGATCACGCGTGCGTGAGTAGTTCATATGACATATTCCTTATGTTAAAGATAAGTAGGTTGGAAATATATTTTAAAGATCATGTCAAGCTGGTCTAATGATTATCTTACTTGACTCTCTCTCTCTCTCTCTCTCTCTCTCTCTCTCTCTCTCTCTCTCTCTTTAGGTTTGGGTTTCAATTTCAGCTCGAGTATGTTTTTCATTTATAGAAGTAAACTGTTTAGAAGAAAACATAATACTCATATACACATGTTTCTGTTTCTGTATGAATTATAATATAATATGTATGCTCATTTTACGACTGGGCAACACCAGGTTGCTTGCTAGTAAATAAATAATTTTATTTCTTTGTGTGTTTAAAATAAACTGAAAGTGTATACGCACTGTACGATTGAGTTAGTTTCAGGGAATGTTAATTGTACAACACCTATATCTTAGATGATACCGGAAATAATATTGCTTAACTTCTGGGATCTTAGACTGTGTTGTTTTTCAACGTGACATAGTCATAGGATGTCAATATATATATATATATATATATATATATATATATATATATATATATATATATATATATATATATATATATATATATATATATATATATATTACTGAAAGCGTCCGATTTTCTGAATTTTAAGAGTCCCGAAATCGACATAACGTGTTCGTGTTGAACAAGAAAGACTAAATAAAAGTTGAAGATTACCTTCATCGAAAATTTATTTAAAAATATCTAAAATATTCCTGATAATTAAAATTATACAAATTGTCTATATTTTAAGCACTCTTAAACAATCATTAAAAAAGGAAAAGAGTTAAGATTGGTACCTGGTGTCAGCAATATATAATTTCATTTTTCTGTGAATTTTAAACTGAAAAATGATGCACATTTTGTTCTGAGGTATTAGAAATAGTTAACGTACAACCCTTATATCCATCTTAGTTTTGATCGGACACAACGTTGCTTAACTTCTGGAATCCGGTGCTTCAACGTGATATAGCCGTGGGATGCTGAGAGATATGCTAAACAATCTATCCTATTTTCTCAGCTCAGAATCAGTTAACTTCGCTAATCTGAACTCGGCTTGTCAGTTGCAGATACGTACGCATTTCACGCTTCGACGAACTCATTTTCGACAGCTCAAAAGAATCGCTCGAGAGCGGCTGGAGAAGGCCGTGCTTTCCTTCTGTGATTGGCTCACAAGCGCGACTGGTCTGGACAATGTACACTTTGAACTGACCATTAGCCGTAATGGGCATTGTGAAGTGGCGTTCATATGGAGTTAATGTTATTCGGCCTTAATCGGTGCGATGGCGGATTTCCATAACTATTATTCTCAATGTGACTGTAATTCAATTACCATTCCAATCTCAGTTATTGTAATACAATGATATATAATAACATTAAGTATATATCATTATATACTAACTAGCTCTACCTACGTATTGAGCACTGTTGATGTAAATACTTAAAGTTTACGCATAAATTTATACTTTCGTATAATTATTTTATGTGAGTAAATGAAGTAGTTATATATATATACATATATATATATATATATATATATATATATATATATATATATATAGAAAGAGAGAGAGAGACAGAGACAGATATAGAGACAGAGAAGGAGAGAAAGGAGGGAGATAGATATATAAACAGATAAACAGGGATATATAATGAGAAAGAGAGCGGCATACACGTTTATGTGTACATCTGTATACATAAAGAGAGTTTGTTAGAGGCGGCGAACTTTAAATGAAAATATATCACAAAATGTTTTTTTTTCTTATTATACAAATATGCGGTTTATTGTAAAGACTTACTTTTGACATTGATTATTGAAATGCAATTATTGTGATATGTCTCTGACGCTCGTGTATATAAAGCGTAATCTCGTGATCTAATTTTCAAACACTCTGCGCATTCAACTTGGGCGATGTATCGGCAATAACGCTTCCAATGTTGACGCCCAAGTGATCTATTTTGTCTGGTTTATCAGCGTACACATTAGACATTATGAATTAATCCAATGTGATTAAATCGCATGAACGATGTGCCCAGTGGGCAGATGAATTTCGTGAAATTATCTATTCACAAAATATCGCTCTAATTAAATTGAGTTTCTCCTTTGCCCTGCCCCTTTAAAACGCCACTCGGGTGTCAGTCGTTTGATGATGAATTGCACAACCAAGTAAAACTCACAATAACCGATAGTGTCAAAATCCGCAATCAAAGAAAATACAGTTGCCAATAAAGACCTCGGTGTCTCTACAAAACACCCTGTACAACAAAGATGGTGATTATTTGTACCGATAATATATATATATATATATATATATATATATATATATATATATATATATATATATATATATATATACATTGGTTTGCACGGTACCCAAGCTCAAGATGGCTGACTTGTAACACTGAGAGGATGTAATTTCTTTATCCCAAACGAAAACACAATGTTTATCATATACGATATTAACTTTTTGTTGGTAACATCAAATGGAAATGACATGTAATGATATGGTGAGAAGAGAAATTTTTATGAAACCATAAAATCATAAAATTGCCATCCTATTTACGAAACGGCTGTAATGAAGAAATCCAAGATTAAATAAACAAATGTTATAAAAAAGGAAAAATGTAAGTCTTTGAATTTGAATATATATATATATATATATATATATATATATATATATATATATATACAATTATTTATTTATTGCAAAATAATAATCGATTATATTCACACACAAAACACAAATACACACACACACACGTACGCACACAGATAGACACGTACGCATGTGGTATATGAACTAAATGTTACGTTATATAACCTGGAACAACAACAGTTACGATTAGAGATGCTTTGTTGCCTGTTGGTGGATATTTTAAACTGATTTAGGGGCGATAATTTTCGCTGGTTTTAAGCGAATTTGGAGCTGGGGACATTCTTTTTGCCTCCTCAATTTGAAGTTATTTTTTAAAATTGACGTAAACACTAGAATATTTCAATTAAAAGTCAAATATGAACAGGTAAAATTATAGAGGAATAAAAGGCCAATCAAATGAGGTATAGGTTGTTTTAACAGTTACATTAAATTAAGCTTAAAGTTGCAGTTTTGGAAAACATTACACGTGCGGACTTTCTTTTTGCCGGTTCTGTATATATATATATATATATATATATATATATATATATATATATATATATATATATATATATATATATATGTATTTGTTCGCTGTCATGGCTCATGGCTCTTGTGAACGGCGATGTAGTTTGGCTGTGGAAAGAATTGCATACACACAAGAACACACACGCACGCACCCCCCCCCACACACATATATATATATATATATATATATATATATATATATATATATATATATATATATATATATATATGAAGCAAAAAAACGAAAATCATCATTTGATTTTGTCAATCCAACTCTCAAAAGGCCAGTTTAATATGAGGTGAAAAAAAAAAGAATATAAAAAATGGTGAGTACTTACATAGTTGTACCATATATTTAATACTAGAACTTGATTTTTTTCATCTACATCAACAATCTGAATGAGGCTGAGGTCAAAGTTGACGGTGACGGTCTCCGATGTGTTGAGCACGGGTCTGCCTATCTTGCCTAGTTTGGCATATCTATCCAGCAGTCGTTTCACCAGGAGCTTCTCGTCAGAGACAAGCAGGTTATGATTGAAGGCGGCTGACGCTACAAAAACACAAGGAAAGAAAGGGAAGATCATTTGATTAGAACGAAAATAATGTGGGTTGGGTAATTAAAAAAAAGTGCAAAAAATATGGAAAATAAACAATCTTTTAGAAAAAATCATAAAAAATAGTCAGGTTTCATTTCGTTTACGTACTGGCGTCTATATAATGTGTTTAAACTGAGATGAAATCTGTGCCCACTTATTGATTGGTTGGTTTGGTTTAGTTATTTTTTTTACGTCATATTAACCATTTTCAGGTAATTAAATGCAGAATCCAAAGATTTTGAAGAATTTTTTTTTAATAGAATATATTTGTTGTTTTCAAATGGGAGCCTAACAGGTACTACCACTCCGGGTCAGAGCAGACCTTGGAGCAATGACAATTAAGGGGTGGCTCAAAACTCCCCAAAGCCGACAAGCTGGGGCCTCATCACTGGATATAGTTTAAGGTCATATCCAGGACCATTCTCTTTGATTGGATATATCTTAAACCTGTATACGTGTTTGAGAGTGTTCTTTTTTTAATGGAAAAGTTTGTGTTATATATTAGGGGTCACAGATTACGCAGAAAAGGATGTCAGGAAATCATGCAATTTTCGGAAGATATCTTTTCATAGAAGAAAAAAAGAAAAAAAAAGCGTATGTAAGGTGTTGTCCTTAATGGAAGCGTCATATAATAAGATTTAGCGGGACGGACTATCCGTCTGTTTCTCCTTCTTTCTTGAAGCAACCTGTTGTTTCCATGTGTTCTGTGACTGTTTCTTTTTTTTATTAACCCTGGTTTTAGTAAACATCAGCGCTCGAGTGATTTTAAAATGTGTCAACAATAGGAAACAACTGTATAATGATGTGTGA
The DNA here is from genome assembly GCF_053919585.1 of Euprymna scolopes. Taxonomy (NCBI): domain Eukaryota; kingdom Metazoa; phylum Mollusca; class Cephalopoda; order Sepiida; family Sepiolidae; genus Euprymna; species Euprymna scolopes. Next base: position 110,543,653 of record NC_136510.1, read on the forward strand.
GGAATCGAAAATATAACTAAAGTCCAGTTTGTGGTAACCCTAACTTTTGTGTATTACTTATAATTAGAGGATTCGCCTTATTTTTATTATTCGCCTTATTTTTATTATTCGCCTTATTTTTATTATTCGCCTTATTTCTAGAAGTAGTTATATTACTAGTCTTTATCTGATCATTTGCAGATAAAAACTAATTTATTTTTGAACGGGTTTTGAAAGCTTTAAAATATTTAAATTTATGCTTAGCACCATGCAAAACTGCTAAATAGACATACACAGAAAATTTGGGATAACTATGGTAATATAGTCCTAAAAACTCTTTGTTTTATTAGCCCTAAAATAACCCCTGGACCATACCTAAGAGTTATCACGAAGTATACAGAAGCAAAAGTATATAGAAATCAGTTAGTTACAATTTTTCAGAAAGTTTTATAAAAATCCAAGGAATCATTTTTTTTCTTTAATAAAGAAAAAAGTGTCAATTTTAGCCATTTTAACCCGAAAGCCACTCCTAGGGGTTCAACTGGAGTTTTCTCGAATAATCCATTCTGTTACTTTTTACGCGTATCGTGTTTAACGTTTTTGCAAAATTTCAAAAAATTCGATGGCGCAGTTATTGAGAAAGTTGCGGACAGACTATTTGTCTTTTTTCTTTCTTTCTTTCTTTCTTGGAGTCTCTAGATGTCTTTGATATGCAACCAATTCCCAGAAAATTAATGAAATAGAGGGAGAGAGAGAAAGAGAGAGAAAGAGAGAGATAGAGAGAAAGTGAAAGGCTCACACAGGATACGAGGTGGAGAGAGGATACATAAGATAAGTATAGAGATAGAGAGATAAAGTTTTAAAACAAAGATTTTACAAGCAATTTTTTGTAACACTTCTATGTTGTTATCCATATACCGGATAAAGATCTATCCATGCTAATCTAATATATAAACGGCAAAACTTGTGTATGCGTGTGGGTTTGTACGTCTGCCAAAAACTTTCGACACACGCGACAGATTCTGAAAAGTTCGGTATCATCTTGAAGTTCAACGTCTCGGATGACAAATATCGAAAAATTGGCCAAACAAATAAATTGATTTACACATAACTGGGCAGTTTTCTACAAGGAGGGGGTCGTCTTTTTCGTCGGTATTTTTGCAAGTCATAGGCTCTTTTCGATTGACTACCTTTAATTCACACGCTCGTGACTTTCGTTTGCGCGATGAACGCATCAGCTAACACGTTAGTTTTTCACCTTCTTTTTTTTCTTCGCATTGCCTACTATCATTTTTTTATTTCACAATAACTCTCTTAAACCGGACTGCCTACTGTTTTTTTTAGTTCCTCCCTTCCTACTCCCCCTTTTTCAGTGTTCCTCTGCACAGCTGGTATCCCCGCTAGTTTATTTTATAAAAGGTGTGTCTCTGTGCGTTTGTATGTTTACCAAAAACTTTGGACACACGAAACGAATATTGACAAAATTTGTATCGTTAAAAAGATCAATCTCTCAGACGATAGATATCACAAATTGTTTAAAATCATTAATTATTTAACAGTCAACTGGGCCGTTTTGTAAAGAGGGGCCAGTTTTGCGTCCACATTTTTGCAAGTCATTCACGCCTAACGATTGAACGTACGTTTAGAAGACCTTATTTCAAGGCCAGTGAGTTTATAAAGTCGCACTGGGCGAGACCGCTTACTCGTTAGCGGTTTACACCTCGTTTCGCTTTACAGGTTGTAGCCTGGCTATTGCGGCGATATTTTTAACTGTCGTACAGGCACACGCTACTATTTTGATTGAAATTTCTTTTCTTTTTTTGTCTGGGTTAGGTCTATAGTCTTACTTTAACACCTCCTGATACCCGGGCAACGCCAAGTAGTCATGCTAGTCTTACATAACATGTTATTATAATGAATATCGAAATGTATTATTTCGCATATAACAGAACCCTTCCGCGGTTGTCTGTATTTGAAAAAGGAGATTCAACTGACTACTGATACTGGCACAAAACTCTGAGCGATCGTAGGTTGACATTTACGATGTCAATCCAAATTAACGGAAGAAAAAGCTTCTCTTTTTTTTAACTGAAATTAGGTTCAGCATGCCTGCATACTCAATGTTATGGTTGTCCAAACAGCAAGTGCGCACTATAGCCATAACCCGCTGCCACCAGCCTTAAATATTCTGTCCCGTCTTTTACTCGCTGGTACTCTGTCTATTTTTCTGTCTGTTTCTGGCCTTCTCTTTTTTCCCGTCTCTCTGTCCTTCTGTTCCCTTTTCGATTTCTAAACTGTCTCCGATATTTTCTGTTTAGAATATCGATTGAAACCGGCGCCCATCTCCTTCCCCTGAACCCACTCTATCACTCTTTCCTATTCGAGCGAAAATGTTCGGCTTTTAATGGACTACACGTCATGTTACAACGGCAAAGGAGTGGCTTTCTATTCTGAACACGTGCGAGTTCTTTTACCTTAATGTCTGACTTTAAGTGTAGGTTTGTGTGTTGGGCTTGCACTTTTTTTTATGACATCGTTCGATGGAGCCATAAGCGAGTGTATGTGTAGTTGTTTAATACACAATGTTTTATCTGCCAATATAAGAGACTTGAATATGTAGATCTGAACGAAGGCCGCCTAACCATTCATACGTATTCTTTAAATAAACTGAGAATTTGAGATCGGAGGACATGCAATTATAATCGCTATAAACCTACACAGATTGTAATTAAAAGTACCCTAGGGGGTTGTCGAATAACTTTTATTCATAAAAAATAATAGGTATCGTATCTCGTTAGAGGTATACATTGTACGAGTGTCGTTTTAAACTAAGACCAACTATTTTTTACTAAAAATCTAACACACTGAAGAGCTACGAAGACGGTAGGATTACCATTAAACGAACCACCTTTTGTGCCCACGAATTTTTTTTTCTACATAGTCGCTACTATTTTCAATGCACCTTTTCCAGCCAAGCGTAAAATTCTGGAGCGTGTTCTATCACTCACATCTCTGAAATCGACGAACCCATCTCCTAATTGTACTGACAACAACTGGATAAGTTTCGTAAATTTTCAACAGGCTCCGGTTCAAGTGTTTTTCTGCATGAGGGAATTCAATGACGCATCGTTGCTTCTGGTGCATGCCCATGACAAGGGGTTGCTTTCTTAGTATCTCACACAGTCAATAAATAATTTGCGCGTCTCGTTTTATATTATTGCGAGTAGCTTCAAATGATCAAGATAAGAACAGCTGATAATAATCTAAACCTCCCTATTGTGTGTGTCTGTTGGCGTGAGTGCATGAAAAGGGAAGAAGATTTGAAAAATCATGCAATTTTGTGTAGATAGTTTCCGTATCTCTGTCTTTTTGTCTCTCTCTTCCTCACCTCTCTCTCTCTCTCTCTCTCTCTCTCTCTCTCTATATATATATATATATATATATATATATATATATATATATATATATATTGATCGCCCGCTCTACGAAAGACCAAACATAACTTACATTAACAAAGTTTGTTTTCTAAATCCTAATATATTTCACGAAAGTTCTTCTGATGACTACAACACGGTTGTCTTCAATTCGGCTATATATATACTCATCCTCTTGAATCAAACACATATTCCCCTCAAGAAATGGTATACATATTTCTCAGGTGTCTTCCAATACTCACGTAGTAACATTAAACAAGAGAGCTATTTATTTCTAGGCCTATGACAACAGCATATTCTTTCATTATTTTGTACTATTGAGTATATATCCGACACAGTTAGACACAGTTAATCAACCGAGCACCCCATCACTCTGTATATAAAAATATGTAAGATATTAACGGATACACACTCAGTAGTCAAAACAATGAAAAGAATATGCTATTGCCCTATTTAATACTTATTCTCAAATAGCCTCCAGGCCTAGATAAGATAACGATCACGACAAGAAAAAAGTAAATCGATATAGTTTTTATGTATACTCTTCTAAGTTATTGTTTCTTAGAGTTACATTAAAACACTTGCCCAGTTCTTTTCTTTTCTTACTCGAATGCGGGTAATGGATACCCATTACATACGGATATTTTAGTTAAAAAAAATGTTCGCTTAAAGGCGGATCCATTCGAATACGCATGCGTAGACAAAAATCAGCCTCGTCAGCGCATTCCTTCCTTCGCCACTGACATCCAGTTGGCAAAATGGAATTAATAGAAAGACGATATTTATAACTTAATCCGCCTTGACATGCTTTGCGTTCGGCCACTCGATTCCCATGAATATAAGCATGAATATATAATAAAGAAAGACAAAAACCCCGGCTACCGGAAGCAGACGTCAGAAGAGGCTAAATACGCTTGCGTACATGCGCTAGCACGCCATCTGGAAACAGATGCGTAGTCTATAATCAATGCCTATGCACGAACACACACGCATAGATAGAACACATTCTACGATGTTTAGAGGAAATGTTAAACTTACTTGGATGCACACGTAAGCCCAAAGTCGACTTTACAATCTAGCGAGTGATGAAATTTGTTCGTTGCACCCCTTCCCCACAGAATAGACGTGTCTCGTCTTTCTCTACTGTATCGTAATTGTAATAAAAGTGGCTCCGTTGGGTACCAAACTCTGGTTACTTTTTGTAAAATGGACCCCGCACTGTCGGTCAAGCTCCGACTTCTGTCCCCTCGTCGTAATGTTACATCCATGTGCTTATTTTGCAAGAAAGTTAATGGAATGTGATATGATGAACTCATAGCACTCGTGCCCCCCAATGTACTTATTCCAAACTAATTCGAAAAGCAGCAGAATCCAACCCCATTTACTATCTCTAAATACTAGAAAGACTACTACTTTAATAGTCTTTTTCCCCGACTACTAAACTTTGGAATTACCTTACTGTTTCCAGCTTATCTTACTGTACTAACATTCTGAATGTAATGTTAATAAATATATCGCTGCTGAATTACTAACACAACCTTGTTAGACAGGATTCCCAATTTGTAGTTTAGAGTGATACCAGTTAAAAATGGTGACTAGCCTTGAACCGAATCTTTGTTCAGACTAATTAAGGTCTAATTATATGAAATATTCGTCAAATAATACCGTATATCCCGAGAGTACTACATATGAACTTTTTGTAACGTTTTTTTTATGAAAATCGCGCCGGACAAGCCATGAAGCCACTTGTTGTAAGGATTTATAATATATATTAATTACAGACCCCAAAAGCTAGCTAATGATAAATGTAAGATGAAGAGATCCCGGTCGAGAAAACAACACTCTTTCGATGTTTCTCTGAAAGATCTTTCCTGGAATGCGAGAACTAATGAATAAAACAAGAGAAGCGAGAGTTATATACATACACATGTTTATTATATAGTTAACCTCCCGTTCGAATATTTGTATTGGGCAGGCCAGTCAGACTAGTGATGAAAACGGCAAAACGAAAACATTGACCCGACAAATGATTGGAAAAAAAAAAAAAAATACCCCGCCGAGCCTCGACGCCATGTTGGTAGCAAGCGTCGGTGACATATTTGCACGCGGCAAACAGTCTAACGTCTAAATAAACATGCTTGGAAGAAGCAATCAGCCGGCTCGTGTAGACAGAGTATTACGCGGTTTGTTTTCGGCGCGTTGAGTGATAGCTGTAGCTTGGATTTGGGCGGGGGGGGGCGTAGATGTGGAGGGGCAGGAGGAGCTGGCTTTTTGTGTGGTTTGGGCCAGGGAGCGGTCGGCTAAGGTTGCGACTCATCTCTGCTTGCATCCGCGCCACTTGCATCTTCACCCTCCTCTTCCTAAGCTATTACGCCGCAACGGGTGATAGAGAGGGTCGGGATTTCTGCGAGCGTCCGTAGAGGAGGCCAGGTTCGGAGTGGTAGGGTCGAACAAATCTCTTAATAGGAATGTCCCCCAACACCACCACGCACACGTGCATGCTTCCTAGCGCACGCTCTGCTTTATTTTAATTATGCATCTGTCCTGCCTTCCTCTTTTTCTTCCTCTCTCTGTTAAGTCTTCGATGCAGGCGTTGATTTCTCGAGACTTTACTATCTTACTTCTCTGCGTTTCTGTCTGCCTGTCTGTCTGTTTGTTTGTCTGTTTGTCTGTCAGTATACCCATCTAATCGTCTTTCACTCTCTCTATTTACTTTTCAGCCCAAGAGAGAGAAATGACTGAAGGATGGCAGTTTTTAATGTGGTGAATATCCGGTTCGGATTAGAATATTCCAAATTTGGACACGTAATATCAAAATAGAGAGAGCGCTAAAGAGCACGTTCTGTTTTTTTTGGGCTTAAGACTGTACAAAACCGTCCTCGAAATATAGTAGACGATGACCTTTATACCTTCCTACTTTCTCTTCCTCATAGAGGAGATATTCCGAATCTGTCTGTTCTATTGTTACGATTTTTTATTTAATTATTATTAGATTTCCATCCCAAACGAGGCACAGTGCCACTTTGATGTAGGCGGCTTCTATCAGGGACATAAGTTACAGAAATGCGTGTATAGGAAGTTGAGCAGCAAGATGCCTGCTCACATTACACTTAAACTTCTGCATATCAGTACAGTTAGGGAAGCAGGTACATGGAAGGAATTATAAAGTCTAGCAGTGCTAAGGGGAAAAAACTATTAGAGTAAAAGGCTTTCTTATATCTAGGGATCTCTACTGTGTATTGGGCAGAACTTTGCTGTCTGTCAGGTTTATCGAGGGTATTTGCATCGAGTGGACGTAAGTGCTTGTAGGTCGTAGGAGCATCAGTTATTAAAATACTTTTAAAACAGGCAGAGGGATGCAACATTTCATCGATGGGATAGAGGTTGAAATTCAGGAACTATCAGGTTGGCGACTCTTTTGAAGCCTGTCCAGGAGTGAGAGACTAGAAGCAGAGGCACCAGCTCAAATGTGGCAACAATACTCCATACATGGGCGAATGGTGGCTTTGTAGAGATGCAGAATACTCTCAGGAGTAAGTAATATTCTAGCACGGTGGCGAGATCCCACGTTCTTCACAACAGTCTTGGCAACGCTCTCGGTGTATCTATTCCAATTCATGCTCTTTGGGAACATACAGTCGAGGAGTTTGAACGAAGTACTTTAAGTTAATGTACTGAGCTCTACTCCAAGTCCGTCCGAGTAAAACATTTGCAACAGTTATTTGTCTAGCTAAAACATCAATCAAAAATTCCCATTACTTTCCCACCCTCTCTCTCTCTCTCTCGCTCTCTCTCTCTACATATATATATATATATATATATATATATATATATATATATATATATATATATATATATATATATATGGGGAACCTTCATTAATTTTGATTAATTTAAAATTCGTCCTCAAGTTTTACTGTCTTTTACCACCTGTATTACTCTGGCCTTTCTTTCAAAACTGCTTCGGCGTCCTTTAACATCTTTTACAACATAAGTCTATTTTATTCCCATCTTGGACGTCACATTTGTTTTTCTCCATATTTCATCTCAAATCCGCCATGTTGCCAGAGTCGACGTAAACAACCTCGATGTCTGGGACCTCCCCCACATACCTAGAAAGCCGATAGCCAAGGCATTCCACCCTGTTCCACCCCACGCACATATCGCAAGCAATTTGTGCTTACGCATTCCAACTGACCCTTATAATGTGACCAACCCAACCATCCGCCATCTTTGAGACTGATTTCGTATCAATTACCCGACACAATGATGTTCATGTGTTACCAAGGAACCAGATATACACGTCGTACATACGCAGTCGGGGATAATTATATCTCGGTTTTGGTTTGCGGGTCCGAAATAATTCTATCTATCTATCTATCTATCTATCTATCTATCTCTCTCTCTGTATATATATATATATATATATATATATATATATATATACATACCTATGGGCATCTCTGTATGTATGTATGTATGTATGTATGTATGTATGTATCTCTCTCTCTCTCTCTCTCTCTGTATATATATATATATATATATATATATATATATATATATATATATATACCTATGGGCATCTATGTATGTATGTATGTATGTATCTATCTATCTATCTGTCTGTCTATCTGCCTATCTGTCTGTATGTATGTTTCTATCTATCTTTCTGTTTGTTTGGCTATGTATCTATCTATCTATCTATCTATCTATTTATCTGTTTGCTCCGCTATTTATCTATCTATCTATCTATCTATTTATCTGTTTGTCTGGCTATTTTTTCTGTCTATCTATCTGTTTGTTTGGCTATTTATCTGTCTTTCTTTCTATCTATCTTTATGTTTGTTTGGCTATCTATCTATCTATCTATCTATCTATCTATCTGTTTGGCTATTTATCCGTCTGTCTTTCTATCTATCTTTCTCTTTGTTTGGCTATCTATCTATCTATCTATCTATCTATCTATCTGTTTGGCTATTTATCTGTCTATATGTATATCTGCATACCTGTCTGTCTATCTATCTATCTGCCTATTTATCTGTCTATGGATGAACACATTTACCAGTCCATGAAAAAATACATTTAAATGTTTATATGAATTTACTAACAAATTTCCCATCCATCTACTAATACCTCTCATTCACTTCGTTACTTTTCTATATCACTTTCCTTTTTTATCTCATACTGTCTCTCTCTCTTTCTCTCGTTTTCACTCTATTTTTTTTTCTATCTTTCATATTTCTCTCGTTTTCTCTTTCTTCCGTTCTATCACTCTCTCTCTCCTTCTCTCTGTCTCTACGTGCACATATTCTGTACAAACCTGCTTAGCAACAAAACGTCACTCCATTAAGTGTCGAGGTCCCTAAATACCAGAACGACCTTTACTCTAATAGTTCTTCCCTCAACCAGCTAGTTTGGAAGTCCCTTTGTGCTCCCTGCTTCCCTGACTGTACAAATATGCAAAAGTTTGAATGTAACGTAAAGCAATATCTTACTTTTTGGAACTTGGATCCTTAATAGTAGCTCCTTACTCCTTGTTATTGATTTATGTGAGTAAAAAATGCCTTCCCGCTCTTTCTCTTTCTCTTGTATTTTCTGTCTTATTTTTCCTTATTTCTCTTTTAAATTATTTCTTCATTTTTTCTCTTGCTATGTTTTATATAGTCTTTCAGTCGTTCCTTGTTTAATTGTTTTTCCCTTTCCTCCATTTTTATTTATTATTTTTTTTTACATGGTGGTTACCACTTATCAAGGCCCAGAGGTCACTCGGTGATAAGGGTTAAATATTTTACATTTCTATAATTAATATTTACTTTTTTTTTTAATTTCTCTTAATTGTTCTACTTTCTGTCTTTTAGTTTTTACATATTTTCGATTTGATGAGCATTTCTAATGCTTTATTTTTAATTTGTATTCTTTATTCGCTTTTTCCCTCTTTTATCTTTTCATTATTCAACTCAACCAGTCTTCTTCATTGATGACTTTTCCTTTATAAATAAACTAGCATGAGTGCTAGAGCCTCGAGAAGAGGAGATCACTTTCGAAAATATCGGAGAAAAAAGCGACCCCGCCCTCTAGAAAAGTGGCCAGTTGAGAGTGAAGAAATTAATGTTTTTAGCCAATTTTTCGATATTTGTCGTCTGAAGAGTTGAGCTTCAAAACGATACTGATTTGTAAAAATTCGTCGCCTCTGTCGAAAGTTTTCTCTGTCGAAAACATGCAAACATACGTACATAAATTTATATATTAGTAGCTCAAATTTTCGACCAACACTGATTAAAAAGCTTTCCCGATGTCTGAATACCCTTTATGTAAAATTTCAGATGTTTAGACAAGAAATTGAGAAATTGAAAGAGACTGCAGAGGTCAAATAATTTTAAACTAGACCCCTATTATAAACCCTTAACATTTATTGTTTTAGGCTAAAATCAAGTTATTAAGTTAGATTCCTGTCCAAGGAACGTATATCCAAAATCTCAAGTGTTTAGACCAAAAATTGGAGGAGGGGTTTAGTAGAGTTCTCAAAGGTCAGATCCTTGAACTTTGACCCCTTAACAGTAAAATTTCTGATCGAAAACAGATTACAAAGATTTTCTCAAATCTCACTACACTATATATCAAATTTCGAGTCCGTAGACTGAAAATTGACAGAGTTATTGTGTAGAGACAGACAGACAGACAGACATACACTTTCACTTTATAAATATATAGATGTTCCTTTTCTACCATTAAATGTGAATGTTGGATTTATTGTGAATTACAATATCCGAGGTGGCTTAAATAAGTTTCCAGAATTTCACTTTCGATTTTAGAGGCCTTCAGCTTAGTATTAAATTTCATACCTTAATTTATTTAAGAAATATTGAAAATTAATTTTAAACAATATAGATATTTCTATTTTTCGAGATTAACGTAGTTAAACGATCAATTTTTTAACAACGGTTGTCTAATGATTATACACTATTTCACAGATACCCAATAGCCGCGTCTCTAATGCAACTATAGCTTTGCACATCGAAATTTCAACCAGCGACTATCTTATGGAACGCCATGAAACATACTGAGAAAACCGAGAAAGTTAAACACGCGTCCACATTCGCTAGTACATCACCACCACGACCGAGACCTTCGTGGTTAATGTCCAAGTGGATCGGGGAGTATGCATTCATTTATATGATATTCCAGTAATATTATGCAAACAAAAGCGACTGAAGCAATCGAAGAGAAGACGATGCCACTGTGCAAATAAACCCCCTTCTCGGCTCTCAGCGATTGTCAAAAGCCGTGCTTCACGCCAGAGAGCGTCACTGCTGAAATACATAAATAAATATTGAAAGAGAAAAAGATTGAGTGCGTGTTTATGTGTATGTATATTAGGGAGAGGATTTCTCAATGTTTTACTTAAATATATATATATATATATATATATATATATATTTTTATATATATATATATATATATATATATATATACATACATTATTGGTCCTAAACGTATATATATATATATATATACATAAATATATATACATATATATATATATATATATATATGCCTCCCAGCAGGTATACTTATATATATATATATATATATATATATATATATATGGTAGTCTACCACCTCAGCAAAAATAAACTTCATAATGACATACAATACGGTTTCCGTTATGCTAGAGCTACAGCAGATGTGCTTATGGTTGTACCTCATAGGATTAGCGAATCCTTTGACGATGGTTTCATTTCTGATAGAGTATTACATAAAGATCTACTTCATAACATCTCCAGTTTCGGTATAGCTGGAAATGTCTTCTCAGTTATTAAATCGTTTCTGCCTGATAGGTTCATAAGAATAGTGGTAAATGAGCAGAGATCAGAAGCTGTGATTATTAATGCTAGATTCCCTCAGCGGTCCATCCTTGGCCCAACTCTCTTCCTAATCTACATCAATGATCTTCGAAATCACATCCTTAGATCATTCGTAGACCTTTATGATAACGACACTACGATCTATGTCAGTACATCAAAAGACACTACGATCTATATCAGTACATCAAAGACCCTCGCCAAACTTTTACGAAAAAAACACGTCTAGCTGAATCCACTGTCAAAAATTTTCCCCACTCTTTATCTATGCCTAAATCAAAACGTGGATTCCATGAAAAAAGCTTCTTTCTTAGAATGCACGCCTGTGGAACTCTGTTCCGTCTGCCTGCTTCCCACCTGACTACAATCTGGATGTCTTCAAGTCCAACGTAAACAAATTCCTGATGAACCGTCCCCTTTATTAGACACTTTATTAAATCTCCACACTAGCGTACTGTACTTACAATGAATCTTATACCTGAGTGGCTTCCGGGCCTTGATAAGTGGTGACCATTTTGTAAAAAAAAAAGACCGTTAACGACCAAGTTCTCTCTGGTTCTCTCATCTCTGATCTTGAGCATGTGGTACATTTGGGAAACGAGGGGCTGGTTACTTTTAATGCATCTAAAACCAAACATCTGTTTTTACATCATCAACGTTCTGATTCCAATCTGACATCAACTGACATGAATGACTCTCTTTTCGAGGAGGCTCCATGTTTTGATAAGCTCCTGTGCTTGATCGTTACTCCTAATCTGAGATGGAACACGTATATTAAATCTGTTGCCAAGGATGCTGGAAAATGCTGGGATTCCTCTATCGATCCAGTAAGGGCCAGGTACGTCCCAGCATGGAGTACTGTTGCCACCTCTGGGCAGGAGCTGCGAGAAAAACTTAACCTGCCTTGAGAGAGTTCAAAACAGATTTCGTAGCCTAGTGGGGAAATCCATTTTATCTTCCCTGCAACCCCTATCTCACAGAAGAGACGTTGCGAGCCTGTCTCTGATTTATCGTTATTTTCATGGCAAGTGCTCGTCTGAGCTGCAATCTATTGTTCCCCCTCGCGAAACTTTCACAAGAAACGCTCATCTAGATGAAAACATTATTAATAAGTTCCTCCACTCTTTATCTGTGGCTAAACTTAATCGTGCATTCCATGAACAAAGTTTCCTTCTTAGAACTTCACCTCCGTATAACTACCGTCTGTTTGCCTGCTTTCCAGCTGACTATAATATGATCGTCTTCAAGTCCAACGTAAATAAATTCTTGATGAGCCGTTCCCCTTAAGTGATCTAATTTGCCAAATTTCTTCAACTAACATTTATTACGACATTGCCCCATTGACAATGTACACTTATTGTCCCTTATCCTCGAGTGGCCTGCGAGTCTCGATAAGCGGTGACTTCTTTGTATATATATATATATATATATATATATATATAAATGACTCACAGCAAGTATACTTACATTGTATATTCGTGTCTCTGATTCATGCAGTCAAAACTATCTTTTTTTATATACACAAAAATTGCATCAGCATTATTGTATAAAGATAGAAGGCATTATATAAATATGTATATATGTGCATGTATATATATTCATGTATATATTACACGGTTTATATATAAATATATCCATGTATATATATATATATATATATATATATATATATATATATATTTACCGATTTTTTATATACATACTAGTAGATATATTCGATGTTGCCTGGGAGTGAATGACGATCAACGACTCTTTTTTCATTTCCATATTCTTATTGTAATCGAATTCTGTGAAATAACTCATTTTTCCATTAAATCGCTTCACACTCCTCCACACATTGACTTCATCTACAATACATTTTAGAAGTTACAGGACACTGTAGAGTACCAACTGTTGATTTTGTATAATTGGTGTATAAATAACTGTTTGAATCAAAGTTTTAAATGCAAAAGCCAATTTTGTTCTAAACAGAAAACTTCATTCCGAACGCGCCCATGACATATCAAGTAACGTACTGTTTATTTTATATCCAGATCCTTACTGTTTGTGCGGTGAGTGATAATTGAATGTACTTAATTTTAAATATAAAAAAGTCAGATATCGTGGTAAATTGTGTTTTAAGCAGAAACATTAAGTTCGGACGCACCACTGTCATATCAAAGAACTTACTGTTGCTTTTATTCGTCATGCCTGTAATGTTAGGCTGCATAATGTGCAAACTTTAGTCAAAATCATTTTTGATTGGATTTTTTTTTTTCGATTATCAATTTTTACCGAAGACGTTCTACTAGAAAATCACTTTAAAAACACAAAACACTGCTAGATACATAAAGTACATATGTATAAAATTTTACAAAAATCGGCCGTTGTTGAGTCTATAAGACACGAACCCATAACACACATAAAAATTTCCTTTCATATATATATATATATATATATATATATATATATATATATATATATATATATATATATATATATACAGAAAGATAAATTATAAATAAATATCAATATATATTTATCATAAAAAACTCCATAGCATTTTAGATAGACAAATTATCCGTGTTTCAATCTCGTAAGGATTCCTCAGACTATTAGTCGACTCACAAGGAGGAAACGCAGAGAATTCTGCGTAGCTTATTTGCCAAATATAGTTTAATATCTTACTACCTAACTTAACTTCCACGTTAAAAACTAATCATTATATATATATATATATATATATATATATATATATATATAGTGGTTATAAAAATTTATAATTATAAATTATGACTCAGTTTAAACAGGAAAAACAAATGTTTTTTTTCTGTTGAAACTGGTTCATGATTTATAATTATTAATCTTTATAATCAATATTAATATAGCTCTAGAAATATACCTATTGAGCTCATTATATATCCACAGTATTAGGAGCAAGATTATGTTTAAGTTTAGACACAAGTCTATTACTCTCTCTCTCTCTTTCTCTCTCTCTCTCTCTCTCTATATATATATATACATATATGTGTGTATATATATATATATATGTATATGTACACGCATATATATATATATGTGTGTGTGTGTGTGTGTGTGTGTGTGTGTGTGTACACACATAAATAGTAAGTGCAGCCAGCACCTCTAAATGAGGAGCACTTTTGCTATTTTAAAATCAACCGGACAGAGTCCTCGCCGTTTCGCGGTAGAGGTTCCTTAGGCGGAAAGCAAATAGCTTACTCCCTCCGAACGATGGGAGGCAGAGGTGCTATTTGTGATTATTCTCACTGTTTTAAATAAAGTGTAATTTTAAAAACTTCTGTACTTGGCGTTGTATTATATGTCCTCTAGTGTATTATTAACCCCCTTTATTTATAGATTAGAATTTAAAACGATAACTTTATAAAGAGCTGAGAAGTAGCAGCACGCTATTGTGTTCTACAGATGGACGGCTTTTTGGGCTCACATAGTGTAAAAGCAATTGTTGATGCAGTTGTAGTTAGATGAGTATTAGTAGTTGCGAACGTTTTACAGGGGGGAATCATAGATTGAAGCTCAGTCGAGCACCTATCATAAATAACAACAGAGCAGAGAAAGAAATAACAACAGAGGAGAGAAAGACTAGCAACGTTATTTCTGTGAAAAAGAGAAAGTATGAAAGCGAAAAAGTCCTCGCCAAACTAAATTACGCAGGCGGTTTTGTAACAGGAAAGGATGCTCTTAGGAGCTCCGCCCAGATGTCACAACCGTATCCCATCTTAGGCCGTATTTGACGTTTGTGCAGGTAGACTCTAGTGTTGATTTTGTTTAATTTTTATTTGTATTCATTGTTGAATCATACTGGATATTAATTAATTGTAATTCGATAAAATGTGTTTTGTCGCCGAGTTGGATATTTTAGAGCTACAGTAGAATAAATAATTGAGAAAAAACGTAATACAACATTGTACGTTTCTAAAATTAATCGAACATTGGCAAGTTAGAATTGTACTAGATCATTCAAGAGACAAAATATATTGCATACCTATATGCAAAAATGCTAAGTTAATATACATATTGTATGTAGAAGCATTCCAATTACTATAATGTTTCAACAAAGCAAAACTGTTTTGCACCTTTCATTATCGAAGCTCATACTCTGTTTCATATTTAAACATGTATACTTATTCTTATTTGTAAATTTTTATCACGCGTTCTTTTAAAACTAAGATGCTAGCCATATTTAACACAAACAAGGATACCTGACACAACCCGGAATTGTGAAACATTCGTTAATTATCAATCAACGAATGCTTCACACTTCCACACTGTTATTTTCATCGAAATAATCGAAATATTCCATTTTCCAATGAAATCAATTAATTGCCATATTGAACCGATAGGAAGTAGTGTATATTGCACTGTAGAGAACGTACCGTTGATTTTATAAAATTAGTCTTTATATATAATGGATGGAATAAAGTATAAAATGAAAAAATCAAGTAGCCTGGTGAAATTGTGCTCTAAACAGAAGCATTAATTTCGAATGCGTCACTGTCATATCAAAGAACCTACTGTTGGTTTTATATTTCAAGCTTTTATCTTGTGTAGTAATAAAACTTTTTCAGATGCACTTGTGATGTTGGGCTGTGTAAGGTGTTAATTTTGGTAAAAATCGTGTGTGCCTTTTTTTCATATCGGAGACATTCTGACACAAAAAAATACCTATAGACACTGCCAGAACATGAACTACAATTGTGTGAATTTTGTTAAAAATCGCCGCAGCCGTTTTCCAGTCGATAGGAAACGAAAGCGCAGGCAAACGTCAACACACAGAAACAATGTTTCATGTTTATAACAGTACAGATAATATTAGTTATTAAGAAGTAGAATAAAGCAGAGATACATTCGTTTTTATATTGCTAAAAATAAACAAATACAAACGTTAAAATAATTTTCAAATCATACAACTAAATACGAATTATTTAAAAGTCATGAATAAAAAAAGAATAAGCAACGGAAACAAATGTAACTGAAAAGTAAAATTTATAACTGAAATATATAAAAAAAAAAACATCGCAAATAATAATAAATATATAAAACAACAAATACCAGATAAAATGCATGACTAACTATAAAAACACACTAAGCACAGACAAGGGAGATAACAACGAATTATAACAAACTGGAGGCAACATAAAACGACAAGTCAAGTCACAATTAAATGTTAGCTGCATGCCTATCAATAAAAAGTACATAAGTTTTATGACAGGAATTCATCGCACACCACTATGAAAACACTAATAATATATATATATATATATATATATATATATATATATATATATATATATATATATATATATATATATATATATATCGAAATACAATTAGAGAAAGAGAAAGAGAGAAACGGAGGCAGAAGCACACACACACACGCATATATATATATATATATATATATATATATATATATATATATATATATATATATATATATATATATATATATATATAAACATTAAAATTCAACATAATTTTTCGCGGTTAACCGTAGCCGAATGGATACGTCCTTGCTAATTAAGCCATGGATGTCTTCTGACGTCGGGTTAATCCTAACACACTGCATTGATGATTCCCGAGAGGATAAAACACTAATGGCTGTAGGTATTTAATAATTATTATCGCCAATACACATATATATATATACACATATATATATACATATATATATATATATATATATATATATATATATATATATATATATATATATATATATATATCAGTGCCTAGCAAGATCTCACGGAAACTTTCAGGGCAGTTGCTCAAGTGAAAAATATAGTAATCAACATCGTTTCTGTGGGACACTTTTAAAACAGGAGTAAAAGTGTCGGTGTTGGGCATCACAACCATCCCTCCTGCACGTCACACACACACACACACGAATATATATATATATATATATATATATATATATATATATATATATATATATATATATATATATATATATATATATCAAAACTATAATGCTCCCTCTCTTGGGTTGAGTATATTGGGAAGTGATATATAAATTTCCATTAGCGTATTAAGCGACGCTCTTTGTGTAAACAAATCGAGAGGAGATATTTGACGGTGACAACGCATCGTTTATTCATTACCCACAAAGCGGCAGCCGTATAGCGTAATGGTGAGACGCCTTGACTGTCATTTGGCCGGTCGGGTTTCGATCCTGTCTTGTGGCAATTGCCTATCTAGTCGCACTGATGAGCTGCGAAACAGTTCTGTATGTGGATGACTATATATATATACTAGCAGGGCTACCCGGCTTTGCTCGGGACCGTATAAACAATGAAAAAACAAAAGCAGATATTGAACATATGTTTTATTCTTAGGGGAGAGGAATCTTTCATCTCAAGTTTTAGCGTTACAAACAAACATTTGTCTTTTATATATATAGAAGATAATGACAGGTTTTTTGGGGGCCCCCTTCGAAGATAACTGATCAGTTGACCAACTTCTAGTGGTCCGTTTGACGTGAAATTTCGATATTTGTCATCCGGGTGATGGGGCTTGGATATGATACCAAATTTGTCAAGTTTGGTTCCGTCTTTCAAAAGTTTTAGCGTTACAAACAAACATACATACACACAGACGTTTGGCTTTTATATATATAGAAGATATAAACAAAAATATAGATAGCTAGATAGATGGATATACCAATCTAAAAATTGAATACGAGGACAATGGGTAGGTAACTATAAATATCGAACCATTGTAATGTTTAGGAGATTATAAGATTTAAAATTAGTCGTTCATATATATAAGCAGCTTAACAGGGAGGGAGTTGGACATTCTAGCGCTATAGTAGAATAAATACTTGCGAAAAACGTAATAAAAATGATACGTTTCTAAAATTAATCAAACATTGACAAGTTAGAATTGTGCACAATCATTAAAATTGCGATCTTAATTGCATTCCTATATGAAAAGAAAAAAATTGTCTCTGAAGTAGTTTTACACAATGCTACGGTTTTATTAGTTACATTATTTCTTGGAATATATGTAAAAGATCTGACATTGCATTCCTTTGCGTCCTATTTATTATAGACTTTGAAACGGTGCGTTTGCTCTCCTGATGCCCCCTCACATATCTGGAAAGCGGAATTGATTCCCTAACAAATGAAAATAAGTGGATAAACTTGATTATTAACAAGTCTACAGAGAGAGAGAGAGAGAGAGAGAGAGAGAGAGAGAGAGAGAGAGAGAGAGAGAGGTACACCCCAAATTGGTGCGTATTTCCTCTTCATTACCCAACATGATCTGAAGACTAAATTGAAATCCTCACAAGGTAAAAGAACTAATGCACGTGGTTATAAATTTATAAATATTCATGAAAAGTGCTCGTCTGAGCTCCAACTTATTGTTCCCCCCTCGCCGAACTTTCACTAAAACCTCCTCTAGCTGAAACTACTGTCAATAATGTCCCCACCCTTTATCTGTGCCTAAACCTAAACGTAGATTCCAGGAGCAAAGTGTCTTTCTAAGAACTGCACGCCTGTAGAACTTTCTTCCGTTTGCCTGTTTTCCAACTTATAACGATTTGGCACTCTTCAAGTCCAACGAAAACAAATTCTTCCAAGTAGAAATTACGTCTTTTAGCGAATTACTGAACTATTATTATTATCTCTGTCTCTAACAAACACACGCTCTCTCTCTCTCTCACTCAATGTTAAATAGGCTTTTTCTTGTTGTCTTCTGTAGGTATAAAAAAAACGTAAAGCGGGGAATATGCCGTAAGCAGAGGCGGAAGAAATATGGTATTCCACACCGTAAACTGAAAAAAAAAAAAAAAAAAAACAAAAAACGAATCGTAGGTTCACCGTATCCCGGGATTCTACTGTAGTTAATTTTATTTTGGGCTTAAATTATTGGTTGGATTTTATTTAGTTATTTTGATTATAGCCATCAATAAGGGAGGGATGGGTTAAGAAGGGTGTGGTGATTTTTTCCAACTACTTAATTTATATATATATATATATATATATATATATATATTTATATATATATATATATATATATATATATATATATATAGTTACTACTACATATATCAATTGGTGAATGTATTTAACATGTTCGTTCTGATGTTAAAAGCTATTTTAGTAGATGTGGATCTGTATTTTTCATTATACAGGGTGTAAACATAAGCCTGAAGAATCCTAGAGTGGATTAAACGTAGAATATTCAGTTTAGCTTAATCACCATATACATTTTATAACATACTAACTAGCTCTACCTACGTATTGAGCACATTTGAAGTAAATACTTGAAGTTCACGCATAAATCTATACTTTCGTATATTAATTTTATGTGAGCAAATTAAGTAGTTATATATATATATATGTATATATATATATGTGTGTGTGTGTGTGTGTGCAACGCCTTGTATAGAATAGTTTTGTAGATGTAAATTGACTGGATTTGTAAAAAGTGCCCAATGCAGGGCAGAGCTAGTATATAGCCTGTTTATTATGCAAACATTATCATCAGAATCGTATTAAGTCTTGTCCATGAATTCGACCTCCTCTGAAACATGTATGCACATATGTAAACAATAATGTTTGTATAATAAACTCTCTATCTCTCTCTCTCTCAATATGTATACATATATATATATATATAACTACTTCATTTACTCACATAAAATTAATATACGAAAGTATAGATTTATGCGTAAACTTTAAGTATTTACTTCAAAAGTGCTCAATATGTAGGTAGAGCTAGTTAGTAATTTATAAAATATATATGGCGATTAAGCTACACTGAATATTCTGCGTTTCATCCACTATAGGATTCGTCATGCTTATGCGCGAATTCTGTGGTTGTTTCTCGCAAACAACTGTGTTCACAAAATAAAACTTACTCTAGGATAGCGATGCAAACTAGCTTTAAAACTAACAAAAACACTAGAAAACAAACAAATAAATAAATTAAATAAACATGAATATACATAAACGATCACACATATATGTATATATATATATGTATTTATGTATCTGCGCATGTATGTGTGTACACATATGTATATTTACATATAAAAAAGAAAGAAAGGAGGAAAATCGTCTGCCTTAAACCACTAACCTAGTTCTAAAACAGATCCTTTGTTCGATAAAATGCATGCCCATTGGCTGATAGGAAGGAGCGCGGTGGATAATAGAAAGCTGATTGGCTAACAAAAATCCTCAACATTTATAAAAACGAGAAACAACCACAGAATTCGAGCATAAGCCTGACGAATCCTATAGTGGATGAAACGCAGAATATTCAGAGTAGCTTAATCGCCATACATATTTTATAAATTACTATATATATATATATATATATATATATATATATATATATATATATATATATATATATATATATACTGATTTGTATATATGATATAACATATTGCCTTTATTAGTCGTCGTCGTGAAAGATTAAGTAGATTTCATAATCCTATGTTATTAAAAAAATAACTTTTAGCTGTTAGAAGTTAAGCGTCACAGTAGAGGTGTTCTATGGTGTTTATCTGTTTTATACCGAGTTCAAATCATTTATAATCAGCTGAAGGATCCTACTATTATTACTCCTTTATTACGCTTTGAAAAAAATCAAATAGAATTTTTAAAAGGCAAACTGCTTCCGGCAATTCGCTTAAAAATACTAATCTGACAATACTGGACAAGAATGTGAGCGTGAGCTTATATTTAATAAGCCTCGTTTTTGAATATCATTACAATAATATGTGATCATTTTTATAATGGTATGAGAATGGGTCTTGCACTAACAGCGCTTCTTCACTGAATAAAGAAGTCAGCCATACGTAATGTATACTAGGAAGTTAGCTTTGAATAACCTCGGACTTTCCAGCGGTTCAAATGTTGTGCGAGGTATAGTCCGAATTATACAAAAAATACACATTATTAATTCTTACTTAAAAACAATTTTTTGGAAACATACTATAATTTTGGTGTGAAATTATGTTAGTAATTAAAAGTTAAATACAGAATGTAGTACAAAGAGGTCCTTGTATATACAGTGTAGTTAAAAGATAAAATAGCAAAAGTAAATCTATAATATAAATTCATCTGTCTGTTTAAACATATGAATGTATGTATGTCTACCTAAAACGTTCGACTGAGTCGAAATATTTTCACAAGATCCATATCATTTTTAAGCTCTACGTCCCGAATGACAAACATCGAAAACTTGGGCAAGAGCATTAATTTCTTCATCCTCAACTGGGTAGTTTTCTACAAGGAGGGGTCGAAGTTTTGCGAGCCATTTTTGCAAGGCATCGTATCGGTTGGATTGACTTAGCTTAATTTTAACATTCCTAACTTCAGTTCGCATTATGGAGTAGCGATAAGACGCCAGATTTTCTTTAACCTTTTTTCAGCTTTCTCGCCACGGGTTCGAGTCCGTCTGCCTACTACAATTTTTTTTTTTGCTTAACACACTCAGGTTAGTTTATTTATAAAGCGCGAAACGTTTAAGCTTAAGTAATTTTGAATATATATATATATATATATATATATATATATAAATATATATATATATATATATTATCATTTGTCTCCGGATTTCGTTCAATAATCATGTCCACTTGCCATTCCTGCCCCTATCTATCCAAACAATTTGTCTAAACCATATCTCCGAAACTTGGAGTGCTTTCACAGACAGGTGTTTTATATTTGTTCCATTCAATAATTGGGTGTTCCTACTTGATGGAAAAATCCTGCCTCGTATCCACAGATAATTCTCCTTCACTCCCTGCTAACAAAGCTCCCCGGTTCAACCTACCGTCCACACCTCACGTGATCTTATCGTTGTTCAGTTTCATTTCCTATCGGACTGTACATTCTCCAAGAGACCGTCGTAAGGGCGTAGAGGGTGGTTTGGTACTGACTGAACGCTCTTCCTCTCGTTTCCTTCCTGTCGGCCGACTCGATTTTCTTCCGTTCACAGTCAAACCGACACCCGCCACCCTTGCGTCAAAACTTTCGATTTTCTTGACAAAACAGCCACAAGGGTTCTGTCTTCCAATACAATTTGCAGCTGGTTGAGGCGTTCCTGTTTTTGTGACAGCTACCGAAATCAAGTATTCCGGCAAACATTTCGAGGAGGTCTCCCCTCACTTTCCCGTCTGTTTAGTGGCCGGTTCGTCATATTTCTTGCTTTTGAGATTTCTGATAATTTGCGACTCTTGCACCGAGACATGATTTCTTATCCTAGCCTCCTTCTCCATTTTCCTCCCCCTCCTCATCCTCCTTTTCCTTCTCCTTCTCATATTTCTCCTCCTTCTCCTTCTATTTGCTTTCTTTCTTCCTACACTTCTTATTTTTTTCATCTTCTTCCTATTTTGGTTCTTCTATATTCTCGTCAGTTTTTTTCTTTTTCATTTTTTCCTTTTCTTTTTCCTCCTTTTTTTCTTCTACCTATCTTCATCTTCTTCATTTTCATTGTCGTAATTTTCTTCCTCTTCTTTGAGTCTTTCCGTCTTTCTTGTTTTTCTATGTTTTTTTTTGTTTTTTTGTTTTTTGCCGTCTTAGTCTCTTCCTCCCTTTAGAGTTTGTCAGCCATCTTTTCCTCTCCTTCCTCTTGTATTTGCTGTCAGCTGTCGTTTTGTTACGCTTTTTCCTGCTCCCTTCTTCGTTTTCTCCTCATCCCCAAATTTTCATCGTTATTCTTTCACTGTTGTTTGCTGTTCATCCCTTTCTTTTTTCTAAGTTACGTCTTAACTTTGTGTCAAAATTTCCATTCAATTCTTGTCTCCGTCTTTTTACTCCGTTCTCCTCATCTCTCGTTCCATAATGTTTTCTTTTTTCACATACTTTCTCCCTTTTTCTTTTTTGCTCTTCTTTTAAATTTGTGTTTGTTTTCGTTGTTTTCATTCTTTTCCATCTGCTTTCTTGTTCGTTGTTTTTTTAATTTTTGTTTATCTTTCTCTTCTTCTTTCTTCTTCTTTTCTTTATTCATCTTCGTCTTCTAATTATTATTATTTGCTCACTTTTTCCCCTTTTATTTTTCTCTTTCTAGTGTTTTTTTTTTCTTATTATAAGCATTTCTCTCTTCTTCGTTTTCAAACAAGCTTTCTGTTCTTCTTCGTTTTCCCCCTCTTCTTATTCTTGTTTTTGTAGTTGTTGTTTTTCTTCTTTTTCTTTTTCTTCTTCAAACTACTCCCCCCACCTCGAAAAAAAAAAGGAACAGAAGAAAATATGAGAATTAGGAGTGGAGGATGAATTACGCTATTGTCATAATTAGAAGATGGAATCAGTAATCCGGCTCTTCAAACTCTTGCGTATCTAGTTTTGTCCTTTACGCGTTTCCAATACGTCGCTATTAAGCATCAACACTACACAAAATGATGAATCTGACGTCAAAGAATTGAAACTACTTGACCTTCTTGTCTTCTATTTCTTTCTTTTTTTACACAATCATCGTCACATTATCAAGGCCAAGAGGCCACTCGAGGATAATGGTTAAAAGTTTACAGTAGAAATTGGACAATATAGTAATCATTAGTAATGGAAATTCGGTAAATTTGTTAACTTATATGGAACGGCTCATCAAGAACTTGTTTACGTTAGACTTGAAGACAACGATATTGTAGTCAGCTGGAAAGCAGGAAAACGGAAGACAATTCCACAAGCGTGCAGTTCTAAGAAAGAAGCTTTGTTCATGGAATCTACGTTTAGGTTTAGCCACAGATAAAGAGTGGGGGAATTATTGATAGTTTTTTTTTCAGCTAGACGAGTGTTTCTTGTGAAAGTTTGGCGAGGGGGGACCATAGACTGAAGCTCAGTCGAACACTTTCCTTGAAAATAACGATACATCAGAGACAAACTCGCAACATCTCTTCTGTGAGATAGAGGTTACAGGGAAGAGAAAATGACATCTCCTACGAGGCTACGAAGTCTGTTTTGAACTCTATCAAGGCAAGACAAGTCCTTTCTAGCAGCTCCTGCCCAGATGTGGCAACAGTATTCCATTCTTGGACGTACCTGGCTCTTATATAGATAGAGAATTGCATCAGCAGTGAGATATCTACTGGATCGATAGAAGGTCCCACCATTTTTCAAGTGTCCTTTGCAACAGATTTGATGTACGTGTTCCATTTAAGATCAGGAGTAACGGTTTCTTACTTCCTTTCTGTCTCTTTTTCGTTATTGCCGTCTTCTTTTTTTTTTTTCTACGTGACGTTTTATTTATTCAGCATTTTGCTTCTCGCTACGTTTTTATTTCATCTTCCTATATCCAATTTCCTTTCCTGTTTTCATATTTTCATTCATACTCTTTATTTTTTTAGTTTATTTATCTAATCTTTAATTCTTTGATCGTTTAAAAAAAATAATTTCCCGGATAATCATTTAATTTGCCCACTCTTTATCTATACCTAAACCTAAACACAGATTCCATGAAGAAAGTTTCTTTCTTATAACTGCATGCATGTGGAACTCTGTTCAATAGTCCTGCTTTCCAATTGACAACAATATGATCGTCTTCAAGTCTTACGTAAACAAGTTCTTGATGAGTCATCCCATTAAGAAATCTAATTTACCAAATTTCCACTACGATTAGTACGACATTTTTTCTTGACTGCTATACACTCATTTACACAGCCTCAAGTGGCCGACGGGCCTTGATAAATGATGATTTCTTTGTAAAAATGTATAAACACTTTAGACAAAGCTTTCAGCCATGTGATACTCTCCTGGAATGTTGAAGAAAGCCTTAGAATATGACAGAAACTAAGGCTTTTGTTAATGTTTATGTTGAAATAATTTTTAAACACTTTTTTAAATTCATATTGTTTACTCGAAATGAAAGCCTCCACACCACAATATTTCGTGGAAATAGTGTTTTTGTTTCTTTTTTTTTTACACAGTGATCACCACTTATCAAGGACCGGAAGCCACTTAGGGATAAGGGTTATTGCAAGTACATTACTTAGTGTGGAGATTTGATGAAGTGTTTACTTAAGGGGGCGGTTCATTAGGAATTTGTTAACATCGGACTTGAAGATATCCAAGTTGTAGTGAGGTGGGAAGCAGCCAGTCCGAACAGAGTTCCACTGGCGTGCAGTTCTAAGAAAGAAGCTTTGTTCATGGAATCCGCGTTTTGATTTAGGCACAGATATAGAGCGGGGGAAATTTTTCACAGAGGATTCAGCTAAACGGGTGTTTTTCGTGAAAGATTGGCGAGGGGGGACCAGAGATTGGAGTTCAGACGAGCACCTGCCATGGAAATAACGATAAAACAAGGATAGGCTCGCAACGTCTCTTCTGTGGGAGAGAGGTTGCAGGGTAGAGAAAAGGGCATCCCCCACTAAGCCACGAAGTCTATTTTGTACTCTGTCAAGGCAGGATAGGCTATTTTAGCAGCTCCTGTCCAGATATGGCAACAGTATTTCATTCAAATCAACTTCTTTTTATTGTCTATTTTCTTCTTCATGGCGTGTTTTCTTCGCTTTGCTTACTCTTTTTCATTTTTCAAATCATTCTTATTATATTCTAAATATTATACATCAAGGCCAGGAAAAATTCGAGAGTACGGTTAATGAGTCATAATTATTGGCAGCCGGAAGTTAAGTAGTACAATTTCGGTCATGCAGTGAAGAACTTACCTTCACATAGGAGAGAATTTTCGTTCTACTTGTCTCGTTTTCCATAAACACTTAAAACTGTATAATACGACAGATTTCAAAACGTTCCGGTAGATAATCGCTTTTAGACACTCTCCGTAATTCTATAGTAATACGGATCCTGGTGTATAAAATTGATCCACTTTCTAAGCTTGCAAAACTTAAGCCATTTAATACTAGCCGAGCTGCCTCACATAAAGAGACACGGCATTGAATGGAAATAACCTTGTTTATATAACATTAACATCTTGCCTTTGGTAACATTTCGATGCGATTTCTTTTAACACTGGTTCGTTGTCTATTGCTATCAATCCTCGATAATTATTTGAACTCTTTTATTTACTTTTATCTTATCTTGATTTTTGTAGCATTATTTTGTTTCTTTACACCTTTTTCCGGTTTATTGTATATGGTCAGACATGCTTAAAATCATTTGAACTGTGTGTTTGTAAGATTGTATCAGTTTATTTCTTCTTGAATTTCAAAAATCAATAAAAGTTACCAATGAAAAAATCAGAAAAAAAATAGTTTTTTTAAAGATTCGGGTTGGATCTTTAGATTCCTTTCCTTTACTGTTTTTTTTTTCTCTGTTCGACTTTCAAGATGAAGAAGGTTGTTTAAAGGTCGCACGGATTTAAACGGATGAGCTACGTCATTTGACGAGATACCGCTCAGCTAGTACAACGTGACCTATTATTTCTATGTAAAAGAAGGAAGCAAGAAATATGTGACCCTTTTCGCATACTAGCACTGTAATAAGACCGCATATCATTTAAGGTTTCCAAACTTCATAGTACGATTGTTCGCGTGAACACTTGTCCTAACGGTTAGATGCTTGTTTTTAATAAAATCCGGAATCATGCATAAACTAATACACATATTAGTGAGTGATAATTACCTACGATTGAATTTTTTTTACTCTTTTTCACCCAAACACAGTATACTTAGAATGGCTAATATTAAGGATCGTATCTAATAGGGGACTACGAGGAGTTAAACATGGAGTTGCCTATATATTATACAGTAGATTATCACAATCAGCGAAGCAAGAAAAAAAAGAGTAAATTTTAAATCTACCCAAGAAAGAAAATAGTAGAGTCGAAGGTTTTTCGACAACAATAGAATTTAAGAGTAACGGATGGAATGTTGCTGCTATTCGGGTTAGTCAGAAGTGTGTGCGTGGATATAGCACAAGTTTATCAAATTGCAGTCAATTTATTAGATAACCGTAACCCTAACACGGTAAAAAATTGAATTGGTTATTATCGATCTATCTGTCTATTTATCTATCTAACCAGTGATAGAGTTAAAATACTTTATATTGGAAGTTATTTATTGCTTAGAGAATAGAATTGTTCTGAAGTGTAACAATGGATTTTAACTGAAGATGTTTACAGAAATTAGCTCAGTTTAAAATAAGCAAAATTGCCTTCAAAAGTTGCGTACGTGACAGAGATCACACGTTAGGAAACGTGTGCTTTTGGTGATGACGTAACCAAACTGACAGGTCAAGAGGTCAAGAAGATTAGATTGAAGAGTTTGAGTTTGATCACTGAAGTAAACAGATGTGCTTCAAAGCCAGGAAGCGGGTTGAAACTATAACCATGTAGACACTAAACAGGCTCCTTGTGGATACCACTGAGACTGAAATACATTTATATTTTAAAAATATAAAGTGTTGTTCAGTGGTTTCACAAAAAACGAAACACGGGTGTCTCAATCGGTTATGGTGTAAGTCGTTGCATGTGTCATCACAGAGCCCGGCAGTGAAGACAGAATGACCCCAGAGAAAGAAAAGGTATGGAGCATATATTACTGCTTATTAAATATATATATATATATATATATATGAATTGTAATCTATCACCGTGTGATACCCCACTGTGTAGCATATGCATAGATGTCGCTTTGATCCATGGCTAAACTATACAACAGTTTATATATCGATATCATCATCTTCTCCTATACAGCAAATTGATGTACTCTTAAAACAAGCACGGGGATACAGGATTGCGGCGAAGGGATAGAGGCTTAAGATTATCCGAAAGTACGGGATCTATTAGATTTGAAACTATTGGGGGGGCTCTATTTACGAGTAAGAAACAAGTGATAGATGCACCAGTCTGGATGTGGCAAGAATACTATTTGCATGGGAGAATTGTAGTTTTCGTAAATATGCTGCGCTCTCTAGTGTTAGTAATTTTCTAAGACTTGTTTTCAACAGGGATATAGCAATCAATAATGAATAATATGGAAAAATGTTGGAAGGGAAAGATGGATACAGAAAAAGAAAAAAAAAGTGCTAAAGGATACGGCAGCAAAATCTAGTCCAAACAAACTGAGTA
The DNA here is from genome assembly GCF_053919585.1 of Euprymna scolopes. NCBI lineage: Eukaryota > Metazoa > Mollusca > Cephalopoda > Sepiida > Sepiolidae > Euprymna > Euprymna scolopes. The sequence goes on from NC_136510.1 coordinate 110,571,926, forward strand.
AGGATATACAATGACATTCGCAGCAAAAGATAAACAGCAAATAAAAATAACATTTATTATCAAAAGAAAAGAAATTAAATATATGTATATATATATTACACACACACATACACCGTTAAACATTAAAGTTTGTTTTTCCCGTACAGACAAATACATGCACATTGAAGGATCTCATTCCGTTTGTTGCAGCGTTTTCTTTCGTTTTGTATTTTGAGTTAGAAATAATGAATAGATATGCAGTAAGTAAAAAAAAAATATATACACCGATAAAGAGTGTGACTTTATGGGTTAAAAATTAATAATACTCGAGGTCTCATAAAGAATAGGAATCAAAAGTGTGTGTACGGAAGTAGGGATATCGGAAAGAAGAAGTGACGTAATAGGAAGAATCATGAACTCCTGATCAAAAGCTAAGTCTACGAAATGTTATCGAATAACTTAATCCGCATGATAAGCGTACAAACTGCGATGAGTATTGGTGTAAATACTTCATTTAATTGTGTTAGCACGTGAAAAATTCCGGCCATCTTGTTTAAATCGGAACGGAAAATTACCTCCCTTTTCAACTCTCATTTATCTTACGTAAGCAAATACGATTGTTTTCTTCAAATTCTATTTCATATTTTCTTTAATAAATAATGTTCTACTTTATCGATTTTTGTAATTTTTGGATATGATCATCTCTAAAATAGGAGGAATACGTAGACACGATTCTTTCTATGTGAAATTAAGTTTTACTATTTCCTAAATTTTGTTCTGATAGTGTAGAAGCTCCAAGAAATGTGTTAAAATAAACAGTAAGCTAATATAATGTAATGAAGTAAGTTATTTTTAAAAGATATATTGAAAAAATGTGTTCTATATATAAGGGTTCGTTTTTGGACATGGGTTATCATTCACGCAAAAAAATATATTTAACCATAAAAGATAGTGATGTATGCTATGTTAAAAGTTGGTGATGTATGATCAGTTAAAGAAACTCCGAATTTAGTGGATTTAAAAAATAAATATCAAGTATGTCCTGACGATAATCTAAATACTATACAATTTTGTTGATAAATTTTTAAGGAGATGAAATAAATACAGACTCTAATTAAATTACCTACATTTTTATCGAGTTGCATAGTCTATGTACCTATATTTTACAATTGAACTGGAGCAGATAGATACGCTAAAATGATTCAAAGATAATTTATCACTAGCAGGGAGACTCGACGTTGCCCTGGATTAAATTGGGATAAATAAATATCACATTATACGTTTGTTGCTATCGAAATCCAAAGGGTAACTTCGTCAACAATGCGTCGTAGTTTATATTGTGCTATAGAGACCCTATTGTTGATTTAATCAAATTATTTTATATAATTGCTTGAATTAAAGTTACAAATTCAAACGTAAAATAGCATAGTCTAATTGTGCCCTAACCAAAGACAATCATTTCAGACGCGTCTCTGTCTAATCAAAGAACCGACTGTTCGTTGTATACGCCGGGATAAAACATCGCAGATGCAGGCAGTATAATTGCGTCACTTTTTAGTCAAAATCGGTTTCTTCTTTCTTAATCAGATTTTTCCATTATCTATTAACGATATTCGATATTTATCAGAAGCATTCCGAAACAAAACCAATTTAAAAACACTCTTAACCACACAAAATGCATTTGTGTGAAATTTCGAAGTCCATAGGTGGTATGGTGTTAATGTATAATAAAAAGAAAGGAACACAGGACTCTTAGAAACAAACATGTATTCGCATATATTACATGCAAGGCGGGGTGAGCAATACAATTCCTCAACTGTTAGGCGTTTGCACACGACTTCCTTGGCTGCGTACCAATCTCTGACTGCCAGCCACCGGTACTCGTTACCGAAAGTGACGTCACAAGAGGAAGTGACGTTAGGAGATAGCCCAATGATCCCATGGAGCGACGTCTCCAACAATAGGGAAAATATTCCCACACACAGATAAAGTGCATTTTTTATATTAGAAGGGATTTCATGTATACCGTCCACATTTGCATAAGATTTAGTTACTCTTAATATATTCGGCATTCTTTTATATTATTGTCCATGCGAACATTATACATATAATTGTTTGTATTTATCCATACTTATATACAGCAAAATGGTATAGCGTTAAACTAAATCACTCTCACTGTATTATCCTTTTTCTTTAAATGCAGTCAGGTCATAGATCCACGGAAGCAAGTAAATTCGATTCATTAACAGTTAAAACTACTGCAAACTATAGAATGAACATTTCATACATGTAATGCTTTTTTGATTTTCAAAAATAATATTGACATTATTTAAAACTGTTCACAACGATAAACAATGTTATATCCTATACGAGATTCTGATTCAAATATAGAAACAAACATTACAACACCACGAATAACAACAACATCAGTAGACTAAACAGCCACGAACTTTTATTCGCTGAGAGTCATATCGTAATTTTATTTGAACTTAAATTGTATTAAACTATTTATTAGTTAAAATATTTACTCATATATATATATATATATATATATATATATATATATATATATATATATATAATTCCAGGTTAATTTTTTCCATAGCTAACGTACCAATGAAGTTTTGACGAGGATAATACAAGTGTGCTTAATACGATAGAAGGGTAAGCTATACTTTTTATTATTATTTTTACATAAGCATTAATATGTCGTTACACATTCATGAGCATGTTTCCGTCGGCTGGTTACAAGTAACTAGAGACTTCCCGAATATGTAGCGACATATTAATGCTTATTTATAAACAAATGAAATGTGTGTGTATATATATATATATATATATATATATATATATATATATATATATATATATATATATATATTAAAACGATAAGAATATTAATTATCATATATTGTCTATTTTGTGTTAGACTACAGTTGTTTTTTAGAGTTGTTGCAAAAATAGAATATAAAATTGATTGAAGGTCATTTGTGAGAATATATATTCTTAAGAAAGATGTGTTTATGAATTTATTTGACTCTAAGATGTGTGCAATACTTGACTTTTTAACGGGAATACCTTCACGGATATAACGCACAGTTTATTCTAAACAAAGTATTTTTTCGGCGAGTCATATTTTCTCAGGAATTCGAAATATTTTAACGAACTCTAAACAGTATTAATATAATAGGTGCGTAAAAGACTATAGACAACGAAGAAAAAAAACCCTACATGAGGTATTAAATTGAAAGATGAATGGAAAATATGACACTAACTTTACATGTACGAACTATAAAGATCCTATGTTTTGTTGAAACGTGTGGTGAATAGGAACTATTTTAGAGACATTGTCTTAGAGTATAGGAAATGTAAACGATATGATATCTAAGAAAAAAACACATCAGAATTATTGCATAAAGAACAAATATGTCAGGTTTGTATTACTTTACACATAGATTCGAAAAAGTTGCCAAAAAACAAATATATAACAAATAAATATTATCAAAGACAAGTTACTTTTTTTACCAAACTGAATATATTTTTCGTGTTTTTATTCAATGTAACATGTTTTTCAGCTCGAAAACCATACTTTAACACGGTAAGTTGTGGAAAAGGTGTTATAAATAAAAAAAACTAGACAAAATACTATTAAAAGACTACCGTATATAGGTCAAACTATGCCACGGTAACATATATTCAGTGGGTTTTTAATAGTATTTTGTCTAGTTTTTTTTTATTCATAACACCTTTTCCATAACTTACCGTGTTAAAGAGAGGGTCAGGCGCCATCTTGAATTTTCCAATACATCGGTAAAACACTGTATGGTTTTCGAGTTGAATAAACATGTTACATTGAATAAAAACACGAAAAATATATCCACTTAGGTAGAAAAGTAACTTATCTGGCGTTTGATAACATTTATTTGTTATATATATATATATATATATATATATATATATATATATATATTGACAATTTTTTCGAATCTGTGTGTACAGTAATACAAACCCAATATGTATGTATAAATTGTAATTATGTAGAGAAGATACTACATTTAAATTATTTTCAAGTAAAATTCAAGCGTTACCGTATATTTTGTTTATTAAATTAAAAGTACAAAATAAGTACAAAACACCCTCCTCTCCTTCAGTTAAGAGTGGGTTTTAAAATAACAACGTTATTACGTCAGCGCGGCACCTTCTTTGAATAATTAATAAAGAAATATTTTACTAATAAAATTTGAAAACAGTTTTTGTTAAAATTTTCACATAAGTGTTTCGTTTGTTTTTTGGTTTCGTAAGTTGTACGTATTTTTCAACTACAACGAGAATAATCCTGTTTGTAAATTCCTTCTTCGTATAAGGTGCAAGGGAGTATTGTTACGTATGCGCATTGTAAACTGAATCTGTCTAAGACATAAGCAAATAAAATTTTCAAACACATTTTGAAATGGTACTTTTACATCGATATAATAGCGACCATTTTGTATGTTTAATTAAACATTGGTTAATTTTAAAGCTAATGTATATTTTTTGGAATATACCCAATAAATATTTACTTATTTATTTTACAGTAGCATTAGAAATAAATACCTTAATATGTATTTAACACTTTTTAAGTTTTACTTTTAATCACTAATAATTCAAATACACCTTTGCCTAAAAGAGAAGGAACCAGGACACATAAATAAATATACTTTTCAATTTAAGATACATCTTGAACTTTATTAAACGCTAATTTAGTTCTGATTATTTTCTATATCACTCATTCGTTTAAAAATATCGTTTTTCTTAATTAATATCGACGGAAATAAACATCTTTTGTCAGGTTTTCTTTATAATGACTTGTTTGAATGACATGAATTCAAATTTATAACTTTCTATATCGACGATAATTTAAATGTTTAAATTTTTCCTACTTTTATTGAGAATAATATATGATTTACTCAGCTTAATATAAATGTATATATATATATCTGGATAACGAGGAAATACATGCACCTGTAAGAGCACATATATTTTCTTGCTGCCAGATATTCAATGATAGTCTGAGATTTGATCACAAACATAAACACACAAAATATCTAAAACCATTAAACTAGATAAATAATTAAAGCGAGTATTTACCTTTTACAATCCTTGACCCTAGAAACAAAAAAGGTGAAGAACCTGTTATGGAAGTTCGTCAAGAAAATATTCGTGTTACACGTTACCACGTAGCCAAACATTGAGCTCAAAATAGACTTTTTTGCAAGGGAATCATGACTGTTTTCTTCCCTCATCTGTATAATAAAACAATAGATGTATGCATGTATGTTTGTCTGTGTGGACCTATTTAATAAAAAAATCTCTTAAACTTCGGGTCACATTACACTAAAATTGACTTGAAATAGTAACTATGCACTAAGGATGGTTTATAAGTAGAATTTTTTTTGGGGGGGGTGATGAATACCGCATATAAAAATATGTCAGCAAGGTAATATGAAAAGTGTTCATTTAAACTTATTTATTTATTTTTATTACCTTTTCGCATGTGCAAATTCATGCATATATATATATATTTATGAGTATATGTATATGTATATATGTGTGTAGATATATATATACGTATGTTTATACATATAAATTTATATATATATATATACATACATATACTATTCAATAGATATTTAGTTCTTTAATATGAAATACTAAATCTGCATGAATTAAAATATAATTAAGCGTATTTTAAAATCTAGCAAGACCGGACGCTAGTCATAGATCTTTTGCTTGCTTAGGTTCAACTAAAAAAAATACACACACACAAACACACACACACACACACATATATATATGTATGTGTGTGTGCGTGTGTGTGTGTACTATGTGTGTATACCTGACTTTATATTTACAGTATATATTCAAGAATATATCCTCAATATATCGTCTAAACTATCTCATATAATAAGTTTAATGAAATTATATTTCCACCCACAGAGCATATATATATATATATATATATATATATATATATATATATATATATATATATATATATTGATTGATTGATTGGTCGCATCCAATTGAAAAAAGAAAGAATCAATCCTCAATCATCATTTTTTTCGGGAAATGTCTATATATTCTCTTCGTTCACATATTATTTGCGTTTGGTGTATATAAACGCTCTCAAAAAGATAATTAATAAAGCAAGTATAAAAAGTATTAAAAACAAGTGGGAAAATGATTAAGAAACAGGGAAACAATGAATTGGTTATTTCCCTTTGTCATTGACACTATACAATAAGGTATTATTGAACCTAAAACAGCCAATAGAAAAATGCATTGTATTTTTTTTTTCAATATTATAAAGCACATCATTTGTTTATATTCATTTATATTCAGTTTCTACCTTAGATATCCGTTTAAATCAACCGGTGTCCATCACCTTAAATTGCATTGTTAGAGCTTTTTAAAGTTTAACCATATCAAACTAGCAGCAACGTTTCGAAGGAATAAACACCTCTCTTATAAATTTGCTATCATATAAACACGGAAGTGTTTGAAAATATGGTTAAGTGTCAGTTTTAGTAATTTAGAATTGCTTTAAAGCTTCACCGCTCATTTTTCGACCAAATTTGAAACAATTTTTACAGTTTATAGATCACTTTCTTATCTCTATTGTGGCAAGAATAATTAATTTTCATTCATTGAAACAAAGGTTATCATATATTTACTGGTGTTCGTAGTCGTAAAATATCGTAAGGTGGTGAGTGACATCTTTTCTGACTAGTTTCCATAGCAACCACATCGTTTCAGCGACTAGTGTTGCTATTAATTCACCGCTATCGCAAAAAGAAAAATAACAAATGAAACATGGAGAAAAACAAGGAACTAGTGAATTTACTGGAAGCCTGGAGACGTCATGAATTACAATAGAAAAATGCGAGCATTAAAACTAATATAGTTACAAAAAAATAATAAATTTATCACTTAAAATATTGCAGCATAAAACCTTTTTTTTTAAACTTCATTTTAAAATTATATCATTATTTCTTAATTCTGCAATATTTTAAGTTATAAATTTTTTATATTTTTTACTAGAATATCCTGTCCTTGTTTTTTCCATGTTTGAGCTTAACCATATTACTTTTCATACTCGCATTTTTCTATGGTAATAAATATTTGCTTCTACCTGCTCTATACTTTATCTAGTCTTGAATGACCGTACCATAAAGTATTCACTAAACCCGAACGGATGATGTAACGATCGATATTATAGTATTGATACGTAGTCGTTACATATCAACCCTCGGACACCACACGTTGTATGTAGACAGTCCCAAGGAGACAATGGGAAGAATACAATTCAGCGCACTTTTTTCATTTGAAACGACAGATATTTATTTACAGGTACTTCTCGTCTAGTATAACGTAGTATAAATTTATTTACAGGTACTTCTATTCTAGTATAACGACTTGTCTCTTGTTCAAAAATCTTCTCGTACCCCAACGATCTTAACAAGACTCTGGCGTGTAGAACACTTGACAGTCTGGCTTACACGAATATCTCTGTCTGTTATAATCTTATTTTTTCTACTTGATAGGTGGCTCGTCACCGCGCGCACGGCTCGCTCGTTATTAAACGCCCCCCCCCAAAAGTTTGTAATGCTTGGGAGGACGGAATCATCATAGATGAACAGAAAAGGGGAACTAATGTCTGGTAAAATGAAAAATAGTGTTTGTTTTCCGACAGCACCAATGCATACACTAAACATAGAAATAGCTAGTCTGAGAAAAGATGGTATATTCTAAAACCGAAAAGATATTACTTCAGCTCCTCCTTTAAACGACGAGCTTATTCTTGTTTAGTGAAGATCCATGCATCAAAAATGAAGGACACAAAAATTCCTGGGAGAAAAAAATAATTAAATTAAAAAAATAATAAAACAATATTATATATATATATATATATATATATATATATATATATATATATATATATATATATATATATATAAAATTTAGTACATAACTCTGGCAAGGTTTTGAGCACCGTCGAAGTAAACACTGAAAATAGGTGTATAACATGTTATCCCTATTTATAACACGTATGTGGGCACATAAATAATAATTACACGATTTTTAGAAATCTTTGAGACGAGGCTTCATAATTTGTCCTTATCTCAAAGAATTTAGAATAAAATGATACTGATCTTGTGAAAATCCGTCGCCTCTGTCGAAATTTTTAGACAGCCATGCAAACATACATACATACATACATACATTTATATATGTATAGCTCAAATTTTCAACCCAAATCGATTAAAAAGCTTGCCCTATCTCTGAATACCCTTTATGTAAAATTTAAAATGTTTAGACCAGAAATTGTCTGAGTAATTTGGTAGAGACCGCAGCGGTCAATTTTCATTAACTTTGGCCCCTATTATGACCTCTTAAATTTTTTTTTGTTTTGGGCTGAAATTAAGTTATTAAGTTAGATCCATGTCCAAGGAATCCATATCTAAAATTTCAAGTGTTTATACCCAAAATTGGCGGAAGAGTTTGGTAGAGATCTCAAAGGTCAAATCGTGGAATTTTGACCTGTGGACAGCCAAATTTCTGGCCGAAAACCGATTACAAACATTTTCCCAAATCCCAGTACCATGTATATCACATTTCGAGTCTGTAGACTGAAAATTGACAGAGTTATTGTGTAGGGAAATGTACACAGACAGACAGACACTTTTACTTTTATAAATGTATAAATTTAGTTGTTCGATAGCTTATGCGTAATTGTTTTTCGCAAGCAGTAATTATTTATTGGATTCAGTATAATCAAACGCAAAAGTGTTTATATGCGTGTTACATACGTCCTTTTATCCCTAGGAAGTGTGATGGTCTATTACATATTTGATAGGTCTATAACCACTAAACAAATAAGATTTGGAATCAATTATCACGCAGTTTTACTGGACGGATTTTGTGATTTTACTGACTTGTACTTTTTTTTATTTCTCTCCTGCAACTATACGTACATCTTCTCGCTGGACGCAACGAAAGTGAAATCGAGGAGGAAAAGGTAAAGAAGCCTCATTCGACACGATATCTCCCCACCTACATCAGTCTTCTTGCAAACCGGAAACCTCGACATTTTAGGTTTTCTTTTCTCGGTGTGCCGATAAATCTTGAAGGATTCTCTAAATGAGTCAGTCGTACTCAGAAAGCGCACGACATCCCCATCGTTCTTAAGAGGCTCGCTTCAACCAGTATTTGCTTCTTATTGGGTCGATGAGATATTGCCCCCAACGTGACACTTATCTTTACTAATGCGCATGACTAATCGATTCGATGACGCTTCCTAGCCTGCCTGTATCACACACCTCTTCTCTTGTAGATGAGGATGTGGTATATGTCTGCCTTCAAGTCCAAACTATATATGATTCTTCGATTAATTATAAATATATGCTGTCTGTCCGTTGGAAAATGAAACTAATATTAGTATCTCTTAATCCTTTATGTTATTCTCTGTACAATTTCAAATGAGGTTGTTCCAAAATGTAAGGTCCTAATATTTTATAAACTCTAAAAAGTTAACTTTTACTATGCTAGGGCAGGTATTACGGAGCACATATGTTAATTTATTTGTCCTACCTTGAGACGGGTAGTTTTTCTAGTATTGTATTACGGTATGTATATTGCTCTAGTATTATTAAATTATTCTACTGTTCTAGTTGGTTGGTTGTTTTTGTTTTACGGCATATCAACATTTTTTAAGGTTATTTAATGCCGACTCCAGTTATTTGGGATAATTTTTTTTAATAGAATATATATTTTTTTCAAGTCAGTTTCTATTTAACCCATAGTTGGGACCATAACAGGTACTATCAGTCCGGGTCTGAGTGAACCTGGGAGCAATTCCAATTAAAGGGTGGCTCCACACTCCCTACAGCCCGAAAGCTGGGGCCTCACCATTGGATATAGTTTAAGGTTATATCCAAGACCGACTACTGTTCTGTGTGATGTATAGTTCTGTATAGCGCAAATCTTTGGTAGTGTTAATGTTTATATGGATTACAAACAAGGCATTATGTATTCAATATTTGGCTTCGATTTGCAGCAACGTGTTGTGATTAATAGAAAAAATTGCCATCGTGTCTGTATGTCATTTTAAAATTTGTAAGAAATATTATCTAGAGTTCCTTTACAATTTCATTTTTAAATTGGATTTTCCTCTCAAATTATTTGGATTTTTCGGACTTCTGGTCTCATCTTCGTTGTTGTTCGAACAATTAGTAACCACGATGTAACAGACAGCATATTAAGAGACAGTTGTAAGTGGTACACTTCTAGTGGCTAAGGTTCAATCCTCAGTGCAAGCGATACTAAGAATTCAATTGTGAATTTGTGAAGACATTTACCCGGTCAGGGATAACAGAACGAGAGCATATTAACCTCCTTAATTCAATAAATGGTTCAGTTCAGATTCTGTAAAGTTCCTGAGTTCGAAAGAAATATTTCTGGGTCTAAAATATACGCTTGAAGATGGTCGAAAATTACATAGGCCGAAACGTTGTTAAAACAATATGAAAGAGGAGACAAATAATCGGAATAATCTTAATAATTAAAAATATCATTTCTAATCTGTCAGTATTTATTTGCAAAACTGATGCTTAATATCGCAGAAATTCAGTTACTTTAACTAAAATAAGCTCCTCCTCGGATCAGAACAATAATAAAATGTGCCTCAGTGTAGAAAAATTACTGAGCACCTATCAGGCGTTGACAGAAGTCAAAACCGATTCGTAATCTTGTAGGTGATTCCCTTTTCTCTTTTGCAAACTCTTTCCTGCAGCTCTATATTTATTTTCATGGCAAGTGTTCGAATAAACTCGCTCCTATGCCCCCACCCTATAAATCTTTCAGACAAAAATCACTTGTCTACCCTAAACCACTATAAAAAAATTTCCCCCGCTCTCTATCGGTTCCTAAACCCAATCCTGGATTCCATGAACAAAACTTCGTCCTGTGGAACTCTGTTCCGCTGGTCTGCTTTCCAGGTGACTAAAATATTGTCGTCTTTAAGTCAAACGTAAACAAGTTAAATATTCTAATCATAACAATTTTCCCAATGATTACTGTACACACTTTAACACTTATCCTCGAGTGGTCTCTGGACCTTTATATATAAGTACACCTTTGTAATAAAAAAAAATTAATTCTGATCGACAGTCCAGTGAGTAGTCATGCTACACTGAATGAAGGATTCTGTTTTCAAAAAATAAATTAAATAATAATAATAATAATAATAATAATAATAATAATAATAATAATAATAATAATAATAAAAACATATGTCAAATAAGAGACTAGACGCAACGTGAGTAATATATTCATTTCCAAACGTTGGCATTTGTGTATATTTGTTTGCGAACGTGCACCTTGCGTCGTGAGACTGATGTATAAATTACGGAGAAAGTTTTTAGCAAATGTTTGCGATAGCCGAACAAGGCGCGTTCATGCTCGCTCCGATATCGTGTATTCATTACATGCGACGAGATTCGCGCTTCCCCTTTTTCTTCCTTTTTTTTAATTTGTTTTATTTCCACACATGCATTCGTTCTCACGACACTAATTGGTTTGAAACCGATACACGACTTATCGATACTTCCGCTTGCTGCAGTGCGCATGCCCCGACTGGTGTCTTCCGCTTTTCCTGTGCAGGATAGCGAGAAAGTCGCGTAATTATACCAGATTGACTACGTTTTTTTAGTCTTCTTCAAAATACATGTAAAATGAGATTTTACATTTGTATTTAAAAGTTGTTGTTTTTTTTTTTAAATATGTGCTTAAAATATATATTTTTTTTAATTTATTTTAATTTTCGTAATGTTTCTTTATTCTAAATTTCTGAGTTTAATTTTAATAATCCAATAATTTTTCATTATTCTTTGCTGTGTACACATACGTTTCCGTCTTTTTTGTATTCGATTATCCCAATATTTAATAATCTTTCTTTTGTACTACTTGAAAGAGTAGATTGGGATTAAATGAATAACATAATGTCCAGCTAGAGCAAGCTCAGAACTGTTAGAGTTTTTTATGCTTTATATGATATTCAATTTTAAGGGTAGCTTCCAAATGTGTTCTTAGTATTGGTTGATTTAAATTAAGTAAATATTGACAATTTCTACAGGGTGGAAACGATACATGTGTCGTCCTAAAGAACACAATAAGAATACAACTTTATTGTAAAATTTTATTGAGAAAAAATCTGTTCATGTTACTTGATTACGTAGTACAACTTACATCCATTAAATATAGGCGCCGACAGATTCAATCACCGCCTCGGTACATGTCGGAACTGGAAGCACACCTTTTCCACAAGGCGTCAGTGAATACTCGGAAGATAACGGCGATCAGGTTAGATTTGGTGTTGTGGGAGGTCATGTTGGTGTTCTCAACGTATCACGAAACGAAGTAGTTCAGCCAGATCAGGCCGAGAGAGAAGGGGCAGTGATGTAAGGTTAGAACATCGTAGCTTCGTTCTCTTTGGATTTGTTTGATCGCACCAACTCCCGCTGCCACCTTCAGGGTCTGCCAGCGGCCACCTGATTGCACCAGGGGATCACCACACTCTTCAGCACATCCAGGTACACTTTGGTGTTGACTTTTAAGCCGACTTCGAACATGTGAGGTGGCATGATATGACTCTCACTTGAAGCCACATCAAAGACAATAACCGTGTCCGGAAGTTTTTTTCATGACCACGAAGTCCTTCATGTTATTCGGGGCAATGTAACGGTTAATTTTGAGGGTGATGGCAATGATCCTATTGTCGTAAATTGGACTGGTAGTGAGCATGAGTTATACAGCAGCTTATCTCCGATCTGGCTCGTTGACCATTGGTCACTTTCAGACATGATATAAGGCTTCCAATTCCCTTAGGATTTGTACACAACTGGTCAACTAGTAGACGGTCTTCAACAAAAAAGATAATTGGTTTCATCAAACGAAAATTGAATGAGGTCGTTTTTTCTAAGATTAGAATTTTATCGTTCAACCGTGTAGTACGTCCTAATACAACGAATAAAAATGAGTAAGCCCTCTTAACTTTAGTGAAGTAGTTTTAGAATGGTTACATGACTGAAACTTTTGTGAGTTACACGTGACATTTCTCAGTAATGAAAAGGTCCATAATTTTCAAAACGTTGGGCTGCGTTTAAAAGGTGAACAACTTGAATGTAATTGTAATTGAATGTTAATTTTAGCAATAAATTAGTGAAAAATAGTTGAATTTAATCAAACAACATTATTTTTTGAAATCCTTTAGTTGAAAACAATGATACGAAGGTCATATTTGTACACCGACTTTTCCATTTTAAATAGTTTATAACAAATTAATCTTTAGTGTTATAGATTTGTAATTTTTTTTCTCTATTTTCATGTATATGCGTGTAATATAGCATGTATTCACATAAAATTATATGACATTATATATATATATATATATATATATATATATATATATATATATAATGTCATAAAATAATACTCTATGCATAGATTTTCAGTATTCGCCCGATATGTGAGTAGGGCTAGGGCGAAAGTTCTGAAAAGTGTCATGAATCTGTTTTTATAACATATGTCTCTCTCTTTCTCTCTCACTCTCTCTCCACCCACCCCCACACACACATATATATATATATATATATATATATATATATATATATTCACCCGATGCTTTGTTTGGCTATTAAGCGTACTAATGTAGTTTTTGAATTTTGTATATAAATATTTTGAAGCATTATAAGCTACATTTACAATCGAAAAGAATGCATTGACGATGATACGTACGACTTTAGAAGGGGAACCATTAAAAGGTACTTATATTTTTGTTAAAAAATATTTAAAATTTGGACTCTCGTAACCTTACCCTTAAACCAGGGTTTATTTTATTTTATTTTTTCTTACTTTGTTTATCAACATCAAAAGAGTAACTGTTTACCTTTATATTTTAAATATTTTCCAAATACATCTGCCTCACTAAAAAAACACCCAATATTTTTGCTGATGAGGAGACTATATTTCAAAAAACGATATGACAAATTTATTGTCTAAGACTCATTGTCTATCACAATAAAAACATCGTTTATGAAACGATCGTACAATTTATAAATTTTTTTGTTCTCCGTTATGAAATCGATTTTTAATTTTTAATTTTAATTATAAATTATCAATCATCTTACATAATATATATATATATATATATATTATGTAAGATATATATATATATTATGTAAGATGTATATATATATATATAGATGTATATATATATAGTGATGACTTGCACATTTCAGTTGACCTATATTATTTTTCCCTATATATATATATATATATATATATATATATATATATATATATATATATATTCGCGCCTTTAACATTTCCTGTCCGGGTTGTTTTGACTTTTGTTTCCCTTTATTTTATATTTAACTTTATCATTTTTTCCCCCAGATTTTTTTTATTTATAGTTATGTCTCGGAAGTAGAGTGAAAAGCACATCTTATTTTTTCTTTTATTAATATTATTTTTTTTTCCTTGTACACATTTTTGTGAATTATTCCATGGATTTCTGCCTTTGGATTATTATGGACCATCTTCTTCCAATTACGGGATTTCCTTGGATTTTACTTGTACAAATGGAAGTTCTTTTAACTTTCTTGAAGTTTTACATTTGGATTTTACCGTCACTGGATTTTTTATCTTCCACCAGACTATCCACTCATGTGTAATCACCTTTTTCTTTACCATATTCCCTCTGCTGAACTTATATTGTTTTCAAGTAAGATCTTTGACTTACTTGTTGTTTCATCAAATACTTCTGCATGCAAAATCCGATCCCGCATTTTGCTAATTCCTAACCTCTGATGAGAAGGAGAGTATTATTTCGAAACTCCGCCCATTAAGGACTATACATTTATCTAGTGTTTCCTTTTCAGATTAAATATGTTTTTAACTCATTTCAAAGTGTTTTTAACATATTTCATTAATGTTTGCTCATATATATATATATATATATATATATATATATATATATATATATATATAGTCATAAAAAGCCTTTGCTACACCGGGATAACAGTGTTCGATTTATTGTAATTAATATCTAAGGTCGCATCAGGCAAAAAAATATCTGTCTCATTAATATATATTAACATGATATAAAAAGCTCTATTTTTCATTGAGTACTATTACATATACCCATTGGGTATTTTTTATGTATTTTATCGCACGCATACATTTTATATCCTGACTGTTACTACCTCTGTTACTGCTACTACTACTACTTCTGTTACTACTACTACTACTACTACTACTACCACAAATACACACATCCACATACATATTGGCGCGTTTATTTCTCGTTTAAGTTCTTCTATTGCTTGATGCTCTCTATCCTTCTCTTTATTTCTTTCACACTTCTTTGAATATTACATTTTTTCTTTATCTCTTTCTTCCTTTTTTTTTTTTAATTATTCTTTGTGCTCTTCGTTGGCAACCGTAATAACTTCGTTTATTTCCTATTTTCATTTCATCGCAGTCACCCCGGAAACTGTTCTTGATGAAGTCAAAGGTGAAGTTCCTTCAACTAATGGCCGCTAGGTGGCGCGTTCTCATTATCACCACATCAAATCTCTTTCCATTTATCTATATTTTCTCCATCATCTCTCCTTTTTGTTATCTGCGAATCGTCCACCATCTTTGAAAAGCAGCCATCCTCCTACCACCTCCGTGATTGTATCCCATTAGTAGCAATACGCATCCCCCAAACATTATCTATCCATCCACAACTGTTTCGACGTCGATATATTGCAAGATAATCTATTCTCCAAGAGTCATTAAGGTGGCATAATACGAGACACAAAATTGAAACGAGGCGCAAAATTCAAGGATTGGCCGACCTGATTTATGATTTTGAGGTTGTGTAGTTTTCCATTCTGCTAAGAAAACCTAGTTCAGTCTTTTTTACATATATTTTGTCATATTCTTTTAGTTATGAAATATTTCTGAATTATTGTGTTATAATATCAATACAATGACCTGTGGCAACACTTCGAAGAGCATTAATGTTAAATATCTCTCTGATTCTCTCTCTGTCGGTCTTGTTGCAATAGGGGAATATGGTTAGTGGTAACTAATAATTCGCCTTATATAAAATTGAAAGGTGAAAGTTAAGCTTCGTTTTCCCTGTTGAAAGTTATTTTAATAAATTCACCAAGATTTTTTAATGAATTTTGTTAAAAGTATATATCTATATCTATCTATTTCTCCTACTCTTTCTATTTTTCTTTCTCTCTCACTCCGTATATATATCATCTGATGCTATAAGCCATTATTAAAAAAACATGGATTAAAGAAAATTACCATAACTCCCCTCTATATATTCCTTGTGTCAAACAATAAATTCTTAATTAGAATATATGTGTTTATATTTTGATTTTCATATATATATAATATGAGAGAAAAAGGGAGAGGGAGAGAGAGAGAGGGAGAGGGGAAATTATAATTAAAATGTAAAGAGTAAATTTCTAATGCAAAGACGAACCTATCCAAATCAAAAAAAAAAAAACTCTATCCGATTAAGAGGAGTACGGTATATGAAAAGATAAGGAGATAAAAACACGGTGTAACTGAAATAAAAAAAAGAGAAAGAACCTTTCGGGATATAATATTTCAAAGCTAAATGCTTTTCATCAGCTGTGATATCTCTCATCGTTAGACTACTAAAAAAACAGTGTGACTATTTGCCCGGCGAATTTGAATTTTTGAAGAAATAACTACTGAAACATGTATGCATATATGTAGCAAATAATGATTGTTTTAATAAACAAAATGATACAGTATGTTCCTCTTACTATCTTTTCTCTCTCTCTCTCTCTACATATACACATATACACACCCACACATATATATATGTACATATATATGTAAAAATACCCACACATACACACACACACACACACATATATATATATATATAATTATTTTCTACTATAATAATTAAATACCTACAGACACTAGTGTTTCATCCTTTCGGGAATCTTCAGTTCAGGGTGTCACGATTAATACCAGTCGAACGATTCGAACCCCGTATCACGAGACATCTCTGGCTCGATTAGCGGAGACATAATCCATTCAGCTACCATTAACCGCTTGAAATAACGCTGCACTTTAAACATCTTAATTTTAAATGTCCATTTACGGCAGTCAGAGAGTGATCTAATCGTTATACGATGATCTACGCATATATATATATATATATATATGTGTGTGTGTGTGTGTGTGTATATATATATATATATATATATAAATGATATATAGATAAAAAAGGAGCTTAAGGAGACAAAGACAGATTGAAAGAGATAAATCTATATAAAAATAGACGATTGTAAATATAATAGAAGCATTGCTTGATCACACGTTTTCTTTTGTTTGAAAATTAAAAAAATAAATTTAAATGGAAGTGTTTGTTTTCTTTTTATTTTCTTGTTTTCTTCATTTCTTCTGCGTTTATTCATCAGCCGAAAATATTAATGGTAATGATGGAATATTTGTTTTTTTATTCAAGTCATATTAGAACAGTTTAAAATGTTATTATCAACTAGAGAATTTAATTATGATTCCATATGTTTGCTTGAATAACGGAAGCTGTCTAAGTAATGCAGGGTGTCCCAAAAGAAACTGATCAATCTGAAATCTGAATTCAATTGAATGTACTACTCTATGAGAAATATCCATTCCTTGATGACTTAACAAGTCATAATGACTGTTGTGGAATTACTCTAGATGCTCTGGAAACATTTTTAGCTGGTTTGCCCCTACTATTCTTGCATCTTATAATTTATCAAGTCAGCTTTTTTTGAGACACTCTATATGTATAGAAAGAGAGAGAGATAGAGAGAGAGAGAGAAAGAGAGAATGAGAGAGAGAAGTAAACACTTATTCCCTTTCATCTCTTTGTCTAATGATATACTAGTACCTCCCTTCCCCCACTTATAATCTTTAAGACACTTAGCCGTTCCTTTTTCTTTTTCTTTTTCCCTGCCTTTCTTTTAATGTCTGCTGTATATATGCCACCTGGCCCATCTCCTTTTTGTAATTTTACATGCGTTTATTTTAAGTAAATTGAACTATTTCCTTTTTCTTCATTTGAGGAATGCTTCCTTCTGTGTAAAGTAACAATTTATTAGGTCGCCCGACGAGGACATCTGGTCTTAATCGATCATTTGTCTGAAATAATAGAATATCACGTGTCACGAACATGTAAATTTGTGCTGTAGCAGGTGCATGCATCGTAAAGCTTTTTAAAGATTTTTCTTGAAAAAAAGTTTTTTATAGGTCCAGTCGTAAACAAGCACCATATATATATATATATATATATATATATATATATATATATATATATATATATATATGATGAAAATAATGGAAATAGTATTCCGACAAAATAGAGAAATAAACAGGAACAAACCGTATTATGTGTTCATCAACGTTTCGTCTTTATTTCGAGACTTCCTCTGGAGGAAGTCTCGAAATAAAGACGAAACATAATACGGTTTGTTCCTTTTTATTTTTTTCTCTCTCTCTTTTTCTCTCTCTCTGTCTCTCTCTATATATATTTTATATTATTGGTAGTATTATTAAAACAAAACCAAAATGGTTCAACCAAAGAGTGCTCAATTTTAAGACAGAGCAATATAAATATGTTGGATGTGATAACTAATGTCTACACATATGCAAACATTTTTCAGTGACAAAAATAACCTCATCAGGCAAAACAGGAAACAGCTATCTTTTGTAAACATTTTCAAATTCATATTTGATATATATATATATATATATATATATATATATATATATATATATATATGTAAAATATATATATATATAGATCATTTTTAATATCTGCTTTTAATGTAATGTTATGTTTTAAACGTATATTATCTATTTTAAAAATAACTAGTATAATGAATAAAGATTGGATTATTAATCTTAACTGATGAATGTATATAATGTACGGAATATAAATGAATATGGTTGGAAAAAAAGCATAACTATAAAATTATATCCCACATCAATTTGTATAATGTGATAACCTATCTTATCTGGTTACCCCTGTCTTAACCTTGGAAATAATATTATCCCATTTATTGGTTTTAATTATAAAAAGAGGTAATGTTTTTGACGGATACTCTCGTGGATATTCTTGACCTGATGAGGTGATTTTCCTTGGAAGGGGGGCGTCACTGAAACATGTTTGCATATGTGTAGCCATTACTTATCACATCCAACATATTTGTATATATTTGTATATATATGTATATATGTATATATATATATATATATATATATATATATATATATATATACTTAGTTTCTACTTTTACTATCCCAAAGAATGCATTGACGATGATACGTACGAATTTATGAAAGGCGAACCATGGCAAGATACATCTCCCTTACTTAAAAATGCTAGGTTTATTTTGGTGTCTTTTGTTAAAAACCCACCACCCAATATTTTTGCTGATGAGGAGACTTTATTTTCAAAAAACTATATGATAATTTTTTGTCCAAGCCTCAATATCTATCACAATAAAACCTTTGTTTCCGAAACGATCGTACAATTTATTGATTGGTTTGTTCTTCCTTATGAGATCGATTTTTAATTTTAATTACAAATTATCAATCATCTTACTTAATATTATATATATATATATGTGTGTGTGTGTGTGTGTGTGTGTGTGTGTGTGTGTGTGTGTGTATGTCAATTGCTTTGTTAATCAATACATGAAATTTTGCAGTTCTATTTTTAACTACTACGGAATAAAAATGTCATATTTGAATTAAAAAAAAGAAGAAATACAAATGTCTTTATTTCTCTTCCAGTTTCTCTGTAATCCTCTTCGCCCTCCGTATTAACTAAAATAACTAAAACTAAAAGATATTAAAATAATGGATGCCTTTAATAAGAGACGCTGAGAATTGAAAATAGCACTACATCAAATGAGTGCCCAAATTGATTTTCCTGTTGGAATTAAAAAGAGCAAATATAAATGTCTTTTCGTCTTGTACTCTTGATTATGCTACCCTTTAATAACGGATTTATCTCCCTTTTTAATCAGTAAAACTGTCACCTGATTCAATTTGAGGAAACATGAGACCGACGCCATTTTGGAATTATGAATATTTCCAAGAAGCTTTTTACGTTCATCGATATCGACTTTATTTTTTATATAGTAGTACGGATATGAAAATAACTGGAAATTTTTTATCACTCGCTTTTTTTTTGCATTCAGTTTTGTTTCTAATTTCAGCGAGGTAATTTGAAACAAAGACGAATTGCGGCGAATCATTGGAACGAACTGTTCTCATTGGTTTGTGTATTTGCTTCTAATAACAAAAAAAAAACAAAAAAACTCCATAATCTACTTGACACATGGTTCTATTAAAATCCCTGAAAAAATCAAAGTTTATCTTGGTCAGTTTTAGATATGCTACGATTCGGGAATTGCAAGCTTTGTTTGAATGTTGAAATATTTCTTCAGAAATAGACAACTGATGAGGCATTAAAAAACTGTTAATATCTGATGTAGTATCTTAATCCTGGTTAGGCTATCTCTACTGCCACATAAGGGTTTCATCGGGAATACTATGTGTTTGAAATTTGGCAGGTGACCATGTGAAGAAAGGCATTGGATTGATTGCACAAAGACTAATTTCGACCCCTTTTGAGCATTTAAAAACTATTTTAACAGGCTAAACTCCATAACATTAACGGTGCATAAAACATCTAATCATCTGAGGCCCCTTGCGATGCTCTGCTTCTTTTAGTATCGGAGAGAGAGAGTTTACAGACAAGGAGTTTTATTTATTGAATTTATGAAGAACGATTAAATTACCGTCTCAACTTGATCGTGGCACTATGACTTGATTCTATGTAAATGTAAATGTGACACATGAAACAATATCTATATGTTACTTTAGAATAAGACACCATATTATAATGCTAAAAGCAACTCGAGGATATAGTTTAATGATATCGAAATGAGTGTTATTGGTATACACCTTACAAAATAACTGGACAATTTTATGATTTCGGGTTGACATGAATAGCTGCAGCAGGAATTAGAATACAGCCTACTAAAGTCTGATTATCACAGCTGGGGAAGTTCAAAATGCAACCTGGTCGTGAAGACACTTTAGGAGAACGATATGCAATAACATTCTGTTTTAAATTTGGAAAAATGCTAGAGACGCGTATGGAATGCTTCAAGCTGCTTTTGGACAATCTTGTATGAAGCGAGTATCACCTTTTTTAGTGAAATAAGAGATCAAGGAAGCCAGGAAGTCTGTGAAAGATGAAGAGAAGTTGGGAGCACTAAGAAAGTTAGAAAGTAAGGACCGTCGTGTGTCTTTAGAGACAATAAGTGCGCAGTCTGATGTCAGTGTGGGAATTGTACACACAATTCTCCCAAGGAACTGAAGAAGCAGAATATTTCCGTGATGAGTTACCAGAAAGATCAGGAAAAAAAGACATTGCCATGGCCAAGATTGACGTCAAGACAGTCCCTCACTTTCACTTTTGTACAGACTTTGCTCCCTGCGACTTTTATTTATTCCCTAAGGAAAACGTTAGAGGCTGTCGTTCTGAAACAATTAAAACGGTGAAGACGCTGTGACAACAAAGGCCCATGACACGTTCACACAAGACGACTTTCATTTGTTGGAACGGTAAAACAAGTGCATTGCAGCCGGAGGAGATTACTTCGAGCAGGATTATTGTTTCATAGTTGTACTATCAATAGAAGCGCCCATACGAAAAAAGCGTGGAAGCCACAATTGAGACACCCCCACAGATACACACATATACATGGTTTACACAATATAAATTTGAACATATTACATATGATTATTAAATGTAATACATATGTGTGTATGTGTGTGAGGGTGTGTCTGTGTGTCTGTGTGCGTTGCGTACTTTAAATACGGTTTGCATGGGGGAGATTAGACTATTAGCGATTGGCACATTGACCAATTCAATATAGCACTTTGGAAAATAAAGCATGTGAAACAATGTGATTTGCGTATTCAGGTGTCAGTGTTTTTAATTAGTGCGTTTCCAAAAATGTGTAATTTGGCATGAAGTCATGAATATGGAAGCGTTATAAAAAGCTTATTAAGCATTTTTTACATAGACTGCTGGATGACTAAATTATATAGCGGAAAATGAAAGTTTCAGATTGTTAATAACGTCCTGTTTTTACACAAAAGTTTTTATGGGGGAGAGTTTAAAGAATAAACATAAGATCGATTCTTCAAGAGAAGACTTTAGGATAACGTAAAGCTCAACATTTTTTGAGCTTATATCGATGCCTCCGATCAGTCTCAAAAGACAAAGGATACCCCCTGTAGAGGCAGCTGCGCGTGTATTTGTGAGGCAAGGGTTGCGCAATAACAACCACACCTCTCCTGAATCGGCACTGTTTGAGTCCAGTGGTAAGGAGAAGTCCAGGACGACTGGAAACAATGACGACATAAGCGGTGAGAACATACAGCACCGAGAAGTCCCAAATGGTCACCCATTTATACTGACCAGATTCAACATTGCTTAACTTCGGTGATCCAGCGGAAACGGGTGTCAACGTGATTATGCCGTAAGCTTATATAGAGTATTAATAAAATAAGAAAATGGCAATATAAAAATATATACTAGACGTCGCATCCCTATTATGTTACATAGCATCTTCATTCCTCATCTGATGAGAAGCGTCAGCTTTCGAAATACCATGGTATAAATACTTTTACTTTTCATACACCCCTAATTGATGTATAATTTCTATTGTGTAAATGGATAAACTTATATGCATTAGTATATATTTTCATATTGTCAATTTCTTATTTTATTGACTCTCTCTCCCTCTCTCTCTCTCTCTCTCTATATATATATATATATATATATATATATATATGAATGTGTGTGCGTGTATGTATGCATTATATGTATATATTATTATTAATATTATATATTATATTGTATGTGTGTATATGTATATAATGTGTGTATAAGTGTGAGTTAGAATTTGTTTTAATTTTTCTATTTGTCTTTTCGTTCCATCCTTCATTCCTGATCGCCCAAGGCAAACATATTTGCGTCTGCAGACGGTAAACACGTCTTATTATGATCGGCTTGAAAACCGTCCGCCATGTTTGCCGTTCTCCTCGACTCCATCTTCCACGCCTTTTTATCTTCTTTTTGAAATTATTTGAAGAGATTTTCATTCGTAATTTTTAATCTTTTTTTCTTTTTATTTTCGTATTTTCTTCTTCTTTCTTTCGTGTAATATTATTCCCTTTTGTTAGCATATTTTAAAATAAAATAAAATTGATTAAACTGTTTAGTTTATCTCGAAAAGAATGCCTGCATTCTCCTCGCCTTACATGCTTTTTCGTTGTCTTTTCTGTTTATTTTGTTCGATATTGGATTTCCTCGCTCATAAGCTGATCTTTCAAATTCGTGGCCATGGACATTCGTAGCCATGGACATTCGTGGCCATGGACATTCGTGGCCATGGACATTCGTGGCCATGGACATTCGTAGCCATGGGCATTCGTGGCCATGTACATTCGTAGCCATGGATATTCGTAGCCATGGACATTCGTGGCCATGGACATTCGTGGCCATGGACATTCGTGGCCATGGACATTCGTAGCCATGGACATTCGTGGCCATGGACATTCGTAGCCATGGGCATTCGTGGCCATGTACATTCGTAGCCATGGATATTCGTAGCCATGGACATTCGTGGCCATGGACATTCGTAGCCATGGACATTCGTAGCCATGGACATTCGTGGCCATGGACATTCGTAGCCATGGACATTCGTAGCCATGGACATTCGTAGCCATGGACATTCGTGGCCATGGACATTCGTGGCCATGGACGTTCGTGGCCACGGACATTCGTGGCCATGGACATTCGTAGCCATAGAAATTCGTAGCCATGGACATTACTTATCATTTTGATAGTTTCGTACAAATAAAAAGGGTCACACACTAAATTAATTAAATTGAAAAATACGTATATTATTTAATTAACCGCACGAAGAAGGTCAGAGGAATAATTGGCCGAAACACTGTAAAGCAATAACTATTAAAAAGATTAGGAAAATAGTCCGCAAATAAATAAATTAATATGAAAATACGTGTTTTGATAAAAGTATGTAATTCGTTTCAGTAATCGAATGAAATTCTATTTAAACTTGATATTAAAATTTCATTTAACAGTAAATTGCGTTAATTGTAATACATTTAAAAATATAATTTTGATAAAAAGCTATGCGATATAAGCAGGGGGACCCGAAAATGCCCCGGATACAATGAGGATCAACGAATGTTCCAAACTTTCAATATTTTGTTGTCATCAAAATTGATGAAATTGCTCATTAAAAATCAGATCGATTGACTACCTGCTTTAATCGGGGAACAACCACATTGCACCAAAGAATAAGTGGCACATGCCTCCCCACGGTGAGTTAGTCCACAATGGCACTGTATATAACCTACTGTTTCTTATATAAAATTCCGGTCCCGGATATAACCTTAAATTATATCCGATTGTGAGGCCCCAGCTTGTAGGCTTTGGGAGGGTGGAGCCACACTTTTATTGCCATTGCTCTTAGGTCGCCTATGACACGGTCGTGGTAGTACCTGTTAGGGTACCAACTATGGGTAAAATAGAAAGCGACTTGAAAAAAAGACAAAATCAAATTATTTTATGAAAATGTTTTTCTTCAAAATTACTGGATTTGGCGTTAAATAACCTGAAAAGTGCTGATATACAGTAAAACAAAAACAATTAACCAACCTATGAAATTCCTTTATGTAATTGCTTGTAATAATACAGAAATTAATATTGTTCTATTATGTTTTAAAATTAAACTATCATTTCGAACGTTCGTTTGTTTAATAAAATACCATATTATTGAATTTATACGGTGGGTTTTTTTTTCTATTTGTAAAGGTAATAAGATTTTTTAAATGCACGTAATGGTAGATCTTATAAAAGTATTACAATTTTAATCAAAAATTGAACGCTTACTTCTTTAATCGTTTTCTTTTTTCGATTATTGATTGTCTATACTTATCCAAAGCATTCCGATACAAAACTTACCTGGGAACATTCCCAAACACATAAAGTTTACTTATGTGAATATTAAAAATAAATCGGCCGATCCGTTTTGGAGTCCATAGGAAACGAATTAATACACGCATACATACACACATATAAACGGCATTTTATATATAAGATGTAATTTCGTTTTTAATATTACCGTTAACTGCACAGACGCCATACTATTGATGGCGGCCCACAGCCACAAATTAAGAATAAGGGCATCTGAGCGAGAACATGTAATACCACAATGTATATCTTATGATAACATTAATTTAGCATTAACCATTAAATTACTTTTTATTTTGTTTCGTTATTTGTTCATTTCAGTCTTTTGAAACATTGATTTTGCAATGAAGGTTACGAGCAAATGTATGATTATTTCGGTAGTCTACTTTAGCTAACTGTAAGGATTATAACAATAATTCACTACCCGAAAAAGGGGAAGCAGTCGACTAAGTTGCTTGATAGAACTAACTTAGTCTATGAATTCAAATGCTATTTAAGAGACTGCGTCTCCGACAGTAAAAGTGAAAAGATAACTGATTCACTAATGTGTTTTTGTTATTTTTTACACTGCTGACAATATTAATAAAGTAATAAATATTTATTTATCTTAAAAGCTCTAGATCAACCCCATAAGTGTTTTAACGTACGTCATCGGTAATCGAGAAAACATTTTTTAGTTAAATATTAAGAGATTTATAATGAATCGGGATCGGAATCAGGCATTGTATCGGAATCGCGAATTTAGTATAGAATCCGTAATTGTATCGGAATCAGGAAACGTATTGGAATCACCCCATCAATAATGTGTATCCATATTTTTAATCTTTTAAGAAATTCATGTGTACCTAAGCCACACTCTGACGTAAAGCAAATTCCAATTCATTCTTAAAACACGATAATATCGTTCGAACTACCTGCATCACCATCTCTATTTTTTTCTCAATATTAACCTATTTTTTTTTTTTATCTTCCCCTTTGGCTT
Source organism: Euprymna scolopes (assembly GCF_053919585.1). Lineage (NCBI taxonomy): Eukaryota > Metazoa > Mollusca > Cephalopoda > Sepiida > Sepiolidae > Euprymna > Euprymna scolopes. Next base: position 110,598,106 of record NC_136510.1, read on the forward strand.
TTTTTAGCACTCTATCTCTCGTAACATAACTCACCAATTCTAGCCCAATCCGACCGACCCATTAACCACCTCCCCCTGTCCCTCGTATCCGAAACTAATATCCCCAATCCTGTTATAATCAGATTTCTGCAAGGGAAAGAGGCTGTCTTTTTTTATTCACACATCTTTTTCACTTTGATCAATCAATTTAAAAATCAATGCATCTTAGAACGTCATGCTCAGTTGAGTAGTGAGATTATATCTTGCAGTGATGTGTTAGCACAGTTATAAACAGATATACACACATGTGCATATATATATAAATATATGTACTTGTGTGTGTATATATATATATGTGCATGTGTGTGTATATATATATGTATACATATATATATATATATATATATATATATATATATATTAATTTTATTTATACAAACATTAATGGCTACATATGTGCATACATGTTTCTGTAATCACCCACGTTGGGGGATTATGTCTTCAGGCCAAGAACCACCTTCAAAAGTGACATTTCCACCAAATACATTTTTCTATTTCGTTTATCAAGTTAAAAATACAACCTGGGTGGGAGTCAAAAAAAAACAAAAACGGTAAAAGGATGAGTGAGGTCTATGAAGATGATAAACATCTTTTTTCTTTTCCCCCTCCTCCATCTAACTTAACTTTTGGCTTTTTATGGCATAGGGTAATTGAGAGTTTCGTTTTCCTGTCTTAGAGTCTGTAAGTTAATAACCTTAGCTATGGTCAACCAAGTACTGACCGGTGCCTTTTTAATCTACCTCCACCCACACATACACGCAACACACACATAACACATCCATACACAGACACTGCCAACACACACAATATACACACATTAATCCATATATTCAAAAGCGAATCCATGTTGAACACTTTTTGTTTTATTTACTGAAACTAGACAATGATTCTGAAACTACGTAGAAGATAAAGTAAAAGTTACATTAAGGTAAATAAAAAATATAAATAAATAAAAATAAAAATAAAATACATAAATAAATAAATAAATAAAATTGAATAAAAAATAAAAAATATATAAAAAATATAATAAAAAAATAAAAAAATAAAAAAATAAAAATAAATAAATAAGATAAATAAGAATAAAAATAAAATTAAATTAAAACAAATAAACCAACAAAATGTGAATAAATATAAACCCGAAAGTTATCTAAACCCCACATGTACCTATATGCGTGTATCAATACACTTATAAATGTCTAACATTTATCTACACCCGCGCATATATACACACACACATTTCAGACATACAGAGACAAATAATAGTATTTTTCTTTACTTATGTAGCGGGGTAACATCTTCGTATATGCAATATTATGCTACCCGACTACAGACGGGTGTACATATATATATATATATATATATATATATACACATATATATACATATATATATATATATATATATATATATATATATATACATATATACACATATACATATACACATACATACACATATATACACAAACACACACATACATACATAAATACATACATATACATATATATATATATATATATATATATATACATATACACATACATACATATAAACACACACGCACAACAGACATACATATACATATCCACACATACATACATATATAACATATATATAAACAACATTCGGACATCCATACATTTTTGTAATCTATATTGTTACAACAATTCTATACGAGGCAGCCTATTCTAATAGTTCAGAAATATACGTGTGTATACATATATCTACATACAATAGACACAGAGACACATCCACATACAAACATACACACAGATACATAGATACAGATATATATACATATAAATACATAAACATACAAACATACATGCATACGTAAAATACACTCATATATCCAAAGTCACACAAATATAGACATATATATATACATGCATACATGTACCGTGCCACCAAATGATACATCTAAAGTAGAAACAGACATGAATACACCTACTATATAAATTCACTTTTTCTATCAAATTCCACACGTCTAGTTATGTTTCATGGCCCCATCCGCTTGTTACACTTTCCTAAGTTGTAGGTTTTTACCGTAAAAATTGACACTACGTAAAAATTTATATTGAATTCAGCATGAAGTTCATAGGGTTATCCTCATATTTAACAAAGATTCTTTCGATGGTAAGGCAGATATACATAAGATGTATCACGACACAATAATAATATATAATAACATATGACAGAAATCAGAGTATTTAGGTTATACAAACCTAGTATATAAGCTTATATATTGTAGTACTTACCTTCATCTTTGCTTATTCACTCTAATACCCTTATTCCTTTCTCTTCCATTCACCCTTCATTCCTTACTTTCTTTCATCTATTTATTTCTTCTATTTTTTTTTTTTTTTATATTAATAAATTATTTTTCCTACCCGGGTATATAAAGATCATATATCCATACATGCACACACCCAAAAATATCCATATGCATACATTATTACGAGCTTCACTCAAAACGATCTATTACTCATTTAGTTCAAATATACCTTCATACAGGTACTAGATTTTCAAACTGAAACATAATTATCAAAGTATACTTACGCAGATAGATATGAAAAGTCTTTATAAAAGTTTGTGCCTATTTCCATTCTACGGAGGCCAGGCGCGAACGCAGCCTCCACAATTTTATTATACCATCCCTATTTAAGTAAAAATATACTTATCAAATTATTCTTATGTACATCTATATCAAGGACACTTGTAAACGTTTTTTTTTAATTTTTAATTTTTAATTTCCATACTTTGTGGACCAGGCGCGAAAGCAGACCTCACAATTTTAAAGAACCACCGATCTGCCAGATATAACATACCCAATCCCGTCTCTCGATACATCTTCTATCATTGAATGTAATCAGTTTTTTTTAAATAGTCAACCATATAGGAGCCTATTCGTGACCAGACACACGCACACGCACACACACACAGACATTCAGCTTTATATATATATATATATATATATATATATATATATATATATATATATATATATATATATATATAGTACTTTAGGAGAACTGCGCTAAATCTGGGGGTAATTTGCCCACCTAAAAAAAGTGACCTTTATATGAGTGATTTCCAACAGAGAACTTTTAGCTAGTTGGGGCAATTACCCCTAACTGTGTGTGTATATATATATATATATATATATATATATATATATATATATATATATATATATATATATAGATAGATAGATAGATAGATAGATAGATAGATAGATAGATAGAAGAGGGTTAAGACGTATTGAAAGTTTTTTTTTTAAACTGGACCTATGAAGATATCTAAATATCAATAGATATGGTGGATCTGTAATTATTTATGATAATCAATTATAAACAAGACAACGCAATATATTGGTCTGCATTGAATAATTTGTCGATGTAACCTCTTCTGATGTGTAGCATTACGCTTCGAAATCGCCACGTATATCAAGCATATAACAATTCTACTATTTATTATAATTGCTTATTGTTTCAAAAATTAAATCTATGTAGACCAATATAGATCTTTGTCTCATCTACGATTACTATATATATATATATATATATATATATATATATATATATATATACATATATTATATATATATATATATATATTACAAAGTCTTCTGTTTTCTACCTATAAATCTATCTATCATTTTCCATCTATCTATCAATCTATCTATCCATCTATCTATAATTATCTATGTATATATATATATACATATATATATATATATATATATATATATATATATATATATATATATATATATGCTTAAATGTCCAATTATTGACAGCACCCGTTTCGTAGCGCAGAACTATTCATATTATAATTATGTCAGTTTTTTAAATCTTTTTCATCAGAATAATAATAACTCATAAACCTTTACGATTACTATATATATATATATATATATATATATATATATATTACATATATTATATATATATATATATATATATTACAAAGTCTTCTGTTTTCTACCTATAAATCTATCTATCATTTTCCATCTATCTATCAATCTATCTATCCATCTATCTATAATTATCTATGTATATATATATATATATATATATATATATATATATATATATATATATATATATGCTTAAATGTCCAATTATTGACAGCACCCGTTTCGTAGCGCAGAACGCAGAACTATTCATATTATAATTATGTCAGTTTTTTAAATCTTTTTCATCAGAATAATAATAACTCATAAACCTTTAATAAAAAATGTAAAGTATATGGGTATGATTCCATAAATGCAAACAGATTCGAAGAGTAGTTGCCCTTGTATTTTTAGATATTTACGCCATTTTATATATATATATATATATATATATATATATATATATATATATATATATATATATATATATAATTGCATACCATGTAATGTATTGTTTTAGTTTCAGTACTTACTTAACAGTGCTCAATGTATCGATAGAGCTACGTAGTATTATAAACTTTATTTATATCAAATAAAATACTCAACCATATTTGTGATTTTTTATACTTTGTATTCATCGCTCCTTCGCAATGTTCATGGGAAACTCTATAATATAGTGTGGATAATTTTCTAATTCTAAAAAGACCATGACTGTGTAATGGTTTTAATGAATATAACTCAGTTATTTGAACCCGGCATATCTGTATACTATACAGATTTCTTGAGAGTGTCCTGTGTTCACACATAAACGCATATTTTACGTTTGCACTCTAATATTTTGAATGATTTTATTATTTAATAAAAATAAACCAAATGATTCCCATGTAAATTAGAACTAATTGTCTATGTTTAATGACGAGATGATAATAAACAATACAATTTTATTATGAAGATATTTTTTTAAATATTACTGGTATTGGTTGGACTATTTTTTTTCATCTTGAGTGTTGCAAAGATTCTGTAGGATTGGCCGTCGACCGTCCTCAGACATGTTTTTTTGTTGGTTGGAAAAGAACAACAATCCAACCTGCCTGGGGATGGTCGAAGTACAATCGACCGAGACTTTGCGAAAAAAAAACACTCAACATTACACAGATAATATAAACAATCAGCTTACATCTAAAAAAATTCCAAACTTTAATATTTTTAATAATTTTCCCGTAAACATTGCATCATCTTTAAATTTCTAAAAGTTTGTAGATCTGAAATATTTTTAAAATTCTCTGTTAATAGCTTCAAATCCGTTCACCCATGAATGTATCTCTTTTATCAAGTTATACCAATGATAGTTTATTTTTTATATTAAAACGTTCTGATCTATTTTGATATGCCATTTTGTTTAATTGGATTTTGCTACTGTGAAATACCTCATCAAATCGTTAACGTCGAACACTTAACATCAGAGATGAAAGAGAGAAAATTATACCCTCGTAGGCAAGGTATATCAGCGACACGTGAAATTTAGGTGTGAAAATGAATAAAATGATGTTTACTGACCATCAAAATGTAACTTTGATTTGTGATGCACCGTTGCCTTTCACTTACCTGAAAAAAATAAGAAATCAATGTCAATAAGAATTCATAGGAGGATGACACATGTCAATTTTTTTTTAATTTACATCGGCGTGACCACTTATCAAGGCCGATAGACCACTCAAGGATAAAGGTTAAAGAGTGTACAGTAGTCAAAAGGACAATATAGTAATCGATAGTAATGGAAGTTCGGTAAATTTGTTAACTTAAGTGGAACGGCTCATCAGAAACATGTTCACGTTGGACTTGAAGACAACCATATTATAGACGGCTGGAAAGCAGGAAAACGGAAGACAATTACACAGGCGTGCAGTTCTAAGAAAGAAGCTTTGATCATGAAATCTATGTATAGGTTTAGGCACAGATAAAGAATGGGGGAATGATTGATAGTGTTTTCAGATGGACGAGTGTTCCTTGTGAAAGTTTGGCGAGGGGGGACCATAAATTGAAGCTCAGTCGAACACTTTCCATGAAAATAACGATAAAACAGAGACAAACTCGCAACATCTCTTCTGTGTGATAGAGGTTGCAGCGAAGAGAAAAGGACATCACCCACCAGGCCACGTAGTTATTTTGAACCCTATCAAGGCAAGACAAGTCTTTTCTAGACGCTCCTGCCCATATGTGGCATCAGTATTCCATCATTATAAGTCATAAATTAATTAAATAGTTACTTAATAATATTAAAGAAAATTCACAGATAGTAATACCATGGAGATGTATTGATTAGGTTTTAATAAACAGGGTCTTATATATAAAATAGTCTTACATCTTGCATTAATGTTGTGTTCCATTTAGAAAACCTTTCAGAAATACACACTGAATAAGGATGTCAATGTAGTTTACTTGGAGAATTGTCAAGCATGTATATAAATGTAATCTAAAAAATAAACAAATTTATTTAAAAAATGTCCAGCATGTAAATAAATGTAATCCAAAAATAAATAAATTTATTTAAAAAATGTCCAGCATATATATAAATGTAATCAAAAAATAAATAAATTTATTTAAAAAATACTATACCGACGTGAATGGATACCAACAACGTGGAGTAAATTAAGACACACCTCATATTAATACCACACAATTTTAACCCCGTTTCCGGATGAAAACCGATTAAAACTTTTTTTCATATGTCTGAGTATCCTGTATACTATCTTTCAAGATATGAACAAAAATATAATCGTTGAGTATAAAGGTTGTGAATTCTCCTCACCCACATTCTCACTTTTATAGATATACTAGATTAATTACAGAACCAGCATAGCTTATTGCGCCGTTTTCTGTAAAAATTTGCTTAGTTTTCTGTCTATCCGTTTCAATTCTGCATTGTATTTCCGTCTAGACATTATATACACACTATACAATGTTTTAAGCAAACTATGTAAATTTAATAATGATAATAATAATAATAATAAGAAGAAGAAGAAGAAGAAGAAGAAGAAGAAGTTATGTAAGCAAAAGACACAGTTGATTTAGGAGAATGACATGTCTGGTCCAACACGGTAGGCTACACTCTTTTTTATCCACGGAAAAACTATTTCTAATCATAATCGGTTTGTGTAAAAGACCTAAAAAAAAAAAGAATTATTGATGGTACAGACAATACGTTGCTTTTTCTTTTACATGGACGTCACCACTTATCAAGGCCCAAAAACCACTCGGGGATAAGAGTTTTTGCGTATACAGTAATCAATGGGATAGTATCGTAGTAATCGTTAGTATTAGAGATTTGATAAAGTGTCTTAGTTAAGGAGGCGGTTCATCAGGAATTTGTTTATGTTGGACTTGAAGATATCCAAGTTGTAGTCAGGTGGGAAACAGGCAAACGGAAGAGAGTTCCACAGTCGTTCACTTCTAAGAAAGAAGCTTTGCTCATGGGATCTACGCTTTGATTTAGGCACAGATAAATAGTGGGGAAAATTAATGACAGTGGTTTAAGCTAGGCGGGTGTTTATCGTGAAAGATTGGCGAGGGGGGCAGAGATTGAAGCTCAGACGAGCACTTTCTATTGGAAATAACGATAGAACAAAGACAGGCTCGCAACCTCTTTTATGTTGGAGAGATGTTGCAGGGAAAATAATGAGAATCCTTAATACTTTTATCCAGTCAAGTCCGAAGGGATGAAAGTGCAAGAAACACATCTAAACTAATAAAGGCGTTCAGTTCGATGTTTGAACAAAACAAATATCCAGAGTTCTAGATAGAAAGTTTGGACAAGAATATCGGAGGTGAAATGTCGTGAGAAAACATCCGAGACAATAACAGTAGTCTTAATAACTTTGGTTTAGTAATTTTGTTTTACTTTAAGTTTCAAGCCATTCATATATTTAAATATTTATCTATAGAGTTTGGTTTGCTAGTTGGTAGAGAAAATTATGGTTATTTTTAACGTCCCAGAACTTGATTGTGATTTGGAAAGGGAATGAGGAAAATAACATTAATATTGGATTCATTTTAGGTCAAAAGCCAGTATCTTCAAACAGCCTAATCTGATAGCAGCAGACTGAATAAATTAAATAATATATATTTTAACTACTCGGCCACATCCATCTTTAACATACGACTATACTTAGTGATAAGTGTCACCTGCTAATGTTATCTGCGAAGGTTACCTCCGTTTGATTCTACTTAAATGTATACTGACTTATGTCTGTTAGTTTTCTACACTAAGTAATATATATATATATATATATATATATATATATATATATATATATATATATATTCGTATATAAAACCGACGAAAAAGCATATTATTATGCTTGGTGTGTACGTTCTTGTGTCTGATAATTGAACGTGTTATTCTGAAATCAATAATGTCTTTAACAAATAGCAAATTGTTTTCTTTATTTTTTTCTTTTTATATATTTGTATAGGGATTCTTAAAATAGAATGCAAACAGGTTCATAGAGCGTCTGATTTAATGCGAATGTAGATTGTAAAAATAATAGGATTTGTGTCACTACTTACACGTGACCCGATGTAAAAATATATCAACTCTCCATTTTAATAGTGAGGAATTACTTGAGCTTCCGTTGAGAAGAAAGCGCAACACTACTTAAGTGTTTTGCAAGAAAGTATGATGAGAATTGTTGCAGACGCTATCAGAAATACACGATTACGGAACGACACAATCACGTAGAAATCAATGTATATGCACGTATAATAATGTTGTTTTTTTTTGTCTAAAACATACATAGACGCATACAATTTAAGACAAAACAAACATACGCCCATCTATGTATACATAGTTCTTTTTGAAATTCAATATAACTACGTAAGACATTTCCCATGAATTCCATTATTATTTTAAGGTTGAATGTTTTATTGCCGAAGAACAAATATGTAATATTTTCGAGTTAATCCATATAACAAGCGGCGCCAGAACGAATATGCAATATTCGTCCTGTATAACGCATCAGTTTGTATATGTTATGTACGTGTGTCTAACTGGAGTGTCGTCTAGTGGTATAAAACTTACGATACATTTTAACATCGGATAAAAAAACAAATATGTTATGTACGTGTGTCTTACTGGAGCGTCATCTAGTGGTAAAAACTTACGATACATTTACACATCGGGTAATAAAAAACAAATATGTTATGTACGTTATTCTCACGGGGGTGTCGTCTAGTGGTAAAAATCTTGCGATACATTTTAACATCGGATAAAAAAAATAACCTCTAGTGGTATATCATTGGGCAAATCTGATTAACTAACCCTAACCCTAACCCTAACCCTAACCCAAACCCTTACCCTAATTTTGTTAGACGGATTTTCGGGAAAAAACTGCAAAGACGATTGTTCGCAATGATTCAACAAATCTCGGGTCGTCTTTTCAGCAACTTTATTACCGATAAAGTAAAATACTTATTAGGTACGTTTGAACCCAAAACAACGTATTATTTTCAGCAACTTTATTACCGATTTTCCCTCATTGACAAGCTGCCACTGGTCCTAGACTAATGCATTCTGAACCCCTTGAGTCGATCCGCTTTCCTAATTCTTGAGTCGATCCGCTCTCACTTACTTCTGATTTCTGACTGACCAAATCCTCGTTTCTTTCCCAAAACTCTATTTACAACCTCTACGTAAAACTACGCCAAATACTAGAGGTCAATCTGTTTTAAATTATTGCTTCTGTTTGCATGTTCATGAAAAAATTATAATTTTCTCTGTAAATATTTATTTTGCTATGAGATTATTTATTTTTCCAAATGTTAACATGATCATATCAAACATCGATTAGCAGTATGCTCGGCGTAGCCCTGCTGAATCTAACAATCTATTCTCTCCATTTTTACAAAACTGTTCGTACATTTTTCAACCATTTTCCATGCCCCCCTATCCAATTTGTTTGTTTTTGATTTCGAGATCCTTTAACTTCTTCTACTACACTCGGCTAAGAAAAAAAGTCAGATCCTCTTCATTATTTTAACTTTGGTCAGTCTTTATCAACTGACCACTGCTTAATTTCATCTAGAAAAAATATACTGTCTAGAGAAAATAAAGCATTGTTCAGTCAGTTCAACACTTCAACAAGTAAATGTGTTTTATATTTATATTTCTGCAGACTTTACATATCTCCATTTACTTTTTATGTTTATTTTTCAAAAAATCTCTTTTAACTAATATCATAAAATTTAACGCATCTTTTAGAAATATATGTAACATAGCACAGATGCGCGTAAAACAACTGCAGAAGTGTATACAAATGACCGAACCTTGTGAGAGTAGATGTCTCGACGAGGAAGAAGGATAATAAACGTTCATAAAATAGAAAAAACGGTGCCAGGAAGGAAGAGAGAGAGAGAGAAGGAGAGAAAGAGACGTGGCCAGAGAGGGAGAAAGGGTCAGTGTAGCATAAAAATGGCGGAACAAATACAAAATGTATTTTATTTATTCTAACTATCGAGCATAAATCTATGACTTATTAATTTCCTCTGGATCTGATTTTCCTGTAATTCTCTGCAGAGTGAGGCAACCAAACAGAAAATGTGTCAATGACGATCAATGTTATCTCCGTTTATTGTCTGTTTCATTTTTATTAGATTATAAGTAGATCATTTTTTATTTATTTTATACTATTATATATAAAAGTTTTGTTTTATTTTTATTAGTTTTCTATTATTTTAATTAGTTTTCAATATCTAAAAAATAATATTCTAATTAATTGATATTTCATTTCTATCATTAAGTATTTTTTTAAATCTTTAAACTTTTATGTTACTTCTTTCCTTTCAGTACTTTTTTAGAAAGCATCAGTATTGACATGTATGGTTAGGTAAATAACTAATAATTTATGAATATTTACAAATAGCATAAATTTATCTATATCATTACCTATACTTTTTATTTGTTTTACATAAACAGTAATATATCGCTACACATTCATGAGCACGTTTCGATCTACTAGTTACTAGTAATTATAGACCTTTAGAGGACATTTTTTATTATATACTAAGCTTTTGTATTCGCAATATGTCCTGATAATGTCGATGGAAAACACATAAAAGGTATATATTGCTCTACTTCGGTACTGAGGACTCTTGTATTACCCTCGTTTAAATCTCATTGGTTACTTTACCATTAGACAATATTTACAGTTTATATATATATATATATATATATATATATATATATATATATATAAATTATAGTAATGCAATGAAATAAAAAAAAAACATTTATTCAAATCAATCAAATTGTATCTACTTATCCTATAGGGTTTCGATGCCTACCATCTCTTCAGAGATTGACTTTAGAAATTGGAGGGATACCATTATATTTATTTGCTAATATTGTCTCTTCTGAGGAGATGGTAGGCATCGAAACCCTATAGGATAAGGAGATAAAATTTCTAAAATATCCTTTGTCATACTGGGAATAATAAAAAATCCTTGATTTGAATAAAGTTTTTAAAAACTTCATTGAATCACGATAATTTTCATTATTTGCTCTATCCTGCATATTGAGCAATTCCTATTTAGATGGGATAATACTTAGAACATTACGACCAGTAATATTTTGTAAATCTTATAATCACATGTTTCCATACCAGCTGATTGTTAGATAAATCTATTCAGAAGTATATATATATATATATATATATATATATATGCATATAAATGTATATATATATATATATATATATATATATATATATATAGTTAGTTAGTTAGTTAGTTAGTTATAAAATATATATGGCGATTAAGCTACACTTAATATTCCGCGTTTCATCCACTCTAGGACTCTTCAGGCTTATGCATAAGCCTGAAGAGTCCTAGAGTATATATATGGGGGGTGGAGGGCGATGTGTATGGGGTGTAAAGAGATTGCTAGATATATAGATTGAAATATGTGTTTTTATGTAATTGCGGTGTTGTGTGCGTATATGTAAGTAAGGTACTTACGTAAATTGTGTGTATATATGCATAGATATAAGGAATATATTTATTTCAACAATTTATTTCATATGGACATATATATATATATATATATATATATATATATATATATATATATACTTATATAGTAGTGTTGAAGTCATGTCTGCTCGTGTGCATTATGTACCTATATATGAATATTAAATTCTACTTCTATATATGCATGTATATATAATTATACATATATATATACATATATATATATATACATGTATATGCACAGATACATATTTATATAGGTATACCTCTAAAAATATATATATATACATGTCTATATATACACATATATATAATATATGCATGTATGTATTATATATACATACATTTATATATACATACACACACGTATATATATGCACACATATATATATATATGCATATATATATATATGTTGATTTGTTAATACTTTCTATGATATGTAATCAAGTAAATGGAATAAAAATCAATAAACGATTGCAACGTGTCATTTTTTTTACAATTTTATTATTTCATCAAGTGCTTTTCTCTCACTTTTACCAATGAAGCTGTAGCAAGAGTGATTCTCCCTCCCCTCTCGCTTCACCGCAAATGCATTCGCGAATTGGCCAACCGTACAAAAAAAATGGGAAAAAGCTTTTTGAAAGGAACAATTTGTTCGATGCTATTTTCGGCTTTCGGTTCGAGGACGAGCTCTCTTAACTCGGCTTTTAGCAAAGTCGCCCGTGGTTACATTTTCTCCAAAAACACAAGGAAATATTCTTCAAGAATGCATAACCTTGAAATGCTAGACAGCAAAAGAAGTCGCGTTGAACAACAAGGAAATTAACACACACACACACACACACACAAATATATATATATATATATATATATATATAATTATACAATCATAAAACTACACTAGAATGGAATTGTAGCGACGCTTGTTGGTTGGTTGTTTTTGTTTTACGGCATATCAACCCTTTTCGGGTTATTTAATGCCGAATCCAAAGATTTCGAAGAACAGCTTTTGATAGAATATATTTGTTGTTTTCACGTCGGTTTCTATTTAACCCATAGTTGGGACCCTAACAGGTACTACCACTCCGGGTCAGAGTGGACCAGGGAGCAATGGTAATTAAAGGGTGGCTCCACACTCCCCAAAGCCCGCAAGCCGGGGCTTCACCATCGAATATAATTTAAGGTCATATCCAGGACCGTGTAGCGACGCCTGTAACATTTTAGTATAAATAAATATTAATACAAATAGCTCTATTTACTATTTAGGACTATTTTATAAATCCGGTGAAAATTCTGGTTATTTGTATCCGACAGATACAACCACTATATATATATATATATATATATATATATATATATATATATATATATATATATATATATATATACATATATATATATAGGAATTACATATCTAAACCAATATATATATATATGTATATGGGAATTATATATCTAAACCACTATATATATATATATATATATGTATATATATATATATGTATATATATATATATATACTGTGTAAGCAAAATTAAGACATTTAAAAAAAGGTGATGATGGCAGCAAAAAGTGTATTTCATTTTACGTTACAATTGTTTCCATGCCCGGTCGACAATATATCACTTGAAAATTTTCGAAAACCAGCATTTCCTCAGACTTTATGAATAAATACACTCTTGAGAATAGAACATTGTTTGAAGAGAAAGAAAGAGAAAGAAAAATTCCCTTAACGGAAAAAGCATGTGGGAAACATTTACCCTTGGGGTAACCTCCACAGAAAGCCCATTTAAATATTAATATATCACCTAATTTTCGTATCCTTATTTAAGAACAAAGTCATAAGAAGTTTCCACCAAAAAACCCTTATCCATTTAAAAAAAAATTATATATCCTATTCGTTCAGTTCCTAAATTATATTTCATTATTTCTTTATTTCACAATATTAATTTTTTTAAAAGAATTTTTAAATTTTTGTTTCTGTATTTATAAGATAGCCATAACAAACTTTCATTAACGTTACGGTTAATTTTAGTTTCGTATTAGTGGCAAGTAATGTTTACAAATTATCGTTATTTTAGTACTTCGATAGAGACCATTTTAGGTTTAATGTTTAATTGAATATGAGAATAAAGAAAAGGACTGCATTATATGTATAAATCCTTATACAACATTTTGAGTAAGGGATTCTAATCTATTTATCATTATTTAATGTTTTAAAACTCATTATCATTCTAATTAAATATGTTTTCATATCGTTACTAAAAGCAATAACGAAGGGTGATAATCCAATAATGCTGTTAATTGCAAATATTTAATTCTGATGGAAAAGGGATCATTTTTTCCCCAAGACAGCTAAAGGGAGATAATTCAGGCCGTTTGATGTTTTCGGTCTAGTGATTATTAGAAAGCGTCTATTATTTGATAATTAATTAAATCAAACAGATCCAGAACGTGCTACGAAAGCCTATTTAACAAATTTAGTATATAAATTATGTTTTTAATCTTAAGAACTGTTTTTTTACCCGTGGGTTTAACCCACATCTGTTATTAATCCAGTAACAACTTAGGCTGCTCATGTCTTCAAAGCCAGAATTATAATTTATAATTTATTAATTTTATAATTTATTCTTGGGTATCTCAACAAAATTGTATATATCCTCTAATTATTGTTCTGACAGCAAAACCACCCAATAGCTACAAATGTGTTTCACTCCGATGAGAAGATGACTACCCCTTCATTTATGGGTAAAAACACTTAGAACATTTGAAATTATAGACCGGGCATGGAAACAATTGTAACGCCAAATGAAATACACTTTTTGTTGCCATCAACACCTTTCTTGAATGTCTTGATTTTGCTTACACAGTATATTAATACTCAATTAGGAAATATGATAAATTTGTAGCTTACTTTTTAAGTATTCTCTTTTTGGCTTAAGACTTATTGGTATATGAAAATTTATTGGATTACACGAACTCAGTATATTACGTACAAGTATATATATATATATACATATATATACATATATATATATATATATATATATATATAATTTTTATTATGAATAATAAATATTGCCTGAGGAGATCTCTAGCCACATGTAACTGACTGACCGAAACGTTCTTCTGAGTGTGTATGCTTTTTGTTTCTTTTAGTTAAGCATTTATCTCAGGTTACACACTCAGTTTCGGGAAATCAGTTACATGTGGTTAGAGATCTTTTCATATATATAGCAGAACTGGTAAATAGTAAAACTTGAAGGTGTTCAATACTATATCTGTTTAGTTACACAGGTTTCCGCAACCGAATCGTATCAACGATCCAGTAACTTCGTCATACTTCTGGTTCTGCGTAAATATATATATATAATGATATGTAGCGGTATCTCTCTCTCTCTCTCTCTCTCTCTCTCTATCTATATATATATATATATATATATATATATATATATATATATATATATATACCACTACATATAATTCCGAAACCAAAATATTTATTTATTCACACCCATAGTATTTTATTCACGTGGGTATGCAGTACGGCTTACACTTATTTCGTTGCATCGCGGAAACTCAACAAATAATCTATCAAAGTCAGATGTATTGTCCTCAAAAAAATGACAGTTTTTTTCCTCTTTCTATGGAATAAAAAAAAGGCAAGCAAAAATCTTGATAAAATGAAACGAAGTTCTTATAAATTGCGCAACATTATAAGAATAAAACAAAAAAACTTTTGCTTATTTCAGTTTCGAAATGCAATTTAATTTAAAAACTACGGGGTACCTACATTTGATGCCATATTTGATTTATCTAGTAACTTCCGAAATGCAAAATATCTAAGTGTCCATATATATGAGAAAAAATATGAGACTGTCAAATATTTGTTGATAATCATTAAAAAAGGTATATGTCAAATATGAGCAAATTATTGTGATAATGTCTTCTTAAATAATCCATTTTTCCGAATTACCGCTATCATCACCTGACATTCGCCTGACCCTTATCATCTAGTGATTTATGAGTCTTGATAAGTGCTGCTATCTCAGAAAAAATATGGCAATGTATTAACTATACAATAAGAATAAAGACCAATGCAAGCGCATTTAATTAGAAACCGAATCGGGATGCTAAAAGAAAACAACAACAAAAAAACCATCGGAATATTTTTGGTATCGGAATCTGAAATATTGGAGCCTAGTTTCCATTGGCAAAATGATTCTTTGGATCGTTTTTTGTTTGTTTGTTTGTTTGTTTTTTTTTTTTTTTTTTTTTTTTCTGTTTTTGATTATCGTTCAGTTTCCATTATTTTGCTAAATATTTATTGATCCTAGAAGCCAGTAAAACTAAAATCTATAACTCACAGCAGCAACTATACAGT